>NW_026652283.1:43670207-44046991 GCF_009828535.3 Hylobates moloch
CACATACACCACACACCCCACACCTCACACACTCCCACCCCTCATCCCCCGCTACACACACACTCACACACTTTAAAGTGTGCTTTGCATTTCAAGTCTTTGCTGGGAAACCTTAGTTGCAGCTTTACACGGCTGGAATATCAAAAGGCAGGAGTTGTAGGGTCACTGACAATAACATCATCCACTTTCTCATCACCCCCAACACTGCCACCTCACTACCCAAAAGCCACTGCCATTCCAGACCTACGCAGAGTCTGAAGGGCAGCACCCCCTTCTTCTTGGGGCGGGAGGGACACCTTGCCTCAACTCTCCTGAAGGGCCTGAGGTTAAACTCTCCCGTACTCCGCGGTCAAAGGACAGCATGGGGGACTCTAGGCCTTTTAATGGGCTGTCAAGAGCAAAAATTCACTGCATTCTAGAGTATGAAAGCCCGGCAGGGTGGGCCTTCGTTTCCTATATGTCAGTGTGTATGGATGGAGAGGGTAGGGAGCCCTGTGGGGAATGAGGGCACCCATTGTCCCCTGCAGAGCAGTTGTGGATGGAGCTCCCTGTAGGAATAACGGACTCTGATTACCATGGTGACACTCCCAAGGTGATGGCTCTGGACAGGGTTTGCAGTCTCCTTTACACTCATCACTCCCATCTAATCCTCACAAGAACCCTGCTCCCCACTTAATGAACAAAGAAGCAGGCCTAGAAAGGTGAGTGGCTTGCCCAGAATTAACAATAATAGTTTAACCATAATAACATTGCCCCATCTGCTCAACATCCAATGAACAACTCAAGTGACAGCACAGTGGTTAAGAGAACAGATTCTGAAACAGATGTACCTGGTTCAAATCCTGCCTCGGCCAATGACTAGCTTTGTGCCACTGGGCATGTGATTCAATTACCCTATGCCTCAGTTTCCTTGTCTGTAAAATGGGGATGATGACAGTCCCTACCTCATGGGTTGTTGTGTGGATTAAATAAATTTTCACATGTAAATTACTTAGAACCAAGCCTGGAATGCTCAGTCAGCACTCCTTAAGTGCTGGCTGCTTTGGTGCAGGCTCTGAGCACAGAGACAACCAAACATAGCACCTGCCTCCAAGGTACTTACCGCCTAAAGGGAGAAACAGAAAAGTGAACAAGAGCTAGGGTAGAAAAGATGCTCGGGGCACAAATGAGGGACCTGGAATCCAGGAAGGGCCTGATTCCTGGGCCAAGTGACAACTGGGTTGAGTTCTGAAGAGCCACAGTACAGGCACTGTGACAGCCCTTATTTATGTTTTCCAGCTTTTATTTTAGATTCATGTGCAGGTTTGTTACCTGGGATTATTGTGTGATGCTGAGGTTTGGGGGATGAATGATCCATGGCCCTTTTTATATAGTTTCTCATTTAATCCTTGGACCATTTTACAAATGAGGAGCCTGGGGCTCGGAGAAGTTAAGCAGCTTCTCCCCTGACAACCAACTGGTAAGTGGTGGAGCCGGGATTCAAGCTCACATTTGTCTGATTCCAGAATCCTTACTCCAAGTCTGGGCAAGGCGTGGGCTGGCCAGGCAGCTGCCTGAAGGGCAATTGTCTACAACCCTGGGGTCAGGGGGATGAGAAATGTGAGGCCTGTGAACCCAGGTCTCTGGGCAAGCCTCCTTATATAACCTGCACATTGTCAACACTCCACTCAGGCAGCTCTCCCATTCCTTACTACATAATTATTAGATAATGCGTAAGGGAGAGGTTTGAATGACTGGCCTTCCTGGGAGGCTGCCTGTTTCTCTACGGTCCTGCTTCCACCACACGGGAGCCCTGAAACGAGCAGGCCAGCTGGAGAGGTGGCCAACACATTCCTCTCCCAGAGGCTCTGAGCTCCCCAGATGGCCACTGCCACCTGACCACACAGAGTCACTTTGCCAGAAGGACTGCCCTGCTTTAGGCCTGATCTGATCTTTTTCCAGGAAACTCGTCTGGTGTAAGATTTATGTGTCCAAACTTGCCAGCCTTCCCTTTCACCCTGGATTAACAGGGACAAGAATTCTAATCAGTGTGCAGGAACACAGAAAAAAAAAAAAACCAAAAAAAAAACAGGGAAACAGCAGGCAGGCCCAACCCCAAAAGCCCCAAACTTATTTCCCAATTTTGGGTTGCACATTTATTTCTACTCACATAAGAGAGTTTGCACCCAACGGGGGGGAATTTTGAGTTTCAATTAAACTTTGCTAAAATACAAAACTCATTTCCCCTTAACTGTGCTTCCTGACAATGAAGTGGTGGCGTCACGGGGCAGAAGGGCTGATGGTGTGGGTTACCACAGCAAGGTCCATGCTGCACAGATGGGCTGCCCCTCCTGCTCTGGGAGTCAATGCTTCCTGGGTCCACCAGGCCCAGCATTTCCACAGGCTGTCATCGGTGTGTTCCCAGCACAGCACCTGGTTAGGTCTCAGCAAATGATTTGAATGTGTGGGGCTCCCTCCAGGTAGGAAAGGAACCCCTGCTCACGGCACTCCCCAGAAGTCCTTGGTAACTCACTTTCTCTTTCTGTTCTGAACATCCATTCCGGCTGGTTTAGAGCACAGCTCGCTCAAGAGGCAGCCCTCCAGAGGAGATCGGAGTTAATTACGTTTACTGACGAGCCGCCTCCTTTCTCCTACAGTCACTTCTTCCCATGTCCTGATTTCATTGCTTGTGAAAAGAGATGGCCTTCCAATGGGAAAAGGCAAGGAGTAAAACTCACAAGAGAAAGCGTCCTGGAGATTTTAAGGAGAAATGCACATCGGTTCTGCCAGCACAAGAGCTGCCTGTTACCCTATCAGATATCAACACTCATTTAGTGCAAGGGTGAATATCACCTTTCTATTCAAAAGAAATAGAGTACCCTAGGAAAATAGCTTGCATCAAAACAAGGGAAAAGTAGGTTCTGAACCAGAACTAAAATATTTGGACACTGAAGCTGTGACTACTGATGTAAAGCCATTAACCCATAAAAACAAACATTCAAACGAGACACTGCATAGCTCTCTTTAAATGAGTCCAAACGCCAGAGCTTTATCTTAAAACAAACAAACAACAACAACAACAAAAAACTCCTTTCCCCATCCCATCTCCACCCACCCACTAGGAGTAACATATTGCTAGCTCTGAGACTTTTCTAAGAACTTGGTCAGAGACACTGAGCGGCTGGTCAACATATTTCTTACAAATGGGGCTTCGAGAGCGGAACTAGCAGCTGGGTGCCAAGAACACGGTGGCTCTGCTCACATCTCACATCTGCCCAGACGCTCTGAACCACAGCCTACCACTGCTGCCACAGGTTCAAGTTCTGAAACCCAAAGAGAGCACAGAGAAGGCAGGAAGAGAAGAAGAGAAGAAAAAAAGACCCAGATATTGCAAATCAGAATAAGTGCTGAGTAAGGCAGTATCGTGACATGGCAACGATAAAACGGTGAATGTTGGCTCTCCTCTTGTCAGCTGACCCCTCTGCTCTGGGACCCTTCACACTGTGACTCCAGTTAAATCAACCAGCTGTGCTTCCAAGAAAGGCAGCATGGGTCAATGTGGCTGCCCGGACTCTGCTGCTGACAGCCACAGAGAGAAACTCAAACCAGCCACATAGCCTGGCCCACCTTATAGTCTGAAGGTGCCCAGCCAAAAAGAAGAAAAGAAAACAGCTCAAAAAACAGCAAAGGCTGGGTATGGTGGCTGATGCCTGTAATCCCAGAACTTTGGGAGTTCGAGGTGAACAGATTGCTTGAATTCAGGAGTTGAAGACCAGCCAGGGCAACGTGGTGAAACCCTATCTCTACAAAAAAATGCAAAAATTAGCTAGGGGTGGTGGCACACATCTGTAGTCCCAGCTACTCGGGAGGCTGAGGCAGGAGAACAGCTAGTGCCCATAAGATTGAGGCTGTAGTGAGCCATGTTCGTGCAACTGCACTCTAGCGTGGGTGACAAGCAAGATCTTGTCTCAAAAAAAAAACAAAAAACAAAAAAAAAACAGAAAAAAAAAAAAAAAAACCCACAGCTGAGAAGCCTCTGGCCCAAACCCACATACGGAGGCTTCTCGGCTGCTGTGTGTACACATACCAGCCACCAAGATCCTGGCCTTCTCTGACCATTGGTCTGTAAGGAAATAAGGTGATAAGTGGGAACTGGGCTCTGAACCCTGGAACTGAGAAGTCAGGCTGCTGCAAAACTCTCCAGAGTGTTAACCCCTCTCTCTGCCCAGTGGTTTTCAACTGGTGGCAGTTTAGCCCCCCTAGGGAACACTCATCAATGTCTGAAGACATTTTTGGTTGTCACATCTGGGGGGCAGGGGGTTGCTATCGCTACCTGGTGGGCCCTGGTAGGGCCAGGGATGCTACTGTACCTCCTACAATGCCCAGGACAGCTCTCACAACAAAGAGTCATCTGGCCCAAAATGTCAGTGGTGCCAAGGCTGAGAAACCTTGCTCTAGAGCCTAAGAGTGCTGGGCTCAAATTCTAACATCACTGCTGACTATAGCCCAGGGGCCTTTGTATAACTTACTTCACCTATCAGAGCCCCAGGTTTATATATATATGCGCACATATATATTTATATTCATATATATACATATTTTTATATATTATATATTTATATATTAAATATGCATCTTTTTATATAATACATTATATAATATATATTTATTATATATGAATATGCATACATAATATATATAAAATATATATATATATATATATATTTTTTTTTCTGAGATGAAGTCTCACTCTGTTGCCCAGGCCAGAGTGCAGTGGCATGATCTCAGCTCACTGCAACCTCCACCTACCAGGTTCAAGTGATTCTCCTGCCTCAACCTCCTGAGTAGCTAAGATTACAGACACTTGCCACCACACCCAATGCAGGGATTACAGGCATAAGCCACCATGCCCAGCCTATTTTATATATTTAACAAAACTTATGTAGCAGTTTCTAAGTACCAGGCACTATTCAAAGCAGTTCATACATATTAACTCATTTAATCTGCCTAGTCACCCTATGCTATAGTGTTAACCTGACCTCCCCATTTTACAGATGAGAAAACTGAGGTGAAGGGAAATTAAGTAAATCGTCCAAGATGACCCAGCTAGTAAGAGGAGGACACGGGATTCACATTCAGCAATCTGGAGCCACAACCTACACTCTTCCATTAGCTCACTCACAGGGCTGCCTTATGGATCAAAGTTTACGTTTATTATCTACCTTAGTCTCTCCTATCAAGATGTGCAGCAAATGTGGCTTCTCAACCTTCATTCCATGTTAACCTTATACTGTTTACATTACCCTTGAACACTGAGACCAAGGATCTCACCACTTGCTTTTTCTGTTTTCCTTCCATCGCCCAGAATGGCAAACATTCAAACATTTCCACTCCCAAAACATGCAGCATGTTTATCCAGAAATTCAAAATGAGCTCTAGTGAGGCTGGCATGAATATACTCTAACACAATGTTTTCAAATATCATGGCTCAACAACAATGACCAGTGCTAAGGTTGCTGTGAATGACATCTTAGGCCTGAAATTGCTCTCTGCTGTAACTCAGCACTGAAGGTGACTCTGGCCTTTGCATGTCAGCTTTGAAAGGTCTCAAGTCTGTCTACTTGGAAATGTTGTCTATATTTAACAGATAACCAGGCCTTACTAAGCAATCTAAAAAACATACTCTAGAAGCACGCTGCAAGAGCTCCCTTCCTGGCCACTTTGCAGAAGAGAAACTAACCTTGCAGCAGCAAGTCAGGACCCTCCTCCACTACCACCCCCCAGAAAACACAACAGTCTCACAAGTTTTAGTATGGTCGGGTCTGTAAGCAAAAGTAAGGAAGTCATAAGATAAGCCCCACATTGGAAAACTTGATCCTTTTATGAAAGGATGGACAGGCTCACTGATTCAGGTGAGAAAGAAGCCCAAGTCCTGAGAGGTACAGCTGCTGAAGACCAGGGTGGCCCCAAGCAGGCTCTGTGCAGGCTCCCCTGTCCTCTATCTCTCAGTGAAGGATGTCCAGAAGATCCCACTCCTTTCCCCATGAACCCAGTTCCCTTCCATCTGCCCACTTGGGTCTCCCTGCACATAAACTCATCTCCACCTGCACACCCCATGTGGTCTGGCCCCAGCCTTCATTCCACCCATTTCAGTAGAATGCTTCCACAATGGGCTGTTCAGATCCAGGGGGTCCAATGTTCATATTAGGACTTCAAATGGCCTAACATTACCAGAGGCAAAGGTGCTTAGGTTAACCAAAAAGCAGGACCAGACTCTTGGCAACCTGGTGTGCTAATGCAGGCCACCCAGGCCAGTCAGAAGTGCTGACCAGAGAAAGGCACATTTCAGACTAAATAAATATATATCTTTTTTGAAATTACTTAAAGATCGCAATATGTTTAGAGGTGTAACTGGACCCCCCGCAGGCCCAAGGGAAGGCTGTTCTGGCTAACAGTAAGGAGAGGAGTAGAAGGCAAGGTGGAGGAGGGCCCTCTGAGGCAGGAAATGAGGTGTCAGGACAGGGTGTGGCTGTGAACATCCCCCAGGAACACATCAAGTGACTGATAAACATTTATTTGCTTTATATTAGGAGAATGAGAACATGGCCTCTAGAAAAATGGGAGTGTTAGGGGCAAAGAAACGGCTTAAAGACAGACTGTGTTTGAGCAAAGTGAGAAAGACCATTCATTGGTACCCTCAGTTATTAAAATAATATATAATTCACCACTAACCATGGCACTGCCTGGATGAATATTAATTGAATATTATATACAACATATTACACACTGAGTGACTCATAGTTACTTCTAATGAACATCAATATATTTTGACACATTTAACAATGTGGAGCGGTGGAGGGGGTACTTCTGGAGCCAGGCTTCCTAGGTGCGATTCCCAGCTCTGCCACTTACTAGCTCTGGGACAGCTGGCGAATCCCTGGACCTTTCTATGCAGCAGTTTTCCACTCTGTAAAATGGAAGTAAAAACAATGTCTACCACAAAGTAGAACTCTCAATACATAGTAGTTTTTGTTTTTTAAAAAGCTTCAGGATTCAAGTTGATGAGTGAAATGTATGGGCATCAACCAGCTTATGAGCATTCCTCTCTTCAGAAGTTAGTGCTGAATTATCTGGTCCTTCCTTAACCACTGTGAACTTGCGTGGTGTCCAAAGACAGAACCTTTCCTGTCAACATATGTGGAGGCAACTGCCTTAGGTGCCCAGCCCACTGCTGTTCTGACTGCCACTTGGCCAGAGCTGAAATTCTACTCAAGTCTGTGAGTGAGGCCCAGCTCCTTTCCAAGTTCCTTGTAATCCCACTCAAAAAGGCATGCTTTTTTTTTTTGAGACGGAGTGTCACTCTGTGGCCCAGGCTGGAGTGCAATGGTGAGATCTCGGGTCACTGCAACCTCTGCCTCCTGGGTTCAAGCGATTCTCCTGCCTCAGCCTCCTGAGTAGCTGAGACCACAAGTGTGTGCCACCACACCCGGCTAATTTTTTGTATTTTTAGTAGAGATAGGGTTTCACCGTGTTAGCCAGGATAGCCTCAATCTCCTGACCTCGTGATGTGCCTTCCTTGGTCTCCCAAAGTGCTAGGATTACAGGTGTGAGCCACTGCGCCCAGCCAAGGCATGCTTTTTAGTGAACTCCAGTTCTCCTGTCTCAAAGAGGTCTATCACATGCTCTTTGGAAAGAAGCGGTCACTACTGTGACAGAGGATCCTGACAGCAGTGATGGAGGGCTCGTTAAAGAAAAAAATGATTCAATGGCACTTGCTAACGAACTATAGGGCAAGCTTTATTTAGGGAAACCACCAAGATTGGTGCAGGGACCACCACAGTGGTGTTTTGCAGTCAGGGAGAGAGATTGGGATCAACTCCAAATACAAGGGAAAGTGGGAATGCACAGCCAACGAGCAAGGCAAAGGTCGGTGGATGGAAAATTACTGCAGAAACATCAGAGGTAAGGAGGGATTCTGGCTAAATTGGCCTAACAGGATGCTTGCTGAAGGCAGGCAGGTTGAACAGACATCACCCGGGGCATGGCAAAGGATGATGCTATGGTCTGAATGTTGGTGTCCCCCCAAAATTCTTATGTTGGAACCTAATACCAGTGTGATAGAATGAAGAGGTGGGGCCTATAGGAAGTGATGGGGTCATGGGGGCTGGGATTAGTGTCCTCATAAAAAAGGTTGAAGAAAGCGTCCCTACCCCTCCACCATCTGAGGACACGTAGAAGGCATCTTCTCTGAAGAACAGGCCCTCGTCAACACTGAATCTGCCAGTGTCTTGACCTTGGACTGCCCAGCCGCCAGAATAGTGAGCAGTACATAAATTACCCGTTCTAAGGTATTTTGTTATAGCAGCAGGAACAGCATAAGACAGATGAGGAACCCAATCAGATATCAAGGGTGATCAGATATTGAAGATGGAGGATTCTGTCTAAACTGGATTCGTGCTACAATTGGACAGAGACAAACACAGAAGCTCAAAAGTTGACCCCTAGTTGAAAAAAAGCTCAGAAGAGCCTAACGTGTGGTCATGGAGAGAATTTTTGTCAGGCCCCAGATCAAGGACAGCATGTGGTGGGTGAGATCCACACTCTTAGGGAGAGGAGATGCTTTGAATGACCTAATTATTTGATGCTGGGAGAAGGAGGACTCAGGGTGGAAGGAAAGGGCAGAGAGAGAGAGAAAGTGAGGTGCTAGGAGAAGGAGGACCCAGGGTGGAGGGAAAGGGCAGACCAGAGCCTCAGAGCCTGCCATCCCCACTGGCATCATTTTGCTCTCACAGGGCCCCTGCACTCTGCACAATAAAGCAGTTGTTTAACCTCCCAGCATCCTGGGGGCAGGAAATATTGGTTTCATCTGTTTGTTGTTTGTTTCAGTCTTGGTGCATCTTGGAACCAAAGTTCTCACTGTATGGACACAAAACTAATTTAGGTTCTTTTAATCCAACATAAGAAAAACTTAGTTTCCTCTAGCCACCATCAATCAACACAAAGCCAACAGGGCAGAAGGGAGGGCCCTCGCTTCCTGGCAGTCTCCCTGGAGGGGGAGGGGGCAGGAAGTGATGTAGAATCCAGTCTCAGAAGAACTGCTGACAACACCCTCACCAAAACGCATCATCATCTTGCACTCATCTCTAAGTAGTGCCTCCCACAGCCTAAAAGCAAAGGCTCATAACTTCTATCCACAGGGTTTCTGCCATTTACCATTACCTCCCTGTCCTGGCTCAGGCAAGGACCCTCAGGGCTGAGATGCATCTTCAGGTCAGCCTGCCCACATGTAAACAGATCATACATGCACACATGTGTGCACACACACCCACCTCTGCATGCTGGATATACACAGGAGGTGGAATAAGTCCTGTCTAAGAATTTACGAAGGCACCTGGCTGCCATCAGCACAGAGTCATCCTCTGTCTGAGTTCTGAAGGTAGCAGTGTCTCTGCAGGTAGGAAGAGAGATAAATGGAGCTTCCTTCCAGCTGAAGCAAGTGGAGGCTTTGTTTTCTCACTAGAGGGTTGTAAGAATTTATTGTTTTGGAGAAATAACATAAAATCTAAGAGTGCTGGTTCCCAGGCTAGAAGACAGACCAGATCTATTCATTCAGCAAGCATTAAAAATTCACTGCTTAATTAATACACCAATTGCTCCCTCCTTGCAAAGAGGAAGAACAGTTCAGCCCCATGGGCTGGCATCTTTGCCACTGAGGTCTGCACAAGATGCGGACGGTGAACACATGCTACGGCCATTTTGGATGTTTCCTTGTAGCATCAATGAGGAAAGAAAACAAAACTGTTAAAAATAAAACCTCTGCCACTATATCCTTAGTTATATCAGCAAGCTCCTTTTTAACAAGATGTTATGTCCAGGAAACATATCCATTTACTGACTGTTCCTGAAGAAATAACTTGTTCACTAGGAAATAACTTAAACCAGAACTGTGGGCTCCCATCTGATGTGGTTTATGCATCTCTAGGTGTTTTCAGTGTCTCTTGTCTATTTAACGGACTCCCTGAAGAGTAAGATGTCTACCTAAAAAGAAAAATCAACGTTTATACTCTCCTGATGATGTTTATGTGGAAGAAAACAAACGTTTGTCACATATCTATTTTTATTTTTTTATTTATTTAGAGACAGAGTTTCGTTCTTGTTGCCCACGCTGGAGTGCAATGGTGCAATCTCAACTCACTGCAACCTCCGCTGCCCAGGTTTAAGCAATTCTCCTGCCTCAGCCTCCCGAGTAGCTGGGATTACAGGTGCCCGCCGCTATATCCGGCTAATTTTTCGTGTTTTTAGTAGAGACGGGGTTTCACCACGTTGGCTGGGCTGGTCTTGAACTCCTAATGTCAGCTGACTGTCACACATCCATAATACATCATTTAATCTGCCATGAGCTTAACAAGCATTATAGAGTCTAATCACCTAATGAACACGCTCATGAAAGTGTCACCTTCATTGAATCATTTAACTCTCCTAGTAGCTCTATGAAGTACTATTATTACCCCCCAGCTTATAAGAGAGGAAACTGAGGCTCTGAGAATAATCCGCCCAAAATCCTGTAAGTAGTACGTCTAAAATTCAAGTCCAGCCTGATCTTTCTCCAAATCTACATTATTGTCCCTGAACCAAAACATTCTCAGGCCATGATCTTCTCCCCTGTCAGCAGAATCTGGAGCATCTCAGGGTTCATGTTGCATTACAAAGCCCTGCACTAAAGCAGATTTATTGGAAGTTCACTGCTTGTGAGAGCTATTCTGAAGGGAAATATATATATATATACACACACATACATATATATCTCAGAAAGCCTTCTCTGCCCAGGCCAATGCAGCCAGCTCCCTGCTCAAGAATAGCTGCCCATGGGCAGGGTTTCCTGGCCAGCAGTTCAAGATGTGCCTGTGCCGGCTTTCCTCTTTAATCTCAGTTTCCTCACCTTTAAAGTGGGTCCCACAAGCCCTGTCCTACAGGGCTGCTATAAGGATTTAATGTGATGAGAATCCTAACATATCTAACAAGTGCCTGGTACTGGGTGGTCAGTAAATGACAGTTATTACTGCTATTACTTGGTAGACTCCCAAGAGTTATTCTCACATCCAGTGGAGGGAAGAGGAGGGAGCAATCCTCCCTTGGGGGTAGAGTATTTTGCATCAACAGGTTTTAGAATTTTTGGTGCAAGGTGAGAGTCAGAATCTAACAGACTTCATTGATTATATTATTGCTTTTACGTTCTCTTCAGACAACGTACCCCCTTATTGCCTGTCCCTGGGCTGGGCCTCTCTACCCCTTCCCTCTCCCCCTCCCTGTGCTCCCACTTAGATCTCTTCCAAATTTCCCAGTAGAGAGGGAATAGAGAGGCAGTGGTGGTCTCTTTCCCCCCACATCCCAGTGGTGATCACACCACTTCAGGGAAAAAGAAAGCAGCCTTCACACATATGGCCCTCCCTAAAAAGCTTCCCAGGAAAAAGGAAATGTGTATGGAAAGGCCATAAGTGGTAATGAATCATCTTTTAGGAAGGCTGAGGGAGAGGGAGAAAGGAGAGTGGCTGAAGGTGAGGCTGGAGAAGTAGGCAGGGCCCATCCCCTGGGGTGGCGCATACCTTGGGAAGAATCTTCAATTATCTTTAGTTCAGCAAGAAATTACAGACACGATCAGGGCCCATGCAAACATTCTGGAAGCGTCAAGGCAGGACGTGGGGGACCTGTGAGGAATCTCCTGCAGCACTCAAGCAATGGTGGCCTGGAGAGGGAGTGGATGTCAGGATGGATAAGTGGATGGATTCATGCACTCGCCCTTAGGAGGAGGAATGCACAGGACTTGGTGACAGCTTAAGTGTAACAGGTGGTGGAGAGGAGAGGGTGAAGTCCGGCTTCTGGCCCAAGCAGCTTGGGGGACAGTTGTGCCCCCTCCTAAGACAGGGTGCATCTGAAGAGGAGAGACTCACAGGCTGAGGCAGGGGCTGGGGTGTGGGTTGGTCATGCGTGTGGGAAGGTGCTGAGCCGAGTTATCCGTGTGTTGAGTCATCCAAGTGGAGATGCTAAGAAGGGGGCTGCATTTACAGTCAGTTCTTCCAAAGAGGGGTCCAGATGAGATGCATGGAAACTGACACCAGGGGAGGTGACACCTTCACCTAGGGGAAGACTATATTGTAAGAAAAGAAATCCTCAGACCGAGTCTAGGGAGCTGCGGTCCTCAATAGCCAAGCAGAGGGGTGGTGGAGGCAGCAGAGGGGTGGTGGAGGCAGCAGAGGAGGCTGTGCAGGAGAAGCCTGAAAAGCAGGGAGAAAACCAGGAGAGGCTGGTACCTCAGAAGCCCAGGGAAGAAAACAAGATGCAGAGTTTTAAACTTCACAAAATGCCACTCAGAGGGCAAGAAAGACAAAGTTAGGACAATGTCACTGGCATTTATTAAGACGCAGGTCAGAGGTGGTTTTCTCAGGAGCAGGTGTGGCCGGGCATGCAAGGGCTGAAGCGGAGGAGGGAGGTGACACTATGCACACAGCCCAAGAGGCTGCCTCACTCACACCCCAATTGCTTAGCCCCACTCCTTAGCCTATTTCCTTCACAGCCATTATCTTAATGTGTGCTGTCTTGCTTCTTTGTTTACTTGTGAATTGCCTTCTTCCCTTAAGGTCTGTTAGGGCGAGCTCCTTGTCTGCTCTATTCACAGCTGTACCCCAGCACCTAGGAGGATGCTTGACACAGAATAGGGATTCAACACCTGTTGGGTATTGAATGAATGAAACAGAAGCAGAGTAAAGTCTGGCTAAGAAGTGAGGAGGGAGAGAGCTGGAAAGCCCAGAAACTACCCACAGGAATGAGCCAGTGGTGAGGAGGAGGGGGGGATTAGTGTCCCTGGGAAGTGGGAGCCCCAGTTTAGGTGGAGGCTTAGGGCAGAATCCTGGACACTAAAAGGAATGCTTAAAAGAGAATTCGAGGCATTTTTTGGTCTGAAAGACATCCGGCCCACATTGCTTTCACTTAGGTCATGTTCCCCTAAAGGAAACCCTGAGATAAGGACTCCTAGATGAGTGATTCATTGAATAAATGTCCCCAGAGTGGTCTGTAGGAGAGTGGAGAAGCAGGACAGAGAGGGGAGAGGCCAAGCCAAGCATGACCTCAGGCCACATCCCAGCCTCAGCCTGACCCCAGAGAGGGTCCTGGAATGTAAACCGAACCTCCTCCGAGTTTGTACACCCCCACCCCCCACTGCCAGGGCAAGGTGGCTGACCTTTCATATTCCCACTCTAATTAATATTGGCTACAGACTGTCGTGGTGAGGACAGAAACTCCCAACCACTCCAACTCTCTTCGCAAGAGGGCAATCCTTTGAAGAAGGCGATGGGGCAAAGCTTTAGAAACAGAGGCTACAGAAGCTGCAGGATGGGCACACAGAAGTGGCCAAAGTGATCCAAGGCCATCTGAGCAGAGCGCCGGCAATGTCTGCTACTAAATTGGGATAGAGTTTTGTGTGGATTACCTTGGAAGAGCCCACCAAACAAACAACTTCATTCCGAGGGCCTGGATGGTGCAGGGATAGCTACCATGTAGAATCGTTTCCGTTTCTATTCTGGTAAAGAATCCTTCAAAGAAAGACACCGAGGCTCTTACACTGCAGAGAGGTGCTCTTCTTGGACAACCATAGGGTGTGAACGTAGCACAGCTACTAAAACTGAATGTGACACAACAATTAAGAGAGTATGGAGAGTATTTAGAAATACTTAGAAGTCAAAACATAAAAACTGGATAACTTGGGTTACATTCCTGGGACATGTTTATTATTATCACAGTACTGTGATATTGTAGAATCTGGAGAAATAAAATCAATTGAAATAAAATAAAATACATCTACCAACTACCATTTACTGAACACCTGCTATGGATCCAACTCTGTGCTAGAAATGCAGCAGCATCTCCCTTGCTCAAAGCTGATTTTCAGGCTGGGGACTAGATGGGGCTCCTGAAACAATTCAAGAACAAGGCAAAAACAGATCTATGGAGGTCACGTAGGATGACGATTAAGAGTTGAGCCAGGCTCAGCAACTGCCTAGGATCACTCCCATTTCTGCTGCCAGACTCTCTGTGCCTCGGTTTCCCCATCTGAAAAATTGAGATACTAAGAGTCTTTACTTCACAAGATTCCTGTGAAGGTAACATGAGGTGATGTGTGCAAGGTCCTTAGCGTGGTGCTGATGAATGCAGTGAGCACTCAGGCCTTGTATTCTGCAATTATTTCTGGAGGTGAGGCTAGAAAAGACCACACTTGCTCGACTTGTCCTACCCTTCTCTCCTCAGGAGGGACCAAGACATTTATGCCTGGCTATGAGGTGACATTAGAAAAAAATTCAAAAAGCATCTGTCCTTGTTTCTTGAAGCCAGATGCAACCAAGCTAAGCCTGGACCAAGAGTTGATGGGCAGCTGGGTGGTGTGCTCCTCTGCTGAGCCGGCCAGCAGCTGAGGCTGGCGGCTTTCTGTCCAGGGAGCCTTTTAGACTCACAGCACACACATGCTTGCCTCTTAAAGAATATTGGGTCACCAAGGATGCACTGGGAAAGCCATCAGCATCTTTGCATCATCCCTACTGACCATTTCCTGCCCAGCACCCTGGAGCCAGCGCTGATCATTTTCCCTTTTTTTTTTTTTTTTTTTTTTTTTTGAGACAGTCTTGCTCTGTCACCAAGGCTGGAGTGCAGTGGTATGATCTTGGCTTACTGCAGCCACCTCCTGGGTTCTAGTGACTCTCGTGCCTCAGCCTCCTGAGCAGCTGGGATTACAGGCATGTGCCATCATGCCCAGCTAATTTTTACATTTTTAGTAGAGTTGGGGTATCTCTATGTTGCCCAGGCTGATCTCGACCTCATGGCCTCAAGTGATCTGCCGACCTCGGCCTCCCAAAGTCTTGGGATTACAGGCCTGAGCCACCATGCCTGGTCCTGACCGTTTTCTGATTGGCAGCAGAAGGAGGGCCTCAGGATCAAACAATGCAGTCACACAGGCGATGTGCTCTAACTGCACCTCCCCAAACAGCTTGGTGACCCTCGGGCCAGTGACTTTGACCTCTGAAGCCTCAATTCCCTTGACTGTAAAACAGGTCCTGACCTTGGCTGCACATTAAAATCACTAGGGGAGTGTTTAAAAGTCCAAATACCCAGAGCTCGCCCCAGACCAACAAAATCAGAACCCCCTGATGACACCCACTGCTGTAAGGGAAAATGATCATCTTCTACTCCCAGAAGGGGAATTAAGGGAGACTATCCATGGAAGGTGCTTACCACCATGCTTTACACAGAGTGTGCCGTAAAAGGAGGCCATGATACGGTACCATTTGGAGTTCCCATACTCTAGAAACACCTCCCACCGGCCCACAGAGGATTGTACTTGAAACTTCATTCATTGTACTTTATGCCCAACTTTGCTGAGTATCAAAGATCAATCCTGCATTTTGATTTCTCTAGTTCTTTTGATCACCTTGGTCCAGAATCATCTTATTCTTCAAGAGAGAAAATGGTCACACCCAGGAAGTGCTTCTCTGGATTAAGGGCTGTGAGGTTGAATCTTTGTTTCCACCTCTGCCCTCATGGGCCTCCAATCCCCCATCCTAATAAGAGAGCTGCCATCCACAAGGGTCCTTGGCCCTTGGCTTGCAGAAGAGGGATGAGCATCTACAACCCTGGCTGTGATGAAGCCTGCCCTGACAGTTACATTCTTGATAGAGTCGCAGGACAAATATTTCTGAGCCTGTGGTTCCTTTGCCGTGTCTCTAGTCAACATAGGGCTTTTAGCCCTGTGGAACATGAAGATTTTTGCGAACTAGGGTATAAGGATTTAAGAGTGTAGGTGGGGCCTCTCTAGGCCTTGCTTCCTACATAGTTGATGTGTCTGGACCCACAACGGAGAGAAGGAACAAAGCAAACAGGTAGGATCACTTATAGTTTATAGTTATGTTTTTCAAAGAGTAATAGACATTCAGGGAAACCGAAACAGAACTTTAGCTCAAGCAGTAGGATGGGGCAGCCAGCATCCGAGCTGGAAGAAGAGCTAGCAGGTGACAAAGGAAACAAGTATTCTCCATGCAGTGTTAAGGCAGTGCTTGTCATCCAGTGGGAACTGGGGTGCCAGGGTGCCAGGCAACAGAGCAGTTGATGGAGACAGTTCCAGTGCCATTATGAGTTGTTAAAAGGAGATCTGACATGTGCATTCCAGACGCTGATACTACTTCTTGTCCAGTCATTCAACAACATAGTATTCCCTATAGGCCAAGCATGCCTGTCTATCTATCTATCTGATTTCGCACCCCATGACATAGGTACTGTTATCCTCACTTTGCAGCTGAGGATACTGAGGCACATAGAGGTTAAGTACCTTGTCCAAGGTCACACAGTTAGTATATGACAGAGTTGGGATTTGAACCCTGTGCTCTTAATTCCTATGCCAAATTGCCTCTAGCCTAGTGAGGGTGTCAAACAGGTCAACAGACAATTAGAATATAGTACAGTCTAAGTGACTACTAGGGACTAGCACGGGTGGTGGCATCCAAAATCCCATTCTTATCTGATGCTCACTCGTAGGAAGAAAAACAGAAGGACCCACCTGGTGACAGGCTAGCAGACACAAGGATAGACAGAATGTGCACCTGAAGAAGTTCACCTAGGAGAGCTAAGAAGGCACAAAGATCTGCATGTGACTGTTCATGGCAGCTTCATTTGCAATAGCCCAAATCTGGAAACAACCCAAATTTCTATCAACAGGTGGATGGATAAAAAATCTGTGGCAGTAGGGCGCGGTGGCTCACGCCTGTAATCTCAGCACTTTAGGAGGCCAAGGCAGGTGGATCATGAGGTCCAGGAGTTTGAGACCAGCCTAACCAACATGGTGAAACCCTGTCTCTACTAAAAATATTAAAAATCAGCTGAGCGTGGTGGCATGCACCTGTAGTCCCTGTTACTCAAGAGGCTGAGACAGGAGAATCACTTGAACCTGGGAGGTGGAGGTTGCAGTGAGCCGAGATCACATCACTGCACCCCAGCCTGGGCAACACAGCAAGACTCCATCCGAAAAAAAAAAAATCCTGTGGCATATCCACACAATGGAATATAATTCAGCCACACAAATAATGAATTGCTGATCTACACAACATGGATGAATCTCAAAAGCATCATGCTAAGAGAAAGAAGCCAGAAGCAAAAAGAGTGCATATTTTATGATTTTATCTGTATGAAATTCTAGGAAAGGCAAAACTCAAGTTTTAGAAAACAGAGTTTTGCAAGGGGATGGGGGTAGGAGGGACGAACTAAGTGTGACGAGCATGAAGGAACTTTTAAGGGATGATGGGAATGTTCTATATTTTGATGGTGGTGATGGCTACACTGGTGCAGATACTTGTCAAAACTCATTAAATTGTACACTTCAAAAGGTGAATTTTATTACATGTAAATTAAACTCAATTTAGAAAACATTTTAACAAGAGACTTGATGTCATGCAGTCGAAACTGAAATGTGCTGTGCTCTGAAGCTAACAGTGAGAGTTACATATGTTCTGCTTCCTTTACTTGTTTTTGTTCCTTGGTCTTTCTTTCCCCCTTTCCTTTCTCCCTCTCTCTCTCTCTCCCTCCCTCCTTTCTGTCTCTCCTCAAAGTCTACCACCTCCTTTTCCAAGCCAAGCCTAGGTGACAGGCCCTGAGCTGCAGGCGTTTCCAGCACTGCCATTACAAATTAGTAGAAACGATCAGACCCCCAGGCAGACTGGTTCTCAGCCTGCTTCAGAGGGGCAGATGTTCTGCAAAAGCAGCCAGTGACCCACAGAGAAGACTGGCAAGCCCGCAAGGCTCTCATTGGACCCCTCTGTGGCTTCTGCCTCCCAGGTAGAAAGCATGTATATATTAGATTAAAAAAGAGGAAGTGCCTTTCCAAAAACTACTCAGCTTTGGGAGGGAGAGAGGTCACTTGTCTTTGTCCAAGAAAAACATGTTCCTTCCTTGTAATCCTTGATAACCCCTGAATTGTTTTCTCCAAGATAGTTAGGGACAGGGGTAGGGCAGAGGGGCTACAGTAAGAGAGAAAAGGAGTTAGAGAGGACAGAGGAAGCCAATGCCATACTACTCTGTGGTAGCAGCAAGGTGAGCTCTTACCACCTTGAACTCTGGGAAAGATGGGAAAAGAGGGAACCCTTCATCAACCGGTGCCCACACGGCTACCTAAGACAGCACCCATATGAGGTGCATCCCTGTCCTCGCTGGATGAGAAGTAAACAGAGAGGTTAACAGGGCAAAGAAGCAGCAGTAATGGGAAGAGAATGTGACACTGGCACGATTCCCTCCCCTGGGCCTGCAGGAGGCCCATGGCAGCCAGAATGTCCATCTGCTGTGCCCCACCACTAGTAGGCTCACAGGAAGGGAAGAGAACAATGACAACCCAATTGTCCCTTGCGCAGAAGTTACACCAAGAAGTGAGCAGCAGGACCCACCTGGCAGTAAACCACATCAGAGTTATCAGTCGGAAACCTCTTGGACAAAGAGAGTTTATAAAGTCCCTTGGCCAAGAGGCATGGAAGTTGAGTTCAGCCAAGCGCAACTCAGACACATGGGCAATGGAAGGGGAGCTGGGGATGCCAGCTGCCATCCAAGTCCTGTTTGTTGGAAATTGAGAGAGATAGTATTGGAGAACTAGATGCTTTCACTTTTTATTTCTCCAAAAGAGAGCTGGTCTCCAGGTGGTGAAGCCTATAATTCTATAAAAACTGGAGATTGAAGAGATAGGAGGGTACAACTCTGGCCCAAGACAGAAAAAAGCAAAAGCAAAACAAAACGAAACAAAAAAACAGGCATCTATAAGAGAAAAAAGTGAGTGGTTCTGGGCATCTAGTAAGTGGAAGAGGAAAGAGACCATCTCTAATCCTAACTCACTCTGTTCCAGGTTTGTAATAAAAGCTGTATCAGGAGAAATAGCCTGTTAAAGCAGAATTGCCAATGTGTAGAACTGAAAATCGGCCAAAAATCCATCAGCTCTCTCAATTTACTAAGAAAGAATAATTAACTCCCTAGTACCTGATATACTTTTGCATTTAAAGGCTAAACTACCTATATCTACTCAATATCACTCACTTCTATTCTAGTAAGACTCTTATTGGCAGGTTTAAAGCACCCCTACCCAACCCACTAGCACCAACTTGTCTTCTATCTTAGCCTGGAAGGAACATGTATGGGTTACATTACTAAGAACATAGTATCATTGAATGAATTATTAAATAGACTGGCCACTGTAATAAATACATGTGGATATATACATTCTGTTAATAGACTTGGCATAGTCTTTCGTGGTTTCAAGTGTTAAGGATTATTGTGGTATTAAAGAAAACATAGACTTTCATTTCCTGAACCATGGTGGATTCGATATGTAGCCAACTCTACTGAAAACACTAAGCAAACTGGATACTATAGAAAAACATCTTTTGAAATGACTGATGAGCTGGCAAGTTAGTAAGACATATTCAGTGAACAAAAACTAAGCAAAATCTGAAGCCTAGAATAAGAGCCAATCCCTGAAGCTAGCTTGAAGACATTAGCCAACAAAGTGACCTTCACTTTTATCTTTTGTGGCCTCATGGGAAGAGGAGACAGGATAAGAATTTCCCATAACATAAAGGATACTATCACATGGATCCAGGAACTCCAATGAATACCAAGTATGAGAAATAAAAATAAATATATACCTAGATATGCTTTGTGAAACTACAGAACGCCAAACAATTTAAAGGAACCAGAAGGAAAACACAGATTATTCTCAAAGGAGACAGTCTCGTCTGTAGACAAGACAGTAGTTTTAGAGGCAACAATGGAAACAGAGGACAGTTGAATAATATCTTCATTGTGTTGGAGAGAAAATAACTGGCAACCTAGAATTCTACCCTAATTCTACCCAGTAAAAACCTCTCTCAAAAACAAGGGGAAAATTAGTGTATTTGCAAGCAAACAAAATCAAAGAATTTGTCACCAACAGACCTTCAATAAAGAAAATCCTAAAACTGTACTTCAGGCTCTATTGGAAAATACCAAAATGAAGTTGGTAGACCTATGTTAATATTAATCAGAATAGACTTTAAGACTAAAAGAATTACTAAGGAAACAAGTTTCACTTAATTATAAAAGATTCAATTCACCAGAAAGATAAAACAATTCAAACCTATAGGTACCTAATAACAAAGGCTCAAGAAATATAAAACACAAACTGACAGACCATAAGAACAAACAGAAAAATCGACAATCATAGTGGGAGATTGTAATATACTTCTCTCAGTAACTGATTGAACAAGCATACAAAAATCAGCAAAGATATAAAAGACTTGGACAACACAGTGAAGAAGCTTGATCTAATAGAGTTACATAGAACACTGCATCTAACAGTGGTAGGATCCACAAAACATTATGAAAAGTGACCACATACCAAGCCTTACAGTAAGCTTCAATAAATTTAAAAGGCTGGGTAGCACTCAAACAATATTTGACAACCATGAGGCAATTAAGTTAGAAATTAGTAACAAAAAGATAATAAGAAAAATAAACAAATATTCAGAGGATTAAAAAGAAACACAGCTTTAAATCGTAAGTCAAAGAATAAATCATAGTGAAAATTATAAAATATTTAGAACCAAATTATATAAAAATATTACATATCAAAATATATGAAGTTAGAGTAAATATTGTATAGCTTACAATGCTTATAATGGGGAAAAAATCCTGAAAATTAAAAAAGCCAAACACTTACCTTAAAAAGTTAAGAAAGAAAAATAGCTCAAATGTAAATAAGTTAGATGGAAGAAAATAATAAAAATTAGTATAGACATTCATAAACTAGAAAACAAAAGATGGAGAGGATCAGCAAGTCAAGGATTAGAAATAGTCTCTAATAACATTGAGAAAATTCTTAAAAGACTATTTAACAAAATTATAGAAGGTATTACAAATGAAAAGTGGACATAACCACAGATCCTACAGAATATTAAAAAATAACAGCATCTTATAAGTAGCTTCAAGGTAAAATTTTGAAAACTCAGATAAAATGGATAAATTTCTAGAAAAATCTAATTTACCAATATTGATTTAAGAAAAAAATTAAAACCTGAATACCCACTATCTATTGAAGAAATTGAATCAGAGGTTAAAAATCTTCAGGAAAGAAAGAATTCCAGCCTCACATAATCTTTTTTTCAGAACAGATAAAGAGGAAACATTCTATAACTTACTTTACAAATTCAGCAAAACCATGATACAAAACCCTGCCAAGAATAACATAAGAAGTGAAAATTACAGTACAACACACTCATGAAGATAGATGTAAAACTTCTAAATTTTATTAGCAAAAAAACCTAGCAATGTAAAAGAAATGAACCCATTACAATCAGGTCAGGTTTATTCTAGGAAAGCAAGGTTAACATTGGAAAATTAGTTTACCAGCTATTAACAAATTAAAGAAAAAAATTATATAAATCTTCTCAATAAATGTAGAGGAAGTATTTAATAAACCTCCATGTATATAATTTGAAAGAAAAAAAGCTCTTTGCAAACTACAGGAGTAGTTTCTTATCCTGATTAGGAATATCAAACCCATAAAAAACATCATTCTCAAGGTGAAATGTTGAACATGAAAGGCAAAGCTTAAACGTTTAGAAGACAATACAAGAATTGTCCTTAAGGATGTCCTTTAAAAGACACAAAATGTTCAATGATAAAGGAAAGATTGATAAATTTTATTACATTAAAATTAAGAATTTCTGCCACTGTAAAGATACTAAAAAAGATGGTGAAAAAAAATCACAGATAAGGAGAAGGTATTTTGGCAACACAGAGAAATAGTCTCCTGCATATATAAAGAACTCCTACAAATAAAGAATAAGAAAGATGTAAACTACCCAATTTTTCAAATAAATGGGCAAAAGGCTTAAAGAGGTACTTCACAAAAAAAAAAGAAAATCCAAAAGGTCAACAGTGTATGAAAAGATACTGACCCTCTTTAGTAATCAAATGTATATAAATTGAAACCAGATTAGATACTGTCACACATCCACAAGGCTGGCAAAAATTTTTGACAATATCCTACAAAATATAAAGTGTTTGCAAGATTAGAGAGCAATAGGAACAATTTCAGCTGGATATAGAAATTGGTTACATACATTGGAAATTAATTTTTGATTAAAGTGAAACTCATATGACACAATAGAAATTCTGAACTATCTTAGCAGCATTGAGAATGCCCATAGTCTGTGGCCAGTAATTTTACTATTATGTGTATTCCCTAAGTAAACTTACACACATACTTAGCAGGGAACTTGAAAAAAAAAATGTTTACAGCAGCACTATTTATAATAGCAAAATACTGGAAATAAGCTAAGCATTAATTAATAATAGAATAGACATATAAACTGCCATATATTCATTCAATGGAATATTATGGTTCAGCAAAATGAAAAAATTTCAGGTACACCCAACAATGTGAATGAATCCGGGACGAAACATTTAACAACCCAGTTGGCACAATGTCCAATCAAATGAAGTCCCAGCCCTAGTGCCAGAGCTGGTACCCAAGACCCCCTGCCATGCCAGGTGTAATCCCTTTAGAAAGGAGTGGACTTGGAGAAGTACCATAGGAGCACCTGGGAAGGATCAGGTAAGCAGCAACTTACCAACTGATATGGAAATATTTCAGTTGTTTGTCAACCAGTGAGCCTTACTGGTGTGGTGTACATGGACTACACAAGAGCATTAAGAACAAAAGAATAAAACAGTGTGATTCCATTTATAGGAAGTTCACGAACATGCACTACTAGACAATATATTGTTTAGGGATACAAATGCAAGAGGATAAGACAATAAAGAAAAGCATAGGGGAATAAAAGGTACAGAAATGTCTAGAAGATGGTAATCCCTGAGAAGAGAGGGAATGGGATAGGGTGGAGGGAGGTACACAGGGGATGTCAAAGGTTCAAGTAACATTCTTTTTCTCAAATTGACTGCTGAGTACATAAGTGTTGGTCATAATGTTATTCTTTAGACCTTTCTACACAGTTTATAAGCATTCATTTGCATCTAGGGGCTATTTCATTAAAGTTATTTCAAAAGATGGTCACAACACAAATTTAATAAGAAACTCTTATACCAGATTGCTGCAGTTCCTGACATATCTTTTCTAGTTGCTGGGCAAAGATGCTCTCCTCAATTGTAATTGGTGTGCTCTTAAACCCACTTAAAATTCTATGCGCTTCTCCCCAAACCACTCCAAAACATTCTTGTGAGAATCTTTCCAGCGAGGTACAGCAAGGCCCAACCTCCAGGGCACATTATGCTCTGGCTCCTTTATTTAATACAATCATAATCATAGTGGGGTTTTTTCTCAAATTTTGAAATCTTCAAAATGAGGGCATGGAGCAAATGACTACATTCTGCTTCTCTTGCTAAGATTTCAATGGTGATGCTCTCATTTTAAGTTCTTTACCAGACGCTTCAGCTGTGCTATGCCCAATTCCCCTCATCAAGATTTGCTGACAGTCAGGGGAAGTTTCTAACACTGTATTAAGTGTATACTGAGGGCCAGGGAATTGGGGGGAGTTTGAGGGGCTGCACACATGTGCAATTTTTTAGCAAACCCAGCAGATGCTTGTAGATTCAACACTTTTTCAGTTATTTGTGAACAACCCCTAATAGCCACATCACGTGGCAATTTGTCTTTTCTCTGGAGCACAAATGTGAACTGCATGTTGCAAAGCCACAGCAAAGAACAAGTCACTTAGCTAGAGAGGGAGCCTTCTCAAAGACCCAGTAACCCCATCCCAAGATGCCACCAGGGAAACAGAAACTCTCTAGAGGTGAGAGAAACTTAATTTCCTTGAGTGCAAATTGAAAAGGCAAATAATTGGTAGCCTGTGAATAGTCATAGGAACCTCTTCACTCTGGACTGAAACCTGATTCAGGAGGAAGTCAAGAGCATATGCAAATATTTCTGCATTTGCAAACTTGTGGATTTGCCAAGGGCTTGAGATGTATCCACTGAGAATGTCAAGCGTCTACTGTATAGAATTTTGATGGAAAAGGATTTCAAAATTCTTCTTCTATTTAAATCCAATCAATTCATGTTTATCAGGGCATCTCTGATCTTTTTGTTTTTAAGAGATGTATTTGCTCTATTGTCCAGGCTGGAGTACAGTGATGTGATCATAGCCCATGGCAGGCTCAAACTCCTGGGCTCAAGAGATCCTCCCGCCTCTGTCTCCCAAGTAGTTAGAATTACAGGTGTGGGCCACCATGTCCAGATAATTTTATTTTTATTTTTTTTAAGACAAGGTCTTGCTATGTTGCCCAGGCTGATCTCAAACTCCTGGGCTCAAGTGATCCTCCCGTGTCAGCCTCCTGAGCAGCTGGCATTACAGGCATGACCCACTGTATCCAGCTCCTCTGATCTTAAGATAGTTTCAACATCTAATGCTAAGCCTAGAAGTCCAATGAATGACTCAATAGACTAAAACTGGTGACTGAGATTCAGCAGAGCATAGCGTGAGTTTATAACACTGCTTTTATTTTTTCCATATCTTTCTACTATTTGTTTATTAGCTTTTCTTTGGATCTCAGTTATTCATACATAACACATTTTTTAAAAGTTAATCCCAAACCCCAATTCAAGGGTCCACTGATGCTCAGAGATCTCAAGATTTCTGAGACTAGCTTCCCTATGCTTCTCCCTGGCTTTGCTCCCCAGATCTGAAGGGCATTTTCAGATCATCCCTACTTCATATTTAGATATAAAGCTCCCCCCTTTATCCACAAGAATTCCAGCTGCACCTGGCATTTCAAAAACACTTAGTAATGAGGAGGGGAGACCCATCAGTCATGTACTCACCACTTCCATTGTTGTCCTGCCTCCCAAGCACATATTTCCAACTGTGAAACCTCCCAACCTCCCAACAGGGCAGCCCTCTGGATAGTGTGGTTCAGTCACTTCCCACCACCATGCCTCACCTCCTCTGCCTTCCAAGCCCCCTGAGATTTCAGGGAATACCCTTTTCTCCATTATATTACAATTAGATACAGGGAACTTTTGGAGAGTTCTCAGTATTTGTGATTATATTCAATAACCTGTTACTGACAGTTTCTTTTAGTTAAAGAATTTTTTCAAGTAAGTTACCAAAACAATGAATGTATGTACACCTAGAAACTGAGAAATACTCTTCCACTACTTTTAATTAGGTCCTCACATTTTCCACGTATGTATTGAATTTTTAAAATACTATTTTAAAAATGTCTACATTTATTTTCCTTTACTTCTGTTTTTCCTCTTGCCTTTGTTTTGGAGCAAATTTTAACTGAACACATTGTCAGAGGGTCAGGCCAAGTTTGGCACTGCTCATGTATCTCAGCCACCTTCCAGTTTTCAGCACGATGTCTGAACTGAAAAAACACCATTGCTTAGCATAAGGGTGTGGCCATGACAGCTTGAACAACATCCGGGTAGTGGTAAGTCTACATTTGCTACACAGATGTAAGAAACAGATAGCAGTAGGGTCTACCTCTCCTGCTCCATCTTTTCCATCACCAGGTCTCTTCCAACTCCAGAATTAAAGTCATCAAGTTGGAAGAACTCTAAGTGTGTTTCCTGATCATAAGAAGACAGGTTGAGGTTCATGAGTATTTTCTTTAGTATCAAATGTTAGAACATAACCACTAATAATAAGAGTAGCATAGTAGTTCCCTGATAAATTTTGACAAGAGATCATAAAGTTCTCAATTTCAACAGCAGGGCTTTATAGTTGTAATATAATTTTGACCAGTAAGCCACTGGCTATCCAGAAACCTCACGGGTGCCATTATCATGGATAGTTGCAGTTTTTTCTCTAAGAATCATGAAAAAAAAAAAATCATTTGGGGATACTTCAAAACTCTTGTCTTTTTAAATTGGATGAACAAAATATAATTTTAACTTCTATGGGTACATGTGGGTCATTGTGAGCATCAGTTACTATGTTATAAAACAGAGTACCAAAGATCCATCGAAATACATAAAATTTCACTGAATTGCTTACATTGAATGCTCATATCAGCTTTAGAATTCCATGCCTTGAATTCTTGTGCCTTTTAAATTTTTTTTTAGTTTTTCTGTTTCTTACTCTTACTTCTTACTGATACTTGATAAAAGATCTTTAATAATCCTTGCACAGTACAGTATCAGTTGCTTCCGATTTGCTAGGTGCATTTGACAAACTAATAACCAAGCCTATTAAAACTTGAAGTAAATACAGAGGCCTGCAAGAGGATACAAAATTTCCTCCAATGATCAAAATTCATTAACTGTAGCTCATGGACTTTCTCTTGATTTGCCACCTAGGTCCCGACTAGATAAAGGAAATTATGTAAATGTGAGTTCCAGATTGTTGTGGTATTATCCTAATACCCATCAACTACAGAGCATATGTTACTAAACGTATCTCATTTTTCTTCTCAAGATAGTTCAGTGGTCTTGGTAAGGTTATGATGGTTACACCTTACAGATAAGGAAGAAAAATGGTCATGGGCTTTGGCCAAGTCTGACCCAGAATGCCAGTGCTGCCTGTTGATACAGCCAGTGTTTTCCAGCCCTGCCCGCCCAGTGCATCTGCAGATTTGTAAATACACTTTGACTCCCCAGGAAACAGGATGGAGAACAGCATGTTAGGGACTCCTTGATGGGCAGCACAGAGGGCAGAAAAGAGCCTTAAAGACATCAGGGAACTCACAGAGTAGGGAGTGAGAGACAAGTTTAATTCTATCCAGTTGTCACACAGCTTTCTTAATGTTATCTTTCATCAAGTCAGGTCCTAGAACCTGCCAGGACTTCAGACTAAATGCATCTTCTTCTTGCCTGTACCTTTCACACACTAAATGTCTCAACAGCTCACTTGGCAAGGGCCCAAAGGCAGCACACACTTCTCCACTCCAAGGAGGGTGGCTGCCACTAAAACACAATGGGCGGAGACAGCTCAACAATAGTGCCAGTTGAACACATCTTGATCCATTGCCACAGAGTTCACAGTAGTAGTTGGCCCTCAAGGCAAACCCACTGGGGTGTTGAGGGCAAAAAAACAATCTTAGCCTTAAGGGGCCAGACTTTGCCATCAAATTAACAAATCTGCCCAACAGCCCCAGGCTGAGGCGCTCAGGGGTGTGATAAAAAGGCCCCTGTTAACAGTTCTGTATCCTGTGGGTGCCTTAACTAGACGGAGTGGGGAGGAAGCAGAGAGAGCTAAGTGTCACACACACCCTCCCCTCCTGCCTGCAGGTATCTTGGTTGGACAACTGTCCTCCTTCCCTGCAAAAACTCCCACAATCTTTAAATGCAACTACATAAAGGGCCTCCAGCCTCTGCAAGCCATCACAACTTTAAAGAGCATATGTTAAACAGCTCAGACAGCATCTGAGGTCTACTCTTCAGCCCCACAGTATAGCCCAACCCCAGAGCACAAGTAACACCCTAGTGGACAGGAACTCCTCCCCCCACTGGCTGCTCAGCAGGACCATGAAGATCAGCTAGGACCTGGCCTATTACCCTGGCTTCAGGATTCATTTTCTGCCTGGAATTGGGAAACTGGAGGCCCTGCAGGGGTCCTTCTCCTGGGTCCAACTGTCTCCAGGGTGCAAGAGGGGTGAAATTACCAAATGAAAGTTCAGATAAGCAATTACTGGCTGAAAGAGATACGGGAGGGTCTTCAGATCAACACTGACCTAGAGCTAATACCACACTGTCCTCAGAGGGACACACGATGACTGACCTGTGTTCTTCACATTTAAGTTGCTCGAATTATTCCTCCTTGCCCCCACTCTCTCCCTGTCCCCAGCACACACATAATTACATAAAGACATCTTAAACAACTGTAGCACCCAACTTCTTCAGTCTGGGGGAGAGCCAGGAGATGGTGGGGAGCTGTTTGGGCACACGTCTGATCATTACATAATCACACAAACATGGGCTGGAGAACACTGCCATGCAGATCAGTTCAGCAAACACCGCATTCTCCCTCCTTCCTCTTCCCTCCCCCCGCAACACACAAAATGCACACCAGAGTTAACAAAACCGAAGCACTCCAGGTAGCCAGTGGGCACCTGGCTGCTGTGGTTACAATGCCAAGGGCTACCAGAAACGTCAGGGTATACCAGAAAGAGGGCCAGGGTGCTGCTCACCCAGCAACCAGACCTGCAGACCCTCTTCCTGCAACCACTGCCCCCAAAGTTCAAGGAAGGGCCTTAGCCACAGAAATATTCCTGACCTGCAACAGAAACCAAACCAGCTATGTTAAAGGAAACCAATGCAGAGCCTTCAAGTTCCTCTGCACCACTGCCACACTCAGGAGTCCTCAGCAGCCTGGACAATATCAGGGACCATTCGGCACCATCAGTGTTTCCAGTTAGAAGACAGTAAAATGTGGGGCATAACTTGGAGAGGACACTCTCTCTGCTAGCAGGGAGGCAAGAATCCCCTATAGAATAGGAGTTTGGTTTGGGTTTGGTTGGGTCGGGTTGGGGGTTGGGAGATTATTTTGCTTTAGGAATATTTTCAGGGGGCTAGGATTAAGGGGGAAAGAGAAAGCTATCCCTTCTGTCTCAGCAACCAGCATCATACGAATCTCATTCTCAACCAAGCAGGCTACTGCAGTCCGCCTAAACAATCCGGAGCAGCAAGCCACGGCAGCACAAGAAAACGCAGGTGCCACGGGACGCGATGCCTAAGTCCCCCAGCCGAGGATCCTATGGAGCCGGCCGCCAGTGCGCGGGTGCAGAGCCCAGAAGAGCCTGCTGCAAGCAGCGCTGGAGCGCACGGCGCGCACAGGGTTAC
Source organism: Hylobates moloch (assembly GCF_009828535.3). Taxonomy (NCBI): domain Eukaryota; kingdom Metazoa; phylum Chordata; class Mammalia; order Primates; family Hylobatidae; genus Hylobates; species Hylobates moloch. The sequence continues at coordinate 43,699,036 of NW_026652283.1, forward strand.
AGCCCCAGCGCCGCCGCCGCTGCCGCCGCCGCCGCCGCCGCCTGTGATTGACGCGCGGGGGTCACTTGAGGCTCGCGCCGCTCCCCAGCACCAGGCCGAGCAGCGCGCTCAGCCCACCGGGGGCACTGGCCGCCACGCGCAGCCCACCCGGCCGGCCCCTGCGTCTCGGCAGCCGCACACCTTGCCTAAGAAAGGCAGCCACAAAATGGAATCGCAGCTCGCTATCCTGCTTCTCGGTGCGGCCTCAGGCAAAAACACAATCACAAGGTAAAATACAGCGCAAGGAATCCATCCGCCGAATAAAAACCCAGAGTCCCCTACCTTCGGCCTTGGGATGGCAAACTGGTCCTGTGTTCTCTGACCCACGGATCCAGCCCCTTCTTCATGAATTATTCCGGCCAGTCAGGATTTTGTGCATTTTTTTCATGAACACCTGTTTCAAGTAAGGGGTAAAGACCTTATTGAAAGAATTGTCCTTAAAAAATAACCTGTGCATACGTATGTCCATCCAGGCATGCATGCGTGTTTGTATACACACATATGCACACGGAATAGCCATGTACATTGAAGCACCAAACTAGGCAGTTGGATAATGGGAGAGTCGGCTGGTTGTGAGCATGCTCGCGCCGGGAACAGATCCACCCTCTGTTATTCCTCTGAATAAATATAAATCACGATCAGAAACCCAAACAGAAGCATCCCTCTTGAATTCGTGCTGCTGAAAAACACGGAATAAATTCAGCCCGCAGACACAGAATCTAATCAGCAGCTGTTTTCTGAATCCAGAGCCAACCCATGCCTCGCTTGTCTTTTCCACTAGGAGTCCAGACCTTTTTTGAAAGGGGTTTTAACCTTTTAAAGACACAGTACACCAATTATCACTTCGGAATAGCTATCACTCCCAGCACAGGAAGCCAGTCCCATGCCTAAAGCCACAGTAGGCTTGCACACAGTGATAAGGGTTTCATTTATTGGTGCTTTTTAAAAAACAACATATATGTATAATATATGCACATATATTATACATATATACGTGGAGAGAGAAAAAAATGCAAATGCAAGCCATAAATATATATTGCACTGATGAGCTTCTCAGTGACTAATCGGCACGTTATGTAAACACCATGATCCTTCACTTCTGAACACCCATGTTCATGGGTCAGACGAGACAGGGCACTCTCGTCAGCAGGCGTGTCACATCTCAGCAGCCTGTGGCTGCAGATCAGGGGCCGGGGAGCCTCAACAGTGGCTGAAGGGAGTGGGGCCTCTGCACCCGAGAGCTCAACACGGGCACTCCTTGCCCTGCCCTGCCTTGCTCTGCAGTCTCAGGGTCCATGTCCACAAATTAAAGAATAGCTCTGGCACTATTTCTAAACTCGAACATAATCCAGAGCCACATCGCATTCCAAGACATATTTTCTTTCAACCAGAATCAGGAATCAGAAGTACCATCTGAACCTTAGTTAGAGTCTTTACGATTCAGACTTAGGCCCTTCTTCAAGATTTTGTTATTGAGTTCTGTTGTTTTGTTTTTCATTTTTCTTTTAAGGGTGAGCATGGAGGTATGGAGGTAGAAAAACAGGGTAGGGGGAGAGACAACCTCCAGCCTAAATTTTTTTGAAAATAATTATTCTTCGAGTACTTCAGCCACCCAGATGGTGTTTACTGCAGTTTTGTTCTGGCTTTTAAAGAGGTAGCACTGAGAAGAAACAAGAGTCCTAACCTTGCTCACGTGTGATAAGAAGGCAAATGTCTTTGACAGTTTCTTTTTCACCCCAGCCCCAGAGCTCCAGCATGGCGCTGTCTGCTCCTCCGCTGGTTCCCGCCTAAGAGCAGCGGCAGTGGCTCACCTCGGGAGCTACAGGGGCGCTCCTGCAGCCGCTCCAGCATCACAGCCCATTCCCTCCCTTGCCTAGTCCTGCCAGGCAAACCGTGAAAACAAGTGCACTGTCACCCTCCCACCTCATCGCAGGCGCTCCTGTGTGGACCCCTCCCAGCGACACACACACACTCTCTTCCTTCCCCTCTTCCAGGGCCCTTTGGCAGAAAATTATCATATTTCATGTGTCATCGCCCAAGCAAGCTGGGCCCATCACTGATTGGCTGGGCCCTGGCAGCCGGAAATGTCACCAGCCACACAGCGTGGAGCTGGCTCTCCCGTGGCCACCACAGACCTGAGCCCAGGAGGCTCTGTGACAAGGCACAGACCTACCACAGAGAGCCTGTCACTCTCTCCCTGGTCCAGCCCCTGCCCCCTGCTTCTCCCTCTACCCAGCCCCGGGGAATAGGGGCTGTGAGGGGATGGTGAAGGGGTCTCAGTGACATTCCTGTTTTCCCAGCATGTTTGAGAAGAAACTAAGGATGTCTCCAATCAGGTTTATAAATTTGGAGAACTTGTTTTTTGACAAAAACATTCTGTCTTCACACTAAAAGAATCAGTAAGACTGGATGAAAACAAGACGATTTTTTTTTTTTTTTTTTTTTTTACCCCAGGAGAGTTTACTAGATGCTGCTGTTTATTTCCCATCTAACATCTCAGGCACCAAGGTATAATCATGTCACAGGGCTGTCAGATAATTCAGAAGGTGATTCGAGTCCATCTTCTTACCTTTAAAGAGAACAGCTCCAGGAAAATGAGGCTTTGTAACTTGGCTTTGCAATGTATCATGATGCCACACAACTTTTTAAGGGTTAAATGATCTTTGTAGTGACCAAGATGAATCACTTCGGCTGTAATTTAATCTTAGTCCCTCCTGCTGTATCTTCAGCAGGCTTAGTGTGACTCACCATTTAAGTCTCACCTTATTCTGTTCTCCTGAGTAAACTAAACTCTATCTCTCTGGCCTTTTCAGTAAAAGTTGTTTCTCAACCCTTTAATTATGCTGCTTTAAAGAAAAAGCCTCCCAGAGTTAGATGAGGCTAGAAGGTCATTTGGTCCAGCTATCCATATGATGTGTCAGAACTCTCCACTATTTCCATACTGGGGCTTTTGGTTTGGGGAACGGTAAATTCACTGGCAATGCTGGGAATCAGGGAAAGATGTCATCAGTAAAGCAGACATTTTGAATAATATGGGAAGATACAAAGTAGAAGGGACATGGGAGGAAAAACTAATTAGTACTGATAAGCTCATGATTCTGCAAAGACCCTAATATGGTTTGGCTGTGTCCCCACCCAAATCTCATCTTGAATTGTAGTTCCCATAATCCCCACATGTCATGGGAAGGACCTGGTGGGAGGTAATTGAATCATGGGGGCAGGTTTTTCCCATGCTGTTCTTGTGATAGTGAATAAGTCTCATGAGATCTGATGGTTTTATAAAGGGTAGTTCCCTTGCACACGCTTTCTTGCCTGCCACCATGTAAGATGTGCCTCTGCTCTTCCTTCACCTTCGCCATGATTGTGTGGCCTCTCCAGCCATGTGGAACTGTGAGTCCATTAAACCTCTTTTTCTTCATAAATTGCCTGGTCTCAGGTATGTCTTTATTAGCAGTGTGAGAACAGACTAATACAGACCCCTAAGAAGTAAGTGTACAGGTTTCCAGAAAACAGTCTTGGAAAATCCCAAACTCAGAGAATCAGGATTGGAGGGGAATCATAGGCAGCAGTATAAAGGCAAATTAAGGGACATTAGGAACATGGTCAGTTTCTCCACACAGAATGGCTGGACCCAGAAATAGGTCCACAGCTTCTTTGGAAAGTGAGAGGTTTGTTCCAAATATAATAGAAGCCAAAGGTTGAATAGGGGCAGGATATCAGCTCCTTTTGAAATGCCACTGCCCCTCCCAAAAAAGTACACACACACACACACCACACACACACAAAAGAGATTTAAAACATCAGATAAAACATAAGATATAACAGATAGATCCAGAATATCCAATCAATATTAGCCTACTAGGAGTTCCAGATGGAGACATCATTAATGAAGAAGAAATCAATAATCAAGGAAATAACAGAAGAACATTTCCTTAACCTGAAGGAAGTCTTTAGGCCTTAGATCAAATGCTGTGCTAGGCAGCAGGACTACTGAAAGAATACACACTTCCAGATGTACTCTGATAGTCCAAGAGCAAAGACAAACAATGACAAGCTTCCTCATAAAGGAGAAAAATCAGGTTGCTTAAAAGGAAAGAAAATCAGACTAATATCATACTTCTCATCTGTAACACTATGCTAAAAGACACTGGTACAATTTCTGTAGAATTCTAAGGGAACATTATTACAATTTAAGAATTCTACCAGCTGCCAAACTATAATTTCTCTTATGCAATGAAAAAGAAAGGTATGTTCAAAGACACAGAAATTATATCACCCAAACACCCTTTATTAAAAAAAATTTAAGGTTACTTGAAGATCTCTTCCAGCTGAGGAAAAAATAAGGCAGGATAACAAATTCAAGAAAGGAGAAGATATGTTATATAAAAAATGTAATTAATAAAGCCAATGAAATATGTGGTCAAATATAAAAATAATTGAGAATATAGTTGTAAAATTTAATTGTTAGAAGTCTTGAAAGATAAGAGTATATGTACATTTATTCCAGATTTGAATTCATATCTATATCTATCTCTTACATATATGTGTCTGGAATTAAACTTCCATATAATTATAACAAAAAAAATAGAAAATCTCAATGGAAACAGGTAAAATCACTTAAAAAGGAAGAAGGAAGGGAGGAAGGAGGGAGGGAGGGAAGGAAGGAAGGAAGGAGGGAGGGAGGGAGGGAGGGAGGGAGGGAAGGAAGGAAGGAAGGAAGGAAGGAAGGAAGGAAGGAAGGAAGGAAAGAGAGAGATAAAAGAAAAGAAAGAGAGGATTGTTATAGCAGGCCAATAATTCCATCTATTTCCTCTTCTTCCCAAGACCACATTAAAATGATAATAAGGATTTTTAAAATTGAAATAGATGATGACAAAACAAAAACAGTAAAAGAGTCATTGATCAAAAAAATTGATGAAGAATAATAAAGGAGGACAATTCATCAGTTAGAAATATATACTTTAATGCTACAGTAAACAAAATGGCACAGTACAAATGCAGAAACCTACAAAGTGGATTGATGGAAGTCAAGAAACAAATTTAGCTATAAACCTGGTTACTACAAGGTAGTTAAGAAATAAAAACTGAATTTTAAATCAGTGGAGGAAAGAATGTGTTATTCAATAAATAGTGTTGGACTGTGGCTATGTATTTGAAAAAATGTAAGTTTTACCTCTAACTGATATCTTGTTAAAAACATATTCTGTTTTCATATAGGAAATTCTGCCATTTGTGAAAACATGGATAAACCTAGAGGACATTATGTTAAGTGAATTAAGCCAGGCACAGAGAAACAAATACTGTGTGAGCTTACTTATAAGTGGAATCTTAAAAAGTCAAACTCATAGGAGTAGAGAGTAGAATGGTGGTACCAGAGGCTGGGGGAGGTGGCTGGGGGGAAGGGAAAGGAGTGACATTGGCCATTGGGAACAAAGTTTCAGTTATACAGGAGGAATAAGTTCTGGTGACCTACTGTACAGCATGGTGACTACAGTTAATAATAATAATGTCCTGTATATTTCAAAATAGCTAAAAGAGAAGATTTTAAATGTTCTCACCACAAAGAAAGGAGAAATATCTGAGGTGATTAATATGCTAATTAGCCTGGTTTGGTCATTCCATAATGTACACTATGCATGTATTGATATATCATATTGTACCCATAAATATATACAAGTGTTATCTGTCAATTAAAAATAAAATAAGGCTTTAAAAATATTCTATTTTCACATACACAAAAATTCCACAAGGGAAAGACAGGTGTTATGATTGACCAATACTGTAAATCATAGAATTCTATGAAGTTTTTTTTCTAATAGTGGAAAGAAAAGCACGTGGTCATCCAGTCTATGCTTAGATACCATTGTGATAGGCTAATTACTGGCCCCGAAAGATATCTACCCCCTAATCCCTAGAAACTGAATTTCACCTTATATTGCAAAAGATGTGATTACATTAATGATCTTGAGATGAGGAGAGATCCTGGATTATCCAGGAGGGCCCTAAATGAAATCACAAGTATCCTTATAGGACTGAGGTAGGAGATGGGCTAGAGGGCAATGTGACTACAGAGGCTGAGATTGGAGGGATGCAGCCACAAGCCAAGGAATGCCAGAGGCCACCAGGAGCAGAAAGAGGTAGGAATGGACTCTCCCCTGAGCCTCCAGAGGGAGCATAGCCCTATCAATACCTTGATTTTGGATTTCTGGCCTCTAAAACTGTAAGCAGAGAAATGGGTTGTTTTAAATAACTGAGTTTGTGGTCATTTGTTATGGCAGCCATAGAAAACTACAACCACCATGATGAGAAACATAGTACTTCCTAGGGACTATCATTATTATTATTGCCAACAACAATACTTACTATGTACCTGGTGTTGCTAAATTATTTATATATCTTACCTCATAAGTCACATGCAAGGAGATGGTAGAGAGTTGGAGTTGTTATGGCCCTACCACTTAGTAGCAAAATGTCCTTGGGCAAGTTATATAACCTCCTAACACTGACTTCTTCTCATCTATTAAGTAGAGGTAAGAAAGGTACCTACCCACTGGGGCAGTTGAAGATACAGTGAGACCATCTATGTAGAGTGCTTAGAACAGTGCCTGGGAATAAGGGTTCCATAAATGATAAGTGATCATGAGAAAGTCCTTATGCAGCTGCAGTCTCTGTTCCAGAGCTTTTTCTCACCGATTTTTGTTCTTCTCTTTGGGTACATACAAAACAAGGGTATCTCCAAACCACCTGAATGTCCTTCAAATATCTGAAGCCATTGATCAGGTCATTAAGAGTCTGAGCTTCTCTAGGCTAAAAGTAACCCATGCCTCCAAACATTATTGTTCTTAGAAATTCACCTGGGGTCCCTTCCCTAACCTGGTCACCTGGACCCCACTACAAGACCTTACATTTAGCCCTATTATGTTTCATATTGTTCAAATCAGCCCATCATTTTGCCCTGACATCTGGGATCTAATTCTGTCACTCAAACCAGCTTCTATCCTTTGTAATTTCACATCATTCTTCAAAAGGCACTTTATTTGTGGCACTCAAGCTAAACACAGTGCTCATCAAAACACCTGATGAGCTTACTTATAAGTGGAATCTTAAAAAGTCAAACTCATAGGAGTAGAGAGTAGAATGGTGGTACCAGAGGCTGGGGGAGGTGGCTGGGGGGAAGGGAAAGGAGCTACAGGGAGGCTATGACCTCAGTTTGTGGGGGAAAGAAATAGCAGATCTAAATAAGGTCCAAATGAAGTAGAAGGAGGAAAGGAAGGAGATGAGCAGTTATGGAGAGCTTACTATGTTCCAGTCACTGTGCTGGGAACTTCCCCCACTGTGAAGTTATTAGTGCCTTAAGTGCCCCCATTAGTGCCTTAAGTGGAATAGTCATAAATTTGTGAACCAAAAAAAGGAATATTAAGAGAAATTTTTAAAATATGTTAGCTAAAGTTTCTTGCAGCCTGAAGGTCCTACTTGAGGTTATGTATCAAAAACCCTATGGAGTTTTAGGGAAAATATGGATGCTTCCAAGTTGCTACAGGAGGGTCTTGGCATATGTATATCTTTAAGGCTCCATGGCTAATTCTGACAACCCTAGTGATAAGCCACTGTGAGTTTCAGCTTTCTAGCACACTAGAAAGTTTGAGGCAGAGACTCTGCTCAGCTACCAGCTCCTGGAGTCTGACTCAGCTTTCTGTCTTAGGCGAGGATGTAGCCTTGTCAGGCTGTTTGGGTTCAAGAACCGGAAGAGTCTGATGTTGGTAAGAATTCCCTTCTGGGAAGTATTAAGCAAAGTGATTGGAGTATTTCCCTCAGTCTTGTAAGCTTCTAGTACAAAAGGAGTGTGGTGTAGCACAGATGAGTTTCTCTGATCTGGTGAGATCCTCCTTTGGGTACCCATTTGACATCTCCCAAATGGGCACCCTTGGGAGCCACCCAATCCTGCACTGAGACAGGCCACCTGGCTTCTGGTCAGTTTGTGTATTCTGGCTAAACAAACTCTGTGTGTGTGTTTTGGGGGTGGGGTGGAGTTCTCTTGTGGCAACCCACAGACTACCCAAAAATGCTGCAAGACAAACATAGCAAAGTCATTAAAAAGTCATTAAAGTCATGACTAGAGAATAGTGAATAAACACCCCAAATCACATGTAATTTATTACATTCACCTGGGGTAAAAAACTTATGTGCCTTCAGGGCCAATCAAATAATGTAAGTGTGCAAAGTACCTTGGCATAAGCAAAAGAGAACTGGAGTGTTCATGCCTCTCTACATATCATTTTAAAAATGAAAAAGCTGAAAGCTGTGTAGCTAAAAACAATTGGAATCAGAAGATGGACCACCAGTTTGCAACCCTTCTCCCCAATAATCACAGTCCGTAAAAGCAAGGAGAAAAAAAACTTCATACCTCTCTTAGAAGGATAAAATAATTATCTTTTAAAAACGGCTTGTAGGTGGGGCACAGTGGCTCACGCCTATGTCCCAGCACTTTGGGAGGCAGAGGTGGGCAGATCACGAAGTCAGGAGTTCAAGACTAGACTGGCCAACACGGTGAAACTCCGTCTCTACTAAAGATACAAAAAATTAGCCAGGCGTGGTGACGCGTGCCTATAATCCCAGCTACTCAGGAGGCTGAGGCAGGAGAATCGCTTGAACCCAGGAGGCGGAGGTTGCAGTGAGCCAAGATTGCAGCATTACACTCCTGCCTGGGTGACAGGGCGAGACTCCATCTCAAAAAAAAAGGCTTGTAAAAGCATCTATTGCTTTTTAAAGCAATTTTTAAGAAAGAGTTAAATAATATCCCTAAAAATAGGATGTCTTTAAATGAGTTGAGTCAGATGACCCTATTACAGTAATTCTCAAATTACAGTCCAAAGACTACAGTGGGTTACAGGAGTGCCTAGGTGATATGCAAAATGTTCTTCCACAAGTCTCACTCACTGTCTAAAGTGTCCCTTATAGCCCAGAGGATTCTTCATTTCTTTCCTTCAGGGCTATTTAATCAAATGCTCTCCCTACTTTTTTTCTTTTTATTTTGAAATAATTTTAGACTTGTAGAGGAATTGTAAAGATTGTGCAAGTTTCCATACACCCTTTACCCAGTTTTCACTATCAGAAACATCTTACATAACCATAGTACAATTATTAAAACTAGGAAATTGAGATTGGTACAATACTATTAATTGACCTACAGAATTTTCTCTAATGTTACTGGTTTTTCCACTGATGTCCTTTTTCATTCCAGGATTCAATTCAGGATCCCACACTGCATTTAGTTGTCATTTCTCCTTGGTCTCCTCTGATCTGTGACTATTCCTCAGTCTTTCCTTGTCTTTCTTGCCCTTGACCCTTTTGAAGAGTACTTGGCAGGTATTTTGTAGACAGTCCCTCAATTTGGGTTTGTCTGATGTTTTTTCATGATTAAACTGGGATTATGGGGTTTTGGCAAGAATGCCACAGAAATGATGCACTCTTCTCAGTGCATCGAACTGGGGAAGGGAGACATGCTGTTAATATGTCTTACTGTCTGGGTGAGGTGGCTCACATCTCTAATCCCAGAACTTTGGGAGGCAGAGGCAGGAGGATTGCTTGAGCAACTTAGTGAGACCCCACATTATCCCTTGGTTAAGGTGGTATCTGCCAGGTTTCTCCACTATGAAATTACTATTTTTTCCTTTGCAATTGATAAATTTTGGGAGTCTCAAATACTTTGAGACTATGCAAACACCATGTTTCTCAAACTTATACCCATTAGTTTAACAGTTATCAGGTGAACTGTCTGCAGCAACTATGACTGCAGTGTTCTAGGGGTGATTTTCTATTTCCTCCACTTCTCTCTATTTATTCATTGGAATTCTTCTGATAAGGAAGAACTGTCCTTTCTCCCCATCAAATAATCAGTTTATTCAACTTTTATTTTTGTCAACACAGACTCATGGATAGTTATTTTATTCTTTGAGTTATAACCCAATATATCCTTACTTGTTTTTTTGACCTAAATTGTTCCAGCTTTGGCCAATAAGAGCTTTTTCAGGTTGGTTCCTGTACTCTGCATATTCCCATTGTTGTTGTTGTTGTTCAGCACTTTCTTACTTTCTAGCACCAGAAGATGCTCCAGGCTCATCTTGTAGTTTTCCTACCCAGTCCTGGAGCCTATGTTTCCAAGGAGTCCTGGCTCCTTTTATTAAATAATAGCATTTAGAGAGCAAGATTGGGAAACCTGATGTGCTCACTGCTACTGGGATGTCAGTGCTTTTAGTGCTACAGTGCTACAGTGCTACAGGCCATCTCAGTAGACAGAGCTAGGAAACATACGTATGTATATTTATCCATGAATACACAGCTATATTTCCGTATCTATCAGTGTATATGTGTGAGTGTGTGTATATGTGTTTATATATATATATGTTTAAACATGAGTTAATACTGATACCTCTGACTCTAATCAAACATCATGGATTCACTCCATCATTCTGCTTTGCTTATTAGTAACTTCTTTCTCAGACAGACACCTGCGTCTTATTATCAATAATATATTTACTTATTTGTTCATTCCTAGTATATATGTAAAATAGTTTTAGAATGGTTGACACATACCCCTGTGAAGGACAGATTTATCATGTAGAGTACAGTGTCTGTGTACAGTTCTTTTTGTCTTTAGCCTTACAGGATTCCAAAGTTACTTAGGTCAGCTCCCTTCTTCCTCATCATCTTCAATGAATTTATGTTATACATGTGCAATGCAGTTAGATTCATTTGTCATATTCTGCATTACATCTTGGGTTCCTGAGTATCCTGATTGATTTTGTTCTTAATTTGCATATGGTAAAATTTACACTTTATGGTGTACAGATCTATGGGTTTGACAAATACATAGAGTTTTGTAGCCACCAGCACAGTACCATATAAAGCAGTTCCATCAGCCACAAAGTTACCTCATGTTGCTCCCTTGCAGTCAACCCCAACCCAAACCCCAACCCTTGGCAATGCATTTCCCATAACTGTAGTTTTGCCTTTTCTAAAGTGTCCTATGGAATAGTAAAATATGAACTTTTTGGGTCTGGATTCTTTCACTCAGCAAAATGGATTTAAGATTCATCCATGATGTTGCATGAATCAATACTTGTGCCTTTCTACAGATGAACAGTGTTCCATTTTATGGATATATCACTTCTGTTTGCCTGTTGAAGAACATCTCAGTTGTGTCCAGTTTGGGTGTTTATGTGTAGAGCTGTTATAAATATTCATGTGTGGGTTTCTAAGTGAACACAAAATTTCAATCACTTGAGTAAATACCAAGGAGTGGGATTGCTGGATCATATAATAAGTATATCTTTAATTTTATAAGAAATTGCCAAACTACTTCCCAAAGTGGTTGTACCATTGTGCATTCTTAACAAGAACATGAAAGAGTTCCAGTGGCTCTGCATCCTTGCCAGCACACACTTACTGTTGTCAGGTTTGTTTTTTCTTAATTGTAGCTATTCTAATTGATATGCATGATAGTTCATTGTGGTTTTAACTTTGATTTCCCTAATTAAAAATAATGTTAGGTGTCTCTTCATATGCTTATTTGCCATCATATGCTTTCTTTGGTAAAAGATACGTTCAAATATTTTGCCCATTTTTTATAGAGTTGTTTACTTTCTTGCTGAAGCTTGAAAGTTCTTTATATATTCTGGATACAAGTCCTTCATTACATATGTGATTGCAAATATTTTCTCACAATCTGTGTCTTGTCTTTTTATTCCCTTAACATTGTCTTTCACAGAGCAAAATTTTTATTTCGAGTTCAATTCATTAATGTTTCTTTTATTGATTGTGCTTTTAATGTTGTATCTAAAATCTCTTTGCCAAACCAAAGGTCATAAATATTTTCTCCTATGATTTTTTTTCTAGATGTGTTGTAGTTTTATCTTTTACATTTAGATCTATGATCTTTTTCTCACTTGTTTTCTAAGGTGTGAGGTATGTGTTGAGGTTCATTTTCTTGCATATAGATATCCAATTGTTCCAACACCCTTTATTGAAAAGACTCATTTCTTCACCCTTGTCAAAAATGAGGTGATTATATTTGTGTGGGTCTACCTCTGGGCTCTCAACTCTGTTTCACTGATTATTGTATCTATCATTTTGTCAACACTACATTTCCTTGATTATTATAACTTCGTTAACAAGTCTCGAAATTGGGTACTGTCTGAGTCCTCCAACTTTGTGCTTTTTCAGATTTGTTTTAATGGGGACAAACTGACATCTTAGCAATATTGAGTCTTCCAATCCATGAATATAGTATCTCTATTTATTTTACTGTTCTTTAATTGCTTTCACCAGGATTTTCTAGATTTTAGCATACATATCCTGAATATTGTTTCTGTTAGATTTATACCTAAGAATTTGTGGGTTTTGGTGCTACTGAAAAGGCTATTGCTCTCTAAATTTCAAAGTCCATACGTTCATCGCTAGCATGAAGGGAAATACAATTGACTTTGTATCTTGCAACCTTACTAAACTCACTTATTAGTCCTAGAAACTTTTTACTGATCCTTTGGGTTTTTCTACAAAGACAATAAAGTTATACGTGAAAAGACATTGTTTCCTTTCTTCCTTTTAAATCTTTAAGCCTTTATTTTTTTTTCTTGCATTATTGTACTATCTAGGACTTTCCATACGAAGTCAGATAGGAGTCATAAGAGAGAACATCTTGCATTGTTTTTGTATTAAGGGGAAAGTGTTTAGTTTTTCACCAGTAGGTGTATCGTTAGCTGTAGCCTTTTGTAGATGCTCTTTATGAGGTTAAGAAAATTGCCTTCTATTCATAGTTTGCAGATAGTTTTAATCATGAATAGATGATTAATTTTTAAAGTGCTTTTTGTAAATCTATTGAGATAATCATGGTTTTTCTTTTCCTTAGTTCTGTAAATATATTTAATTTCACTGTTTGATTTTCCAGTGTTGAACTAGCCTTGCGTTTTTTTGTTTTGTTTTGTTTTGTGCTTGTTTGTTTGTTTTTGGAAGGCTTTTAACTATAACTTCAATTTCCCTAGAAGATATGGGACTATTGAAGATATATATTTCTTCTTGAATGAATTTTAGTATGTCTGTCCTTCAAGGAATTGGTTCATTTCACCTAAGCTGTCAAATTTATGGGCACAGAGTTGTTTGTTGCACTACCTTATTATTCTTTTAATGTCTATAGGGTCAGGAGTGATGTCCCTTCTTTCATTTCTGATATTGATAATTTGTATCTTCTTTTTTCTTGGTCAGTCGCCTAGAAGTTCATTAATTTTGCTGATCTTTCAAAGAACTAGCTTTTGGTTTGATTGATATATCCAAATTGCTTTTTTGTTTCAAATGTATTGATTTTTGCTCCTATTATTTTCTTCCTTCTGCTTGCATTAGTTTTAATTTGTTCTTCTTTATCTAGTTTTTTTCTTTTTAGGGTGGATGCTTACCTTACTGATTGAAGACCTTTCCTCTTTTGTAGTGTAAGCATTTAACTCTATAAATTTCCATCTATACACTACTTTAGCTTCATTTCCCAAATTGTGATATGTTGTAATTCTTTTTCATTCAGTTCAAAATGCTTTTTTAATTGCCTTAAGACTTCCTCTGACAAATGGTTTATTTAGATATGTGTTGTTTTATCCCCATACATTTGAAGATTTTCCACTTATCTTTCTATTATTGATTTCTGGCTTAATTCCATTATAGTTCATGACTATGCTTTCTATCATTTCTAGTCTTTTAAGGTTGTTAAATTTGCTTTATGGCCCAGAATATAGTATCATTTGGAGAATGTTTCATATGCACTTTAGAAAGAAGTGTTGTTGTATAAAGTATTCTATAAATATCAACTGGGTCAAGTTGGTTGATAATATTGCTCAAGTCATCTATATTTTTGATGATTTTCTTTCCATTTGTTCTATCATTTACTGAAAAACAAGCACTGTTTCAACTGTAATTGTGAAATTATCTATTTCACTTTTTGATTCTAACAGCTTTTGCATCATGTATTTTGAAACTCTGTCGTTAGGTACATACATGTTTAGTATTGTTATGTCTTCTTGGATAATCAAGCCTTTTATAATTATTTGATGTTCCTTTTTATCCCAGATAATAATCATTGTTCTAAAAGTCTCATTTGTCTGATATTAATATAAAGACTTCAGCTTTATTTTGATTAGTGTTTGCACAGCATATCTTTTTCTATTCTATTACTTTTAACCTATCTGTCTTATAACTAAAGTGGGTTTCTTATAGAAAGTGTATAGCTGGTTCTTAATTTTTTATACAATCTGACAATCTCCGTCTTTTAACTGGTATGTTTAGACCATTCATGTTTAATGTGATTATTGATATGGTTAAATTAAAATCTATTTTGCTAGCTGTTTTTTTGTTCCTTCTGTTTTTTCTTCTTTTCTTTTCTTTTTCTGCCTTCTCTTGTTAGCCTGGCTTGGGGGTGTGTGGAGGAAATGGTTTCTATTGTTCTGATTAGGCTGTAGTCCTAGGCAAGCACTATATCACTGAGTCCTGAAGCAGCATCCTTCCCAGTGATCCCATCCCTCCCCTGGGTCACTTCTGAATCCAGAATGTATACCCATCCTTTCCCCAGGAATTAAGATTTTTGCCCTGTTCCCTTATCTTAGATGTAATGGGATTTTACCAGTATCCTAAGAGTGATAATGTTTGCTCCCTTCTACATACATGTCACACTAATTAAGGCTTCTGTTCATAGGGGAGGTAGGGAATAAAGGTCCAGGTAGAATTTCTCACCCCTCTCACAGCAGTTTCTTTTCCTCTCCTCCAGCAATTCACTACAAGGGAGATTTTCTGTAGACTCTCCCAACCATTTCTGTGAACCTGTGATGGGGTTCATGGAGAAATGAGTCTAAGAAAGAAAGTGTGATCTCCTTTTATTTATTATCCCTAGGGCTTTGCCCTCTTCTACTAGAGTTCATTAGGCCAGATTCCACCTATTCAACAACCACCTTAGTTGAATTCATACAGGTATGTTTCTTGCTTAGGTAAGTCAGAGCTCTTATCTCATTTCTCCCTGAAGATACCTATCTCTTTCTCGATTTGGGGCCTGCTGCGTACCCAGCAACGTTAGGACTCCAGTGAGCTCAAGAAAAGTTGTGAACTTTCTATTCGTAAAGATTTTTTTTCACTATAAGTTTAGGAACAATCCTTCCCAGCTCTCTACATCTTTGAGAAGAAACTAGGAGTCTACCTTCTTATAGGTACTTCTGCATCTTTTGCAACAGCAAACAGAAGAAGGTACAGCAGTTGGTCAGGGTAATCACTATCCTCTTGGAAACTTGCTTAAAGAGCTTTAGGAATGACAGATGTTCCAAAAACATCTCTATCTGTTGTTTTTGAGAAATGTAAGATATATGGGGAAAATCCTATAGGAGTTAAGTAAAGTACAAATAATGTACCAATTTTTCAAAAAGTGGAGGGCAGAATCTGTGTAAACTATCAGTCAGTTATAATCCAGGACAACTGTCTTGCTGAAAGCATCTACCAGCCTGCAATTGCCTGGCAAAGAATATGATGCCACATAGTAAACACCATGGATAGTGAAGAATAAAATAACTCTAGAGGCTTTCTAGTCCATTTAATTTCAGAATTGTTCATACATGTCACTACTGAGTGAGAAATATGACAGGCAACTAATTACTCAAAATTAGGCCAATGACAAAAATATTATACTTATGTTTTATTATTTATTCTAGCTTCCCCAAAGGTAAGTCTTGTCATTAATCATTAACTACTCCATATATTATTATTATTAAAAATGATAATGAAACAACTACAATTTAGTGACCACTCACTACTAGCCAAAAACTATCCTTAGCTAATAGCAAACATGTTCTCATTTCATCTTCACAACAACTCAGTGAGAGAAGTGGGACTCAGAGGGACTAAGAAACTCGTCTAATCCACAGAATTAACATATGCTAGAACTAGAATTCAATCCCAGGTCAGATTTTAAAGTCCTTACTTTTAACTTCTGAGCCAGACTATCCCAGATGATGTTAATTATTTCCTGTGCCCCATTGAGTATTTCCTGCTGTCATTTACAATGCTGGAAAAGGTCCATCCTTGCATAAGAAAACAAAAGCATCAGAAATGCCTTATTGGCTGAGTCCAGTTGTCCAGCCACAAGGACATTCAGTTTCAGAATGGCAACAAGGGACTATTTGTTGAGTGAACATGACAACTGACCTTTCTGAGATTGGTTTGCAAAGAGGGCATAACTGTCCTCCATGTTTTTTAAACGTCTCTCTCACTCTCTCTCTGTATACATATGTACGTATATATTTTATATATAATATATATATATAAAAAATAAACTACAACTAACTAAGAATAAAGAGCCCTCTATAAGATTTCTACCATCTCTAATGAGGAAACATAATGTGATATTCTAAGATCATCTTAGATACCTGGAGCATAGCAACAGCACAGCAATGAGTTTCAAAGACAACAATGTGAACAGCTACCACTAAATCTTCAGTTAACAGAGTCAAGCTATACTCAAGTATATTTCACCTAACCTAAACAAACCTGTGTAAAATAAGATAGCAGACTACATAGGAAAGACAGTAACAAGCAGTGGCAATTGCCTGCAAAGTAAAAAGGAAGAGTGCTACAAAGGGCAAGGAGAAGTAGTCAATTCAGGGAAATTCAGTTCAAGGGTAAATGTAAATAACCCTCTGTAACCCCAAGATGGAGGGTCACCTGCCAGGATCTCTGAACTATAATACAAAGCAGTAACTAATGCTTCCCGACCTACTGCAAGTCAAGACACACACAGAAAATGAATCTATTCAGATGACTCATGTGCAAGTCAAGATGCACACAGAAAATGAATCTATTCAGATGACTCAGCAAGAGGCAACTGATCCAGGGGCTTCTGTCACCCCTCAAGCCTGGCCTGGTTTCCCTGAGAGGTGGAGATGGAGGGATCATATTTCCACACACCTGTAATCCATTCACAACACACCAGTGAGCTTTTGTCCACCAGGTGGAAAGCTCTGCAATAACTTGTGTCAACAAGAAGTAGTTCCATTATGTTTGGTCTACTCCACTTAAGAAGTTGGGAAAATACAAAATATCACAGAATAATATTTCCATCAAAAGTAGTTAAATGTTAAAACATTTTGATGCTTAGAGGGCAAGCTTCAGTTAGAAAAATTAACTCTTGGAATGCCTCATTTCCTGATGATGCAGAAATACAAGGTGTGACTGTTCTGTCTTTTATTGGGGTTCAAGGTGTATCTATCAAATCATTCTGTTATCTCAAGGTATTTGTGAAGTCTGAATTAACCATATCAGTACCATGATGGTTTTAAAGTATTATTATATTGGATGACCATATGCTCTTATGATGGGACACACTGGAGGTAAAGGTATTAATAACTACACTATAATCACTATAATTACACACTGGAGGTAAAGGTATTAATAATTACACTATAATCACTGGTATAAGACAGGGCTGTCCTAGGAAAACCATTTGGTTACCCCAGTATTAGATCATTCTCCCTATTTGGTCCTAACCTTTTTACAGCAAAGAAAGCTATGTTTATATTCTTCATTAAAAGCATAAATAAAAATAAAATAGTGCATGCTAGTAGCAATAAACTAAAAACTGAAATCTATAGAACAGAAAATAAAAGTGGTACAATTTATTAGCCCTGGAATCATTCTTTCCAGAGATAACCTCCATTAATGGTCTTCTTTCCAGTCCTCTTTACATGGGGAGAATTGATCCCCCAACATTATTATCCAAAGTCAGATAAATGGATACTGGGTGGCCAAAAATAATAAATATATATTCTATACACAGAGTTCACATGGAGCCTACCCCTCTCCTGCAGTCTTGGGGTACAGCATGTGATTTGGTTCTAAACTGCTGAGCACAACACTTTCTTCCTGGTCATGATGTTGGTTCAAGGTGGTCACAGGACTCTTTTAGAGCCAAAATGGTAGCCACTAGCCATATGTAGCTATTGAACACTTGAAATGTGAACAGTACAGAGATGTGATGTAAGTACTATCCAAAATGGTAGCCACTAGCCATATGTAGCTGTTGAACACTTGAAATGTGACCAGTACAGAGATGTGATGTAAGTACAAAAGACACACTGCATCTCAAAGACTTAGAAGGAAAAAAGGAACGCAAAATATCTCACCAATAATTTTTATTTTGATTACATGTTGAAGTGATGATGCATATGGCTCACATTTTATCTCTAGTGGACAGTGCCAGTCTAAAACATTTGAACCATTGATAAAGCCAGGCCTGAGGGTATCCCTGGTCATGGACTTTTCAGATATGTCAACTAATAAATATCTATTTTGCTTAAGAAACTTCCGATTGGACGTTCTAGCACTTGCAACTGAGAATCCTAACTGGTACACTGTATATGTAGAGTCATGCCATACATTCAAGACTGAACAACCAATCATGAGCACTTGTTCATGCCAGCACCTTAAGAGTAGTGTGCCCAGATCTGCACAAAGTATTCCATATGTGGACAAATCAACTATTGTTTTTATCTGTTAACACCACTGTATGTGTCTGGGGTGTGTCACCAGCTTTCTTTCAGGTCTTCCAGTGCCACAGTCTTCTTATCCTGGCCTTTGCACTTACTTTACTTTCTGCATGGAACACGCTTTCCTCTCTTTCACTTGCCTGGCTCCCTCTTATTACTCAGGACGCAATTTAAATGCCACCTCCTCAGAGCTGAGTTTCCTGACCACTCTATTTTGAGTAGGTCACCCCTGATATTGTCTCTCATAGCACCACATCTTCTCTATACGGCATGGACCAAAATATGTATTAACCTCTGTAGAAGGCTGTTTAACATCTACCTTCTCCTTCCCCACCATACCATACCCTGCATCAATGCAGAAGCCATGTATATGTGGTTCACCCACTTGTCCCCAGCACCTGGAACAGTAACTAACACATAGTAAGTGCTCAATCAACATCTACTGAATGCCAAGAATGAGTGTTAATGAGTCCAGGAGAAGGAGGAAGTTCAGGGGAAGATGAAGTAATGGGGAAAGGGAACCAAGATAATTCAGTGTAACCAAGCCACTGATGAATGTTGATTAATGCCATCTAGAACACTCAGAAACAAAGTATGGATGAGAACTGACAGAGGAAGAGCAAGTCCAGAATGGAAGGATTTGAGCAGTTAGTGACTGCCTGGACCTTCCTCCAGGCATAAAAGCAAATGGTCAGAGATACAAATGATGAAGCCTGCAGTTCAAATGCATTTCTGAACTCCACACAATGAAAATTATGCTGAGATTTTGCTTTCTGTTAGTGACAATCTGGTTCTTAGTCTCATTGTCATAACCTAAATACAAAAATATGGGGGAATCTGAGTCCCACTGTAGGAATTTTCATCAGACTCTGCTCAAAGGCAAGATCATATTCTTTGACTTCTGCATTGTGGAGCTTCTCATGAGCCTGACTGAAATGCTGCTGTTCATATCAAAGCCAGCCTTTCTGGACTTCATCAAATATCTAGATCCCTTCTATTTTCCTCTTCACATTCTTGTTCTCACATGTGATCTTTGCCACTACCCTGCTTGCTTACCTCAGCTTACCTTATACCTTGGAGGGAGCAGTAAGGGTTTTTACTAAAACCCTTTAGGATTGATAGATGATAGCCTCTAATTATTTCTCTGGAGATAAGGCCTCTTTTTAAATGAGAATGGCTTTTCTTTTTGTTTTATTGTGATATATATTTTTAATTCATTTATTTTATAATGGAAAGTTGATCAATACAAAATAATTCATAAACCAAGCACCCAATTTAAGATCTAGCATTTTATTTTGGAAGCCCTCTGTGTGTCCCTCTTTGGTTTCATTTCATTTTTTAAAGAATGCAAACCACTTTGTTAGTGAACTCCAGAATTTGGGAATAGAGGGGTTAGAACCTTAGAATTTAAGAGATGTGGTGCTGTCCACCAGGCAGGTGCTGACGAGTCTCCAGAAAGGTGGGAGAGCCACCACAGTCTCTCAGAGGAAAGAGGAAAGTGCTTAGTCCTTTTTCTTCTTTTTATTTTTTCCTTCTTCCACTTTGATCTCTCTTCTTTCTTCCTTTTTAAGAATTACTACACCTCTTCTCTTCGCTGGTAAGACAGGGAAGTCAACAGAGCTCCACGATTCTGTCTCCTTCCTTTTCTAACAGATGGTTTCCATTAGGGCTTACCAGGTATTTTCTCTGAACAGAATCAAACATGCATTGAAAATGTAAACATCAGGATCATAGAACTAGCAGCCCTTTATTTATTACATAAATACAAAGATTTTATAGCTGGAAAGGAACTTAGAGATAACTAAATCCAATCTTCTTGTTTTAGACCTAAGAAAACCAAGACACAGGACTTGCCTGAGGTTATTAAGCTAAATATATATCTTCCATCTCCAAATCATTGTTTTTATTTCCCATTTTTCTTTTTTTCTTTTTATTTATTTTTTATTTCCCATTTTTCAATTCTCATTATTAATATATTTTTATTATTCATAATTCGATCACATTATTGACTATTTTACTTTAGTCTGAGGCACCTAGCCTTAGGCTATTAGTATTTTCATTTAGTACTATTAATTACAAAATGATTTTTGAACCATACATAAAAGATATACTCACATTAATGTAAAATACTTTGTTTTATTCTTAACAGCCATTTATGTCAGAAGTCACTAAATATTCAATCATATTTTTCTGATATCCTGACATTCTCTGCCTCATATTTCTACTTCTAATGAAATATATAATTGAGCTGAATTTTTTAAAATATAGATACTTCAGAATACTTCTAAATGGTGAGTGAGTCATTATTTGTCATATCAGAAATCTACAGATTGCTAACATTCAATTAGTTAACCAAAAACCCCAAATGCCCACTAGGTGCCCAATACTGTTCCAGGCATTTTTCTTATGTACCCTCTTTACAGTGAAAATGTTTAAATTTCAGATTTTCAAGAATCTTTGCATGTACATATGTATTTGCTTATTTATTTTATTCAATAAATTTTATTTCTATTATTCTCAAGGCACTATGCTAGGCACTGTTGGAGGTGAAACGAACTCTTAGAGAACATACTATCAAGAAAGAGAGAAAAATGTTTACATAAATATCTACAATATGTGGCTTAGGAGAGTGATCCCAAACACAAATGGCCACAGAAGCCAGGTAGTCAATGTAAATGCATGAAACACGTGGTGTAAAAGGCAACAGGGAATGGGAAGGTTATGGCGAGCTATAAAATGAATGTTGCCTCTAAAGAAAAAAATTGAGAATGAAAGGAGAGAAGATTTGAGAAGGTGGGGGAAGTGAGAGAGCACAAGTATAACCGGAGAGCATGAAGAGAGAGGATAAAGAGAGAAGCTGGTAAAGATAGAGGAGAGAGAGAGAGAGGACAGGAGGAAAGGGAAGGAAGGAGGGAGGGAGGGAGGGAGGGGGGGAGAGAGAGAGAGAAAGAAAGAGAGAAAACATCAACACCAAAAGGCAGGTAGAAGAGGAAACCCAGCAGAGTACGGTGTCCCAAAAACCACAAGAGGGAACATTTCAAGATGGTCAAATGTGTCAAATTTTGCTGAAAGTATCCATTGGATTTGACATCACTGAGGTCACTGATAACCTTGACAAGAGCAGTTTCCATGGTGTGGTGAGTTAGAGGCCAGGCTGAAACACACTGAAAAGTGAATGGAAGGCAGACAGCATGAAGGCAATTCTTTCAAGAAGTTTTACTGTGAAGGGAAGCACAGGAATGGGGCAGTGGGTAGAGTAGGGCAAGCAGTCAAGGAAGAGGTGGTTTTTAAAAAGACAGTTGATGTCATCAGGTTTGTCTACTGATGGGAATGATCCAGAAAAGGGGGAGCCATTGATGGCACTGGAAGACGATGGCCAAGGAGCCGATCCTAGAGAAGGGGAATAGAATCCAGGCACACATAGGAAGAGTGGTCTATGATCTAAGAAGGAATACTTCTTCCATCACACTACAGAGAAGAAGGAAAGGGGGTGTAAATGCCAGCATGGTGATAAATTTGGTGGTGGAAGTGTGAGGGAATTCCCATCTGATGGCTTCAACTTTCTACATAAAATAGGGAAGGACATGGTTTGAGAATAAGCAGGGAGGTTAAGTGAAACTTGCAGAAGGGGAAAAAGTGTGAAGTAATAACCTTGGGATTGTGAAAGCAGGCCCACTGGAGAAACATAGTAGAAAATACAGAGCACCCGGTTATGATCTGGAATTATAAATTTAAGGCACAACCAGACAACTTTTTACTTTGTCCAGCAAAGTCCAGCTGATCAAAAGGGCATGGAGAAGCCATGAATTGCCCACACATCTTGAGAAAACACCGTTTCTAAGCCATAGATCTGCGCTGGGGTCTGAACTTCTGCACTTCTAACAAGCTCACAGGTGATCTCTCTGCTACTGGATCGCTGGACCACACTTTCAGTGGCAAGTGTAATCCACCAATTTCCTTTGTCATTCTTTTCTCAAGTATTTCAGTAGGGGACACAGCAGATCTGTCACCTCTAAGTCTGAAAATAATAATATTAATAATAAAAATTAAAACCTCAAAAATAATAGAAAAAGGGAGGAAGGACATAGAGAAAGAAGATGATTTGGTTTATCCAACTGTGGCTGTATTAGAAATATATTTTCTTGCCCTTCTTCTTATCTACATTTCCAGCATTGGCAGTCTCATGCAATCTCACAACTTCAACCACCATCTTTATGTGGATGTATGATGTCTTTCTTAGATCCCAAGGCGCAATTAACACATCCACATGGGTGTCCCATAAGCAACTCAAATGATAAATTGTCACCTATATTTGCTCTCCTTGATCTTTTCATCCTTTTACTCTTCTCATTCTCATTGGCCTCCACATTTAAAGTTGTTAAGGCCCGCTGATTTATCCCTAAAATATCAGTAGTTTCTGTGGATGCGAATTAGAACTACACCAAGACACCATTTCCCCTTATCAGACATGCAAGAATCCAAAAGTTTGGTGACATACCCTACTGGCATGACTGTGAAGAATCTGAGACTTGCATGCACTGTTAGCAAGAATGCAGAGTGGTATAACCCCTGTGGAATTTTTTTGCAATGTATGGCCAAATTACCTAAGCCTTGATCCTTTAAGCTAGGAATCTATCCCAAAGACACACTAGCAATATATAAAATGATACATACACAAAGCTATTTATCAAAACACAATTTGTAACAGTAAATAACTGAAAACAACCCCCAAATGTCCATGAATCGGGGACTAGTTGAATAAATTATGATGCATTCATAAAATTGAGAATTATATGAATAATTCTCAGACACAGAAAGGAGTGAGGAAAATATATATTGATATGAAGGAATGTAAGTGAAAATACAAAATTCAGAAGAATGAACATAACATGCTACTTTTTTTTAATATAAAAAGGAAGATATATACATATTTGCTTATATTTTCTTTTTTTTTTTTCTTGAGACGGAGTTTCACTCTGTCGCCCAGGCTGGAATGCAGTGGCGTGAACTTGGCTCACTGCAAGCTGCACTTTCCAGGTTCACGCCATTCTCCTGCCTCAGCCTCCCGAGTAGCTGGGACTACAGGCGCCCACCATCATGTCCAACTAATTTTTTTTTATTTTTATTTTTTAGTAGAGACGGGGTTTCACCGTGTTATCCAGGATGGTCTCGATCTCCTGTCCTCGTGATCCGTCCGCCTTCCAAAGTGCTGGGATTATAGGCATGAGCCACCGCGCCCAGCCACATATTTGCTTATATTTTCAAAAAGAAGAAATGGAAAGATAAACCAAAAATTAATAAAATGGGTTACCTATAGGAGAGAGGAAAGAACAATGGGAAGGAGATTTAGGTGGAAGCTGGATCTCTTTGAATGTATCATATTTTATAGTTTTAAGTTCAAAAGCATGTAAATGTTTTGCATAATTTAAAAAAAATTAAATAGAAAATAAACAAAGTAATCCATAAAAATCAAAACAATCTGAAATCCTCAGTGGCTTCCCACTACCTGCCTTGAGTCCAAATTCCTGAGCCTGAATTCATTGATCTCTTTAGTCTGCCCAGCCAAATATTCCCACTTCACTTTCTGAGGCCCCCTTCTCCATCTTCTCTACACACAGACAAACTATTAACATTATCTGTGTGCCTAATTTATTTTGCCAGCTAGACCATACTTCTTTGAGGATGTTTTAAGTCTGCTTTCAGCCCAGAAATAAACACCACTTCCGTTTTAGTAGGACCTCTTGTTTCCAGTCTGGAAATAATCCACACCTCGAACCTCACCTGTGTAAACTTTAGCAATACTATAGACACGACCAACTCCTAATGCATCAGGTGGGTAACTCCTCCCACACAAATATCTGCCTACCCTCAGGAATATTTTTTGTCTGTGGTACCTCAGCCTATCGTTGTTTGACTAGCTCTTCAGAATCTACATGCTTCCTCTCATTCTTAGTGCCCCCTATGACCATCTACACTGAGCAAGATTTATACAATTATGTTGTATCTAAGCCCTGCAACAAAAGAGTACCCATTCTTCCTTTTGTTATCAGAGCAGGAGTGCTAGATGCACTAGGTACTGGCACTGGCGGTATCACAACCTCTACTCAGTTCTACAGACTATCTCAAGAACTAAATGGAGACATGGAACGGGTCGGTGACTCCCTGGTCATCTTGTAAGATCAACTTAACGCCCTAGCAGCAGTGGTCCTTCAAAAGCGAAGAGCTTTTAGACTTTATCACCAAAAGAGGGAGAACCTGTTTATTTTTAGGGGAAGAATGCTGTTATTATGTTAATCAATCCAGAATCGTCACCGAGAAAGTTAAAGAAATTCAAGACTGAATACAACATAGAGCAGAGGAGCTTCAAAACACCAGACCCTGGGGCCTCCTCAGCCAATGGATGCCCTAGATTCTCCCCTTCTTAGGACCTCTAGCAGCTATAACATTGTTACTCCTCTTTGGACTCTGTATCTTTAACCTCCTTGTTAAGCTTGTCTCTTCCAGAATCGAAGCTGTAAAGCTACAAATTGTTCTTCAAATGTAGCCCCAGAGGCAGTCCATAACTAAAATCTACCATGGATCCCTGGACCAGCCTGCTAGCCCATGCTCTGATGTTGATGACATTGAAGGCACCCCTCCTGAGGAAATCTCAACTGCACGACCCCTACTGTGCCCCAATTCAGCAGGAAGCAGTTAGAGCCGTCATCGGCCAACCTCCCCAACAGCACTTGGGTTTTCCTGTTGAGACGGGGGACTGAGAGACAGGACTAGCTGGATTTCCTAGGCCGACTAAGAATCCCTAAGCCTAGCTAGGAAGGTGACCACATCCACCTTTAAACACGGGGCTTGCAACTTAGCTCACACCCGACCAATCAGGTAGTAAAGAGAGCTCACTAAAATGCTAATTAGGCAAAAACAGGAGGTAAAGAAATAGCCAGTCATCTATCATCTGAGAGCACAGCGAGAGGGACAATGATCAGGATATAAACCCGGGCATTCCAGCCGGCAATGGCTACCCTCTTTGGGTCCCCTCCCTTTGTATGGGAGCTCTGTTTTCACTCTATTAAATCTTGCAACTGCAAAAAAAAAAACAAAACAAACAAACAAACAAACAAAAACACGGTACCATGCTCTCCTCCTCCACCAGCCCCTAGAGTATTTCCTACAGAAACTTTCTTCCCTGGGAACACTTTGCACCTTGGACTTTGTATAACCAGGAGTAACACATTGGTGATTAACTTAAGAGGTGTTTTAAGATTCTGATGCTTGTTTCTAATCAAAGCTTTGTATCGGCATGGATCCATAATAATTGCATTTGTGCTTCTGAGTAGAATGCTCTATCCCATCCATGCCTTCCCCTCTATTCTCACAGGAAAATAGAAAAATCACTATGCTGTGAGCTACTGCCACCTGGGAAGCATTTACCTCTGACTCAGTTTTAAAACTTTGCATTTTGTACTCCATTAATATAACATGTAAATAATAGGGGACACTATGTGAAGAGGGCAAAGAGATATGTGGGAACTCTCTCCGTACTTTCAGATCAATATTTTGTAAACCTCATACTGCCCTAAAAACATAAAGACTATTGGTTTAAAAAATAAAACTTTGCATCTGAAATTCTTTGAGTTGCTGTTATAGCAAATGGTCTTATTGGTCCATACAAGTAAAAATGATACTCTGTTAACAGGGAGATATGTTCTTGTTTAAACATGTAATATATCTGGCCAGAAATTGAAGGCATATTGAGCTAGTCAGTTACCATTCTAACCACATTTGAACTTTAAGGAAGAAAAATAATTAGAATGCAATCCCCTAGTTTCTGCTCCTGACTGTGCTGGAAATTCCCACATTTCTAACACATAGCTTTGCTTCTGTCTTGCCACTTAGAGAGTATCATGAGACACATTAAAGTCTTTGACCATAAAAGCAATTAAATACTGAAAGAAGAAGGGAGCATTTGAAATGCCCTTCTAAGAATTATTTAAAACATGGAAAACAAGCTTACACTTCTAGTTATGATGGAGTTGCATCTATGCAACTCATGATGATGGAGTTCATAACATAATGTTTAGGGGAAAAGGCCAAAAAGATAGCATGCTGTATGATCCCATTTATATAAAGATTAAAACGAGACAAAATTAGAGTATGGCAATATAAGCCTAAATAGTGTTTATGTTTGATGGGTGGCAGATAATGACTGAGAGAGGGCACAAATAAGGTATCTGGTGTGCTGAAATTGTGAGTGATCTTTTCTTGTCTGGGTGGAGATGAGAGAACTGTGTTCATTTTATGTAAATTCTACAAACTGTAAACTTACTATATGTGCACTTGGTGTGTGTATTAGTCCGTTCTCATGCTGCTATGAAGAAATGTCTGAGACTGGGTAATTTATCAAGAAAAGAGGTTTAATTGACTCCCAGTTCTGTGTGGCTGGGGAGGCCTCAGGAAATGTACAATCACGGTGGAAGGCACCTCTTCACAGAGCAGCAGGGGACAGAATGAGTGCCAGTAGGGGAAATACCAGATGCTTATAAAACCATCAGATCTCATGAGAACTCACTCACTATCATGAGAACAGCATGGGGGAAACTGCCCCCATGATTCAATTACCTCCCACTGGGTCCCTCCCACAACACGTAGGTATTGTGAAGAGTACAATTCAAGATGAGATTTGGGTGGGGACACGGCCAAACCATATCAGTGTGCATGCAATATATTTAAATAGTAAGTAACCAAAACATGTAGTTAGAAATAAATTATGTGAACAACTAGACATTCCCTGACAATGGAGGTGGCAGAAACTGGACTGGAAGGTTCTGAAGGCAGCTTTCAACTGCATTTCACTTGCCCTTCCATAAAGCAGCAGCTCTCCTTCAGGGCTCTCTTCCCTCAAGATACACTCTCTCTAGCTCATCTGTCTTCTATATCCAATTTGGATTTTGCAACAGAGAGTTAAATTTATCTTATCAATTTAATCTGTAAGTCAACATATTCATAATCAAAATCTTCATCATCTCTTGCTTCTCACTTTATGAATTTCCTCCCATTCTCTATCACAGATAAGAGGGTGATCAGCTTCCCTGATGTTTAATGTAGAAATCTTATCCTCGCTGCACCATTATGTGATTCCTAGTTGTCTCTCCAAAATCTTCCTCAAATTTATGCCCTCTTCTCCAACCACATTGCTTCCATTTTCTTTTGTTCATTCATTCATTCATTCGTTCATTCATTGTGAAGTGTGTAGTGCCTGTGAGGCCCTTCAAGTGAGGTAAGGATCAGCAGAAGCAAGTTACATCTGGTCCCTGATAACCAAAGCCCTTGACTTTCACCAAAGCCTTGACACTCCCAGTTGCTTTCTATGTAGTCTCATGAAAGTTCCCTTCCCACTTCACTCCTCCCTCTCCATTGCCGCCAATTCACAACTCTCTTCTCCAGCACACATACCCTTTACATGTGTATATGCACATGCATGTAAAGGACATGCACATTATTTAAGTAAGAAAGACAAGTTCATTAAAGATAATTTGGAAAATATATAAAGTAACACGAGGGAAAAAATCCTATTACTCATATTACTGACACCCAAAGATTGTGTGATATTTTCTTCATTTATTTTTAAATGATGATCATCTTTTTTAGCATACAAGTCAAATCATTCCCCTCTTTTCTTAGAAAGTGTCAAGTCATTCCATTGCCTATAGGACAAAAGTCCTTCTTATGAGCAATCAACTCAAAGCCCTTTGCAGTCTAGGCACAGCTGTCCAGCTGTTTTTCTGGTTTCTTCTCTAGTCCCCTGCCTGTCCCCAACCTTGACACATGGGTCCATGATACTGCTCCTGGTTATGGGCTGTGGATACTGGGTCTTCTGTGTTCCTATCTCTGCTCACATTGTTCCCTAGGCCTGCAATGATCTTTCCTGACTTCTTCAGCCTCGAAAACTCCTATTCACTTTTCAAGACTAGGTTCAAATTTCACTTCTGCTGGATCCCACTTGTGTGACACTTGTCACGGTGTGCTGTGATTATGAGGGAGGCAGTGGCAGAGCTGTTAATAATACTGACTCTGGAGTCAGACTGCCTGGGTTCAAGTCAGATCTGTGGCCTGCTAGCTGTGTGACCTTGGGCCAATTAATCTGTCTTTGCCTCAGCCTCATGTATAAGAGGATAAAATGCTAAAACTCTTCTCAGAGTGTTTCTATGAGGATTAAATGAGATGATCTGGTTAAAGGGTAACTTAGCACAATGCCAGGTACATAATGAGTCCTCAGAACATGTTACTTCTTGTAATTGTCAGATGTCTGCCTCTTCCCTCCTAGACTATGCACATCCCATAAGAAATATTTCTTACTTGAATTTGTGGCCCCACCCCATGCTCAGTTTGGAGTACGTGCTTTATAAATGTCTGAGAAATGAACGAATGAGTACATGAATGAATGAGTGAATGATCTACCAAATCTTCCTGACATACTCTCTTGCTCTACATACTTTTATTGTTAAAAGAAACCAAGGAGGAAAATTAGGATAATGAGAGGAAGAAGGAAGGAGATGAAAGAGAGGGAGAAGGAGAAGAGGACAAAGAAGAGGAATACCAATGAATTGCCACTAATAATAATGGTATTTGACTCTTGTGTGTACAAAAAACAGGCATCAGTCACAGTACCCAAGGCTGCAGCAGCCCTTTTTTCTGCTAACTCTTCAGAACCCAGAATATATTGGCCCTTACACTTGGTGCAAAGCTCAGTATTCCATTCTGGCCTCTGGGGAAACTGAGTTGTGTAACTGGTTCTCTACCCAGAGAGACCCTCAGATGGCAGACCACCTGAGGTGACACATCTAAAAGGACTGTGCAGGGCCCACCCGCAAGATTCCAGGACGTGCAAGAGAAGAGTGTGCACCAGGCATCCTATGCAGGGCATCAGCTCATCCTCAAATTCCCCAGGACAGATGCAGCGCTGGATGTGTGGAATATTTAAAGGTTCCCTTGCAGCTGAAGTACCTTGGCAAAACCTGCTTTTACTGACTCCAGATATACTGGCTTCTACTTCTGTTCCAGAGTCAGTGATAAATCCCCAAGAACTCATTAGTACTTTCTAGCATGCGTAAAAGTACAGTAAGCCTTTGTTTTGCTGATTAGGGAGGCTACATACATTTTTAAAAATGGATTATTAAGAAATAAATGCCAACCTTTGCAGAAAAAAAACATTTCTCTCTGTCTCTCATTGAAAACCAAGGAGGCCTTCAGAGACTTCACCTCGGCACAGGCCAGGTGGTTTCACCCAACCCTGTGGGGTCTAGCTCCAACCTGGCAGCTGTTTGCAAGGACAGGCCAGTCGTCATCAAGGCCCTATGTCTCTGAGCAGGGGGTCATGGCCCTTGTGAGTCAAAACCCACACAGAGAACACTGGCCTTTCTGATGCTGGCTGCACCACTGGCTTGCAGCTTTCTGCAAAGCCATTAAACCATGAACTTGGAAGTCAGTCAGGCCAGAGTCTGGACTCCAGCTCCTCTGCCTACAAGCTGTGGCCCAGGGCAGGTTGCTTCATCGCTCTTAGTCTGGGTCTCCTCATTTGTGAAATAGGGGTAATAATAGTATCTATCTATCTCTCAGGGTTGTGGTAAGGATTAAAGATAATGCACAGAAATGGTTCCACAAGCTTGGGACGTGAGTCACACTTGGTAAGTGATATCCATTGTTATTATTCTTTAGGAACCATTTTCTCAGCTTCCAGGGTTTTTTTTTTTTTTTTTTTTTTTTTTTTTTCTCTAGTGTTTCCACTGAGAAGATCAAAATTGAGGCTGGGGAGGCTGAATTGAAAATTATAACATCTAATCGTTAGGAGCATTTTCAATGTTCCATGCACTCTGTTGGTAGTATTTACATGTTTTATCTCAGTTAATCTTCACAACAACCTATCAGCCAGATGCTAACATGAACCCCATTTTACAAAAGGGAGATCCAAGGGTGAAAGAAATAAAGTAACTTACCTTGGGAAAGAGGTAAGGAAGGAAAGAAACTGCTTGGTAGACTGGGTAGGGGTGGGGTGGGAGCCGGTTTAGAAAAATTGTGATGGAAAAAAGAAAGGGAATATTAAGAAGTGTCTCTGTGGATGATGAATTGGTTCCCTCCTATGTTCTTTCAGAGGCACAAGTGAAGACTGGAATTCTTTTTAATTAGTAGCTCCATCATTATTATGAGACCACCTAAGTTTAGAGGGCATAGTTAAATAGGAGGGAAGTACTTTCACCAGAATTGCAAACTGTGTCCTACAACATAAAAAAAAAAAAAAAAAAAAGACCCTCATATTAAAACCAACCACAACAATGACCTCACCGTATTAAGTCCTGCAATGCATCCTGCCATGCAGGGCACATCCTGAAAGGGGAGAAGAGGCAACTAAGGCCTCCAGCTACTCAGCTACACTTAACCACAGTAATCCACCCCTAAGTTTCTCCTGGGGCACAGTTCCTTTTTGTTCTCTCATTTTTGTCCTCTCTTTAATAATGAACGTGTGACTCAGAGGTTTAATGAGTTACCCGGAGAAGTTAACCAGAAGGGAAGCCCATTGAGCAGAGGCATAATTAAAATTGCGAATGGACAGAGGAATACAATCATTGTGGGAGATGGGGAGCACAGGAATGACTCACGGGTTAGGCTGCTTAGAAAAGGGCCTCCGGGACTTAAGTTATTTCTGGGGAAGATCTGGAAATTGAAGGAAAAATCTGGAACTCTTCTACAGTCAAAAGATAGAGAGGGGAGCTGGGACCTCTCCTTTCACTCCTGAATGATTTAGGCTTGTAGCCGGGACTCACTTCCAGCAGAAGGTGAAGAACAGTGAAGGCTGAATTCCCCAGGGGAGTCATTACCTCCTGTGGTGCTAACACCACAAGTGTCTAATGTCAATTACTTCTTGGTTTGGACGTTTCTTGTAGCAAATTATAACAGTCAGCAGAAGGGAAAAAGCAAAGACAGCATCACACTGGATTTTCACTCTTTAGCCCAAACTCAGAAATATTTTGCATCTGTTGAGGCCTGACAGAGAGAGAAACTAAGGAACACAAGCACGCACTGGAGATGGGGCTGTTGTAGTTAACAGAAAGTCCGCATGCAAACTGGGGGCCCATTATCTGTTTTGTGTATGGTAAGGATTAGAAATGAAATGGTCCAGGGTGCTGTGAGTTCTTAGGAGAAATGGAGGCTGATCCTAAGCAAGAAAAACAATACTCCCTAGGTCAGGATCTCTGTAGAGCACCAGCCACAGAAAGCACTTTCCACCTAAGAATCTATTCCAAGAATTTCTGTAACTAAAGCCAGTTCAGACGAGCCATGCTAATGGAGCAGGAGTACCACTTCATCCCACATATCAGATGTTCTAAGTATTAGGATTTACTGTCTTATTTCCATGCTTGTGTTGATGCTTGAAGAGGGCCAAGGTTACCCTCTCTTTCCTCCTAGAATACAGAGGCAATCACTTCAGCAATGTGGAGAAGCAGGTATGACTCAAAAGTATTTCCAGTGATGAAAATAAAAAGAGACAGGAGCCCAAAAGTTAGGTATGAAGTTTGAAATCCATTTTTAATTTTGTTTGAATATAAGCTTATATGGTTTTTGAACAGCGCTGGGAGCAAATTATTGAAGCTACAATATGAATCATGGAGGACAAGGAGCTGGAAGGTGCTCTCACTTTCAGATCTTGCTCATTTAAATAAATCCTCCAAACTCCTTTGTCTATGCTCAGAGTGGACAAGAAGTGAATTGCTTGGGTTGTCTAAAAGACCTTA
This sequence comes from Hylobates moloch, assembly GCF_009828535.3. Taxonomy (NCBI): domain Eukaryota; kingdom Metazoa; phylum Chordata; class Mammalia; order Primates; family Hylobatidae; genus Hylobates; species Hylobates moloch. The sequence goes on from NW_026652283.1 coordinate 43,731,416, forward strand.
GGATGGGTGGGAAGGAGCCTAAAATTTTCTTTTAGTCAAAACTGTATGTTTATTTTGTAAATATATGTATGCATATATTTGGAAGTGAAATTAATATATGAAATGAATTATATTAGCATGAAAGGGCTCAGTGATTTATTTTTCATCCTTACTCAATAGCATCAAGGCAGTAATTTATATTTTTACTATACTATACTTTCTTAAGGTCTACCTCCCACTAATCTGTAAGCCACTATAAACAAAACTTAAGAGAACTGTCCAGAGTCCCAAAAAAACTAAAAGTTTTGCCAGAATAATCTTTATACAAATAAAACTTCATTTTATCAAATAAAGTAGAATAAAATCCAAAACTGTTACTATATTCATCCTGATACAATTCCCCCAAAGTCATAATTCTCTAAGACACTGCTAAACAAGTAGGGGTTAGTTTCTCATCAATAGCTGTCAGTAAATAGAAAACTACTGAGTGCAGCCCTAGTCTAACACAGCGGAGCTGAACCACTTGGGGTTAAGTCCTGGCTTCCACATAAATAGCTTAGGCAAGAAAATTAACCTTTCTGAGCCAATCATGCCCTTTATGCTCTAGTCAACCCAAAAGCATCTGGGAGAATGCCATCATGCAAGGACAAACTGGGCAGAAGAAAGAACGAGAAAAGTTCAACGTGCAGTGATCCTACTGTCTAGATTGGACACGGAAAGAAAGCTCAGAACTCTAGTGGAGGAGGATGATTTCAGAAGGGCTTGTTCATGGTCCAGATCTATTCTTAGCTAAAAGATAAGAAGAATACCTAAAAGGTTATAATACAATCCAAAAAGCCTTCCAGATTTAGCCAACTCTCAGTCTGAATCACTCCCTGAGTCAGGGTAGGACATGGCACCAGCTCCCGTCCTTGAACAATGCAGTTACCTGAGTCAGAGGCTATTTTGAAAAGCTAAAACTGATCTACATCTGGCATTTCAAGGGCAAGCCAATTCACCCACATGCAATCAACCACAGGTGAGTTTTCCTTCTATTCATAGATATCCTGGAAATAGGCCTGAAAGTGTAGAAGAGGCAACGTGGAGCAGCAGAGTTGGGCACATTTGGACTCCCAAACCACCATGAACTAGCTCTGAGACTTTGAAAAGTTATTCAACCTCTCTAAACACAAAACGTCTCATCTATAAAACGGGTAGCATAGAAGACTGCCCATTTTGAGTGGCACCCAGGGCAAGAAAGAGCTGCGGCAGCTCCAGCCTGCAATACAAGCAGCCTTGCCATTTGGGCCACGTGACCAGGCACATCTCAAGGCACTAATGGCAGCTGTGGTGAATGAAGGTGCTGTGTGGTGCCTTGGGCATGCTCCAGTAGGAGAATTTTAGTGCAGACTCTGAGGGTTCAGGAGAGAGATAATGCCATTGTAAGTAAAGGATTATGTACCATTCTGAAAACAGCTCCTGGTAGTTATTGGAACTTGGTGAAAACTGAACATCTGAATATGAAACAGCAAGTGACCATATGGGCAGAGCTGAAAATCTTGAACTAAGTACAGTCAGATCCAGCAAGTCATAAGGTCAAGAGGGCCCAACAACAATCCTCATAAAGTAGAAGAGGTACACCCCAGGTTTCACATGAGCAGGGCTGGGGGTCACAAGCTGCAGGGGCAGATGACCAGGCCTACCCCCACCATGTCACTCACCACTGTTGCAGCAACCCTTCTTCCCTCCTAGATCACAACTATGGCCCATTCCTGGATGACCTAAAAGGAAAAAACCCAAGGCTTGGCTTGGCTCACAGATAGGTCAGCTTGCCTCCCAAAGGGGAAAGCTTCAGGAAGCAGGCCTGTTCACCCACTTTGCATGAAGAGAAAAGTGGCCTGTGGTAAAGACAGATGTATACAGACTCATGGGCAGTCATGCAAGGCTTGGATGGTGGGTCAGGGGCTTGGGTAAAACTAGATTAGAAGACTGAGAAATGGAAGTCTGTCCAAGGGCATGTGGCTGGACCTGTGGGAGTGGGCACCAAGTGACAAGAGCTCTATGTTGTGTGTTAAGGCCAACCAGTGAGCACTGATGACGGAAGAGGTGCTTAACTACCACTGGACAGGAGACTTCAGCCGGCCTCTGTCCTTGGCCATCCAGGGCTTATGCAATGGCTCATGAATGGAGCAGCCATGATGACAGAGATAGAGGCTACCCACAGGCCCAACAGCAGGAGCTCCTGAAGTCTGAAGATGATCTAGCTCCTGATGCTGCTAAACATTCAAGCTGCTAGCCACAAAAGCCAATTCTGAGACCCTGAGACGGCACCATCCTTAGAGGAGACAAACTGGCTTGATGGTGACAAGTTGATTTACTCCCACCCTGAAAAGGACAATATTTTATCATGATTAGAATTGGCAAATATTCCAGGTATGGATTTATCCTTCTTGCCTGCAGGTCTCAGCCACCACTACTATCCAAGGACTCCAACTGACTGCTATAGCTGAGAGTCTGATCCTGCATTGTTCACTTCAGACAAAGAAATCCACCTTACAGCAAAGAAGGTGCACAGGAACACATGACCATGTGATCCACTGCTCCTGCTACTTACCACACCATCCAGATGCTGCTGGCTTGATCAAGCATTGGAACAACCTCTTAAAAGCATAGTTAAGGGGCAAGTTTGGACATAACACCCTGTACAGGTGAGGCACTGCCCTTCAGGAAGTAACATATACTTTAAACCAAAGCCATAATATGGGGCTGGTTCCCAAGAAACAGAATGCATAGGTCTGGGAACTAAGGCTGGGGGACAAAGCAGGAGTGACCCCACTCCTTATTACTCCCAGTGTCCCTTGTGGAATTTGCACTTTCTACATATAGTACCTTATGCTCCACGGGGCTAGAGATGTGTCCACCAAGGAACACAGTTTTTGTTAAAATTAAGTTATAGCTGCTACCTCCAGGTTGCTTTAGGCTCTTCATTCTAAGAGTAGGCAAAAAAACTGAGTTGTCTTACTGGCAAGGGGGTCTGGCCATGATCAATATGAGGAAGTAGAGAGACTGCTACCTAATGGGAGCAGGAAGGAATAGGTATGACGTGATACATATGAAAGGTGACCCACTAGGGTATCTCCTGGTACTTCAATACTCAGTTTTAACTCATAAACTGGCAAGTACAACAACCACAGCCTGATCAGGGAATGGAAACCAGGGGCTCAGATCCCCTCAGGATGAAAGCTGGGCCAGAAAGTTCACCACACCAGCCACATTGGTTAGCCAGAAGTGCTAGCCAAGAAAGAGGAGTCTAGAAAGGGTAGCAGACAAGGAAGATGATGAGTATCAGTATGGCCTCAGGACCAAATGCAACCATGGAGACTGTAGTTTGTCCCAATAACCCAAAAAGTCTGACCAAGAAGAACCCTGCAGAAGTTATGAGAAGATAGAGTAAGCTTACAGTGAGAAACAAGTGGTTCTCAGTGGTACAAGCAGTGGATGCTAGCAGAGGCAACAGTTGCCTTACCTAGAGACATCTGAGAAGTATACGCTCCCCAATCCTCCCCCAAGTGTCACCTGTGACTGACTGATACAGGGGAATAAGAGTTCAACTCCCTCGTCTCAAACAAGACAACCTGTATGGCGCATCTCACACTCTAGAGCTCCTCATAGGATTACACTGCAGCCAGACTTCTCCTAAAACCACATTTTTTCCTAGTTTCTTCCCTGTCCTATACTGCTTTCTCCCTCTGTTGGAGGTTTTTCCTAAGAGCAATTCCTTAATAAACATCTTGCACAAGCTTCCCATCTAGGCCCTGTTTCTAGGTGCCCAAGCAGGATCCACTTTTGCACGCCTACAGTGTTTACAGCCCCATACGAAGTGCTAAAGGCATATGAGAGTTTGAGGTAATGTTTAGCCAATATCCACTCTCCTCCCCCTCCACTGTGGGCAGAAAATACTTCCCTGCCCCACTGTGGCAGATTGTTCTTTCCAAAAATGGCTGCAACACTATCTCTCATCCCTCATGTGCTTTTCGCAATGTGACCTTCACATCCATCCCATGGAGAGTTGGGATCCATGTCTCTTCCCCATGAAAGTGAGCAGGCTTTTGTGACTGTTTCAACCAACAGAGACTAGTAGAAATGATGCTATGTGAATTTCCAAGGCTGGTCATAAAAGACAAGGTACCTTCCACTTGGTCCTCTGCAACAATTGTGCCAAGTTCTAACATGCCTTGTAAGTGGCCTGATAGTCCTAAAGCCACCAAGCTGTGTGGAAGCTCAAATGAGTTCATGCGGGGTCCATGTGAAAAAGCGTGAGAGATACCTGGGCAGCTCCCTGCAATGCCAGCTCCAACCATCATCAGACTGTAACTGCGTGAGAGACTCTGAGCCAGACCACTCAGCTAAGCCCCACCTGAATCCCTGACCCACATCAATCAAGAGAGACAAGAAAATGATTGCTATTATTTTAAGCCACTAAATTCCAGGGAATTTTTTCCATAGCAATAGTAACCAAGGCACCCAATGACAGTGAGCTTCGCCACATCACTGTTTTGGGTCAATAGCACTTGCATCTTGTATGTCTGCCATCACAATGAGAAAAGCATGTCTTGGCACAAGCATGACACTGGTACAAGAAAATTGAGAGATGTGTGTAGCTGACCTGGAAAAAACCTGCAATCTGGGCCAGCCCAGCCCAGATCAGCCAGACCTTAGCCAACTGTCTTGCAGATGCATAAATGAGAAATAAATGCTCATAACTGTACGCTACTGCAATTGGGTGGGATTGCATTGTTGTTATACAGCATTATGGTGATAACTGATACAAGGAGAAATATGAAAGCAAGAGAAAACATTCTGTGATTCCAAGAATAGGATACTTCATAACTTGTAGTTAGGTAGGCTTTATGCTTATTATCAATAACATTGTCCAATAATAGCATCTCTATCCTGGAAAATAATATCCCTCTCCAATTAGTAATACTGGTCCCTTTTCTGAGGTCCTAAATACATATGACAAATGACTTCACAGGCTTTCCTTAATCAGGTGCCTTTGGCATCTCAAAAAGAAGACCGTGGATAGATAGAAAATATTCCCAGCAAACATTAGCTAGAATTAGAGGCACCATAAGCCAAGAATTAATTTACAAACCCCTGAGGTAAGAGATCAGGGAATCCCATCAAAAATTGGAGGGGTATTGATTCATCTAAGCAGTACATTAGGGTTATAAGTAAAAAAGCATCAAGAAATTCACTTAAGCCAGAAATATAGGAAAATAAACTGCAATACAAAAGAGGAAAGGACAATAAACATTTACCCAAGGACATTCAGGACCAAAGTGAGAAACCAAGAAAACAGAAAAGAGGCCAGGCCCAGATCTCCAGATCAAACCAAACCTCAAACCAGGGCTTACTCAGGTCAGCCTTGGCCAAAAGGATTTGACTTTCCTGGAACCAGTGGTTTGAAAATCATTCATAGCACTTAAAGAATAATTATTGCCCAGTGTCTTTTAAAAATGGAATACAAGTTGATCAGGAAAAATAAGGAAATGTCATACCAAATTACTCGACAATTCATATTTTTATTTTCATGTTAATTTCATAAAACACATGTCACTTGTGAACTTACTAGATACTCCCTGGGACATCACTAGACATTGAGTGTATGAAAGTTATTATGCATCTTTCTCTGGTTCAAAAAGTTGGACCAGAAGGGATACTGGAACTCTTACTCATCTTTGAATGGCTTTGGGGATACTGACTTGATTCTACATTCAAATTCACCTCATCACACTAACAAGAGTGGCAAAGGTGTTGAGAATATCAAAGTCTCTTGGAAAGACAATGATAAAAAAAATTTCTGAAAGAAAGATGTACTAGAGTCCCACCAAACTCAAGCCAAGCATTTTATCACTACTACCCTAGAGGTTGAGGTACACAAAACCCATTGTTGCGGGGTTCTTGAACAACAGTACAAGTGACATTCTGAACCAGATAATTTTTCATCATGGAGACCTGTCCTGTGCATTGCAGGTTGTTGATTTAGCAGCATCCCTGGCGTCTACTAACTAGATGCCAGTAACACCTTCTCCTCACCTGCAGATATCACAACCAAATTTTTTTTTTTTTTTTTTTGAGATGGAGTCTCGCTCTGTTGCTCAGGCTGGAGTGCAGTGGCGGGATCTCGGCTCACTGCAAACTCTGCCTCCTGGGTTCACGCTATTCTCCTGCCTCAGCCTCCCATGTAGCTGGGACTACAGCTGCCTGCCACCATGCCCGGCTATTTTTTTTTTTTTTGTATTTTTAGTAGAGATGGGGTTTCACTGTGTTATCCAGGATGGTCTCGATCTCTTGACCTCGTGATCCACCTGCCTCAGCCTCCCAAAGTGCTGGGATTACAGGCGTGAGCCACCGCGCCCGGCCAAAAGTTTTTCCAAACATTGCCAATGTCCCCTGGAGGCAAAATCACTCCGAGCTTTTTATCCTTGCAATAGTTTGCTGAGAATGATGGTTTCCAGCTTCATCCAGGTCCCTACAAAGGACATGAACTCATCATTTTTCATAGGTGGGAATTGAACAATGAGAACACTTGGACACAGGAAGGGGAACATCACACCCCGGGGCCTGTTGTGGGGTGGGGGAGGGGGGAGGGATAGCATTAGGAGATAAATCTAATGTAAATGACGATTTAATGGGTGCAGCACACCAACATGGCACATGTATACATGTGTAACAAACCTGCACGTTGTGCACATGTACCCTAAAACTTAAAAGTATTAAAAAAAAAATCACTCTGAGCTGGTAACCACTTCATTGGTGGAACCTAGTCTTAAAGGGCCAGCTTCCTAAGCATGAAGGAGAAGCAAAATGTCTTTGGGATGTAGGCAGATAACCAATGGGACAAGCTTATGTTACAGCAGTGATCCAAACTTTTTTTCTGCCCAACAGATTCAAGTTCACAAACAGTCACTCCCATGGACATATTCAGATTCTGACATAATATGACTAGAGCTTATATAAGCTCGACCACTTTATTCTGACCCAAGAAAGAGTATTAAAATTCAAATGAGTGAAAATGAAGGTGTTACGGATTGAATGGTGTCCTTCCAAGAAGATATGTTGATGTCCTTCCTAACACCCAGTAGTTCAGAATTTGACCGTATTTGGAAGCAAGGTTTCTGCAAATGTAGTTAAGATGAGGTTGTTAAAGGAAAACTTGTGTGGGAGGGGCCAAGATGGCTGCCTAGAAGCAGCTGCAGTGGGCAGCTCCCACTGAGAAGAACGAAAATGGCAAGTGAATCCTGCACCTTCAGCTGAGGTATCTATGTTCTCTCATTGGGACTGACTAGGCAGTTGACGTGACCCACTGAGAGCGAGGAAAAGCAGGGTGGAGCAACAGCCCACCTAGGAGCCCCACGGGGAAAGGGGAGCTCCCAGTCCCAGCCAAGGGAGGCAGAGAGTGATTGTGCTACCCCACCTGGGAAACCATGCTTTTTCCACAGATCTGTGCAACCTGTGGATCAGGAGATCCCCTCATGAGCCCACACAACCAGGGCCTTGGGTCCCACGCACAGAGCTATGCAGCTGCTCGGTGGCCACTGGCAGCAGGCTGGAGACTGCCTAAGATGACCAAGTTCCTGGGGGGAAGGGCAGCTGCCATCACTGCAGCTTTAGACTGCCATTTTTCCCCACTGGTGCCGGCGAGGCTGGGTAGTTCGGACCGGGAGGAATTCCCCACAGGTGCAGCACAACAGCTGTGGCAGATCATGGCTAGACTCCTTCTTTAGGTGGGATCCAGATCCATTCCTCCTCACCGGGCCAGAATGTCAGCAATTCCAGCAAGGGGTTTAGGACAAAACTCTGATCTCCCTGGGACAGAGACCCTGGGGAAAGGGGTGGCCACAGTATCTGTGGTTCAGCAGACTTACTCTTTCCTTCCTGCTGGCTCTGAAGAGTCTGGGCAGTCTGGGCAAGCGGGACTCCCCCCAGAGCAATGTACCCATTCTGCCAAGGGGCAGCCAGAGTGCTTCATTATGTGGGTCCCTGATCCTGTGCCTCCTGACTGGTGAGACCCACCCCGCCCAGCAGGGGTCACCAGACACCTTATACAGGAGCATTCCCACTGGCATCAGGTTGGTGCCTCTTTGGGATGGAGCTCCCAGGGGAAGGAACAGGCAGCCATCTTTGCTGTTCTGCAGCCTCCACTGGTGACACCTCTAGGGACCAAGGTGAATACGGTCTAGAGTGGACCCCCAGAAAACTGCAGCAGCCCTATGGAAGAAAGGCCTGACTACTAAAACAAAAACAAAGAGAAAGCAGCAACAACAACATCAACAAAAAAGATTCCACAGAACCCCATCCAAAGGTCAGCAGCCTCAAAGATTGAAGGTAGATAAGCTCACAAAGATGAGAAAGAAGCAAAACAAAACTGCTGAAAACTCAAAAAGCCAGAGTGCTTCTTCTCCAAATGACTGCAATACCTCTCCAGCTGAAATGGATGAACTGACAGAAGTAGGCTTCAGAAGGTGGGTAATAATAAACTTTGCTAAGTTAAAGGAGTATGTTCTAACCCAAGGCAAAGAAGCTAAGAAGCATGATAAAACATTTCAGAAGCTGTTAGCCAGAATAAACAGTTTACAGAGGAACATAAATGACCTGATGGAGCTGAAAAACACAACATGAGAACTTCACAATGCAACCACAAGTATATCAATGGCCAAATAGACCAAGTGGAGGAAAGAATCTCAGAGCTTGAAGGCTATCTTGCTGAAATAAGACAGGCAGACAAGATTAGAAAAAGAAGACTGAAAAGGAATGAACAAAACCTCCAAGAACTATGGGATTATGTAAAAGGACCAAACCTACGACTGATTGGGGTACCTGAACCAGACAGAAAGAATGGAACCAAGTTGGAAAACATACATCAAGATATCATTCAGGAGAACTTCCCCAACATAGCAAGACAGGCCAACATTCAAATTCAAGAAATCCAGAGAACTCCAGTAAAATACTCCATGAGAATATCAACCCCAAGACACATTATCATCAGATTCTCCAAGGTCAAAATGAAGGACACAGAATTACATAATGGAAAAGGGTTCGATTCAATAAAAAGAGATAACTATCCTAAATATGTATGCATCCAATACAGAAACACCCAGATTCATAAAATAAGTTCTTAGAGACCTACAAAGAGACTTAGACTCCCACACAATAATAGTGGGAGACATTAACACCCCACTGTCAATATTAGATCATTGAGACAGAAAATTAATAAAGATATTCAGGACTTGAACTCAGCTCTGGATCAAGTGGACCTGATAGATATCTTCAGAACTCTCCACCCAAAACAATAGAATATACATTATTCTTAGCCCACATGTCACTTACTCTGAAATTGATCACATAAATGGAAGTAAAACACTCCTCAGCAAATGCAAAAGAACTGAAATCATAGCAAACAATCTCTCAGATCATAGTGCCATCAAATTAGAACTTGAGATTAAGAAAGTCACTCAAAACCACACAACTACATGAAAATTGAACAACCTGCTCCTCAATGATTCGTGGGTAAATAATGAAAGGCAGAAATCGAGAACTTCTTTGGAACTAATGAGAACAAAGAGACAGTGTACCAGAATCTCTGGAATGCAGCTAAAGCAGTGTTTAGAGGGAAATTTATAGCACCAAATGCCCACATCAAAAAGCTAGAAAGATCTCAAATCAACATCCTAACATCACAACTAAAAACACTAGAGAACCAAGAGCAAACAAACCCCAAAGCTAGCAGAAGGCAAGAAATAACTGAGATCAGAGCAGAACTGAAGGAGATAGACACACACAAAAAAAAACCCTTCAAAAAATCAATGAATCCAGGTGCTGTTTTTTTAAAAAAAAAAAAAAAACTTAATGAAATAGACCACTAGCTAGACTAATAAAGAAGAAAAGAGAAGAATCAAATAGAAACAATAAAAATTGATAAAGGGGATATCATCACAGACCCCACAAAAATACAAACAACTATCAGAGAACATTATTCATATAAACACTTCTATGCAAATAAACTAGAAAATCTTAGAAGAAATGGATAAATTCCTGGACACATACAACCTCCCAAGACTGAATCAGGAAGAAGTTGAATCCTCAAATAGACCAATAATTAGTTCTGAAATTGAGGTGGTAATAAATAGCCTACCAACCAAAAAAAGCCCAAGGCCAGACAGATTTACAGCTGAATTCTACCAGAGGTACAAAGAGGAGATGGTACTATTTCTTCTGAAACTATCCCAAACAACTGAAAAAGAGGGACTCCTCCCTAACTCATTTTATGAGGGCAGCATAATCCTGACAGAGATACAACCTGGCAAGATATATAAAAAAGAAAAGAAAACTTCAGGCCAATATCCCTGATGAACGTCGATGCAAAAATCCTCAGTAAAATACTGGCAAACAAAATCCAGCAGCACATCAAATAGCTTATTCACCACAATCAAGTCGGCTTCATCCCCAGCATGCAAGGCTGGTTCAACTTGTGCAAATCAATAAATGTAATTCATCACATAAACAGAACTAAAGACAAAAATCACACAATTATCTCAATAGAGGCAGAAAAGTCCTTTGATAAAATTCAACATCCCTTCACGTTAAAAATTCTCAATAAACTAGGTGTTAAAAGAACATACCTCAAAATAATAAGAGCCATTTATGATAAACCCACAGCCAATATCATACTGAATGGGCAAAAGCTGGAAGCATTCCCCTTGAAATCTGGCACAAGACAAGGATGCCCTCTCTCACCACTCCTATTCAACATAGTATTGAAAGTTCTGGCCAGGGCAATTAGGCAAGAGAAAGAAATAAAGGGTATTCAAATAGAAACAGAGGAAGTCACATTGTCTCTGTTTGCAAATGACATAATCCTATATCCAGAAAACACCATCAACTTAGCCCAAAAGCTCCTTAAGCTGATAAGCAACTGCAGCAAAGTCTCAGGATACAAAGTCAATGTGCAAAAATCACATGCATTTCTATACACAAACAGCAGACAAGCAGAGAGCCAAATCGTGGATGAATTCCCATTCACAATTGCTACAAAGAGAATAAAATATGTAGGAATGCAGCTAAAAAGGGAAGTAAAGGACCTCTTCAAGGAGAACTACAAACTACTGCTCAAGGAAATCAGAGAGGACACAAACAAATGGAAAAACATTCCATGTTCATGGATAGGAAGAATCAATATCGTGAAAATGGCCATACTGCCCAAAGTAATTTGCAGATTCCATGCTATTCCCATTAAACTGCCATTGACATTCTTCATAGAATTAGAGAAAACTATTTCAAAATCCATATGGAACCAAAAAAGGGCCTATATAGCCAAGACAATCCTAAGCAGAAAGAACAAAACTGGAGACATCATGCTACCTGAGTTCAAACTATACTACAAGGCTACAGTAACCAAAACATCATGGTACTGGTACAAAAATAGACACATAGACCAATGGAACAGAACAGAGAACTCAGAAATAAGACCACACACCTACAACCATCTGATCTTTGACAAACCTGACAAAAACAAGCAATGGGGAAAGAATTTCCTATTTAATAAATGGTGCTGGGAGAACTGGCTAGTCATATGCAGAAAATTGAAACTGGACCCATTCCTTATACCTTATACAAAAATTAACTCAAGATGAATTAAACACTTAAATGTAAAACTCAAAACTATAAAAACTCTAGAAGAAAATCTAGGCAATACCATTCAGGATATAGGCATGGGCAAAGATTTCATGATGAAAATGTCAAAAGCAATTGCAACAAAAGCAAAAATGGACAAATGGTATCTAATTAAACTAAAGAGCTTCTGCATAGCAAAAGAAACTTTCACCAGAGCAAACAGACAATCTAAAGAATGGGAGAAAAATGTTGCAATCTATCCAACTGACAAAGGTCTAATATCCAGAATCTATAAATAAGGAAGTTGAATAAATTTACAAGAAAAAAACAACCCCATTAAAAAGTGGGCAAAGGACATGAACAGACACTTTTCAAAAGAAGGTATTTATGTGGCCAACAAACATGAAAAAAAGCTCAACAAGAGAAATACAAATCAAAACCACAATGAGATACCATTTCACATGAGTCAGAATGGTGATTATTAAAAAGTTAAGAAACAGATGCTGGCGAGGCAGTGGAGAAATAGGAAAGTTTTTACATTGTTGGTGGGAAAGTAAATTAGTTCAACCATTGTGGAAGACAGTGTGGTGATTCCTCAAAGATCTAGAACCAGAAATAACATTTGACCCAGCAATCCCATTACTGGGTATATACTCAAAGGAATATAAATTATTATATTATAAAGATGCATGCAGGCATATGTTCATTGCAGCACTATTACAATAGCAAAGACGTGGAATCAACCAAAATGCCTATCAATGATAGACTAGATAAAGAAAACGTGGCACATACACACCATGGAATACTATGCAGCCATAAAAAGGAATGAAATCAGGTCCTTTGCATGGATGTGGATGGAGCTGGAAGCCATTATCCTCAGCAAACTAATGCAGGAACAGAAAACCAAACACCACATATTCTCTTACAAGTGGGAGCTGAACAATGTGAACACATAGATACAGGGAGGGAACAACATACACCGGGGCCTGTTGAGGGGAGGGACGCAGGGAAAAGGAGAGCATCAGGAAAAATAGTGAATGTATGCTGGGCTTAATACCTAGGTAACCGGTTGATAGGTGCAGCAAATCACCATGGTACACATTTACCTATGTAACAAACCTGCACATCTGGTGCAGTACCCCGTAACTTAAAATAAAATAAAACGAAATAGAAGACGAGCTCATTAGGGTGGGCCCTAATCCAGTATGATTGATGTCTTTACAAAAAAAGGGGGGGAATTTGGACACAGACTTAGGCACAGAGGGAGGGCTATATGAACGTTGGAGCAACCCTGCCACAAGCTAGGGCTACCAGAAGCTGGAAGAGGTAAGAAAGGATCCTTGCTCTACAGGTTTCAGAGGAAGCTGCCTGGCCCTGCTGACACCTTTATTTTGGATTTCTGGCCTCCAGAACTGTGAGACAATAAGTTTCTGTTGTATATAGAGTTGATGTAGAAAAAAAATATAGACCTGATTTAATTTTTTAAATTAGTATAATTTCAAAACATTAGTGTTTTACTAGCTGCAATAAATTACTTGCAGTACAGTTACAACTAATTTAAGCCATCGGTGGGTCACAACACAATGGGAAAAACTGCCACACCGCAGGATATTCTGTGTTGTGCCTCAGAGAAATTTGAAATCTAATTTATAAAAGTTATTCACTTGGACCACAGTAATCTGGCATCTATAAAAATGTATACAGTCTATCAATAATCTTAACAGGATTGGGGAGGGGGTCAGAAAACAGATGGTCAAACTACTAGTGGCTCCCCTCTTCCTACAGGGCAATATCCAAACTCCTTAGCCAAGCATGGAATGCCCTTTGCAATCTGATCACAGCCTATTTTCCAGATTCATCTTTGCCAAATCCCCTCACACCTGCCTTGTTCCATCTGGAGCTGATCTGGTGCCCCCCACCCAAGTGTTTTCATGTCAAGGTACACACAGAAGATGATAATATTTGAGGGTGCACTGGGAAAACAGACAAAGCTGTGTCTGATGGCAGCTGGCTTGGGAGCTCCAGTCACCCCAGACCCCACCTGGCAGCCCAAAGGCTAAAAAGATCAATAAATTGGTAAACCTGTACATATTCAAAGCATCTCAGGATACCACCGCACACTACTCAGTTGGGAAGCTCTATTCTAATCCACTATAATCCTTCTCTAACCTATGATGGTTTGAATGTTGTGTCTCCTCCAAAATTCATGTTGAAACTTAATCCCCAATATAACAGTATTAAGAGGTAGGGCCTTTTGGTGGTGATAGGCCATGACGGCTCTGCTGTCATGGATGAATTAGTGCCTTGTAAAAGGGCTTGAGGGGGCAAGTTACCCTTCCTGTCCCTTCTACCATGTGAGGACACAGTGTTCCTCCCCTCCAGAGGACGCAGCAACATGTTCCCATCTTGGAGGCAGACAGCAGCCCTCACCAGACACCAAATCTGCTGGTGCCTTGATCTTGGACTTCCCAGCTTCCAGAACTGTGGGAAATAAATATTATTTATAAATTCCCTATTCTCTGATATTTTATTATAGCAGCACAAACAGAGTAGGACACTGCCTTTGTTTTCATTCAGGAAGTCCTACCTCTCACCGAGTTCACCACTCCTCCCCCTTGCAAACTGCTATTTATCCTTCAAAATCCAGCCCAATCACCATTTCATCTATGATGTCTTTCCACCTCCCCTCTGCTATACTCCCATTGTACCCAGTAACAAGATCCATGTCATAGTCCTTGCCATGCTGGGCTACCATTGCAGCTGCCTCACCTAGAATGTGGTCTTCTAGGGTCCAGGAACCATTAGGAACCAACTGGGCCTATAGTGATGCAGCAGATATTTATTGATCTCCTGTTAGAGGCAAGGCAGTGGGCCAGGCATAAGGACTCAAGGGTAGACATGGACAAGGAGGGTCCCTGCCCTCCTAGAGCTCATAGCCCAGTGAGGGAGATGGACATTAAACTGCCTTTCACGCAATTGATTACTTCATTACAACGGTGGGACGTGTTTCAAAAGAGAAGTACAAGCATCAATAAATGCACATAAGTTGACCTAATCTACTTTAAGAGTCATGGAAAGCTTCCTTGAAGAGGTGGCATGTAACAGATGAGCTTCAAAGGATAAATAGGAATTAAGTGAAGAGAAAATGGGTGTGAAGTGAGCATTCCGTGTTCCAAACCAAGCATTCTGGTTCTTGACATCTTCATATCCACAGGACTGGCCAAGGCAGACTCTAAATAAATATTTACTGATTTAAATTCTTTGAAAAGTTTTGAGTACCTTTAAGCACTTTTTCTCTGAGTGGATTCTTCCAAATAATAATTATTATTTTGGAAACTCTTTTCAATAATTCAAATGTACAAATATTTATTGAAACATTATTATATAATGCAAGTCTCCTAGAGCTCAAGGCAAAAAGATGAGCAAGAATTTTCCAGGCAAAGAAGATAGAAGAAGGTATTCCAAGCAAAGCAGAAATCACACGCCTGTGCGCGCACACACACACACACACACACACACACACACAATTATGAAAGCAAGAAAGCACACAGTGTGGTCTGGAAATAGCATGGAATTTGGTTCTGATAAGTAAGGGAACTTGGTAAGGAACAAAGAGATCAGGGTGTATATAAGTTATCTATTGCTGAATAAGAAATTACTCCCAACAACACACATTTATTATTTCACAGTCTGTGGGGTCATGAAGCCAGCACGGCTTAGCTGGGCATTCACTACCAGCTTCAGGGTCTCTTGCAAGGCTGCAATCAAGGCCTTGGCCCTGAGACTCTCACAGGGCCTTACCCAAGATACCTGCTAGGGCCGCAGTCATCTCAAGATTTGATTGGGGTAGGAGCTGCTTCCAAGACCATTCAGTGGTTGTCAGCACTCACAGGCTGTTGGCAGGATGTAGTTCCTTGTGGGCTGTTGGGCTGAGGGATTCAGTTCCTTGCCATGTGAGCCTCTCTGACATGGTAACTGGCTTCACCAATGGAAAGAGAAAGAGAGAGGCAGAGACAGAGACAGAGAGGCTGCTGGCAAGATAGAAATTATAGTCTTTTGTAGCCCAATCAGAGAAGTCATATCCCATCTCTTTTTCTCTCTTTTATTCATTGAAAGCAGTTCACTAGGTTCAGCCCATATGCAAGGAATAATAGAAGTCAGGGGTCACCAGGCGCCCAATGGAAGAATCCGAAGAAGAGGAGACAGCATAGGAGCCAGTGGCAAAGGCAGGGCAATCAGTAAGACTATCATGAGGCCCCAGTGTCAGGAGACCCTGAGAAAGAGCATCCAAGAAAGGATGGAGTCACCAGCATCAATGCTGGAGGGAGGCCTAGGAGACAACTGCAGAGAAGGTCACTGAAAATGTCACTGATGCCACTGGAGGGAATTCAGTGGAGGGAGGTGGAAACCAGATTATGCATGCAGGACAGAGGGCATGCAAGGTGAGGGGACAGACAGAAAACTAGTGTCTTCAAAGAAATGGGGCAGTCAAGGCAAGAGCTGGCATAGAGCATCCTCTTAAGAAGAGATTCTTAGGCTAGAAGAGAGCTGGATGTGTTCACAGCAAGGAGGGCAGGGGGTGGAGGTGGAGACTGGAAAAAGCCAAAGACACAAGAGAGAAAAAGGGCAATGTCTATTTTTGTGTAATAGTCCCAAAGAGCTCAGGCAGACTAATGGCAGGAATTTAGACCTGGAGGGGATGGAGAAGACATCTGGTTTTCCTCCTCTTCCGACTCCTCAGTTACTGCTACCAGCTCTGCTCTGTGCCCATCCTAGGAGCAGTGGGTTCTCTTCCCTCCCCTTCCTGTCCAAACCCTTCCCTTCTAACACTTCCTCTAAGCTGGCTTGGCCACTCCCATGGTTTCAGCATGCTATCACACCTGGCCCATAACCCCACTCCACCCCCTACACAGACACACACACACACACACACACACACACACACACACACACACACACTGTATCCTCTAGCCATTCTGAACCTTAATCATTCTTCAAAGCTGTGAAGCTCTTTGTCTCTGGTCCTTTGGATGTCCTGTGTGCATGCTCTCTGCTTGGAATACCCTTTTCACACCCCTCTTCACATGACCAGATCTCAGCTTAGATATAACCTTCTTCAGGAAGCCTTCCTGAACCCCCACTGTGTAATCCCACAGTACAGTAAACTCTGAATTGCAGTTGCCTTTTTACTTGTTGGCCTTCTACTGGATGGAAAACTCTGTGAGAGCAGAGGCCATACCTATGGTAGTCACCATAGCTTCAGCATCTAGTACAGTGGTTGGCTCCACACAAATTTACTGAGAGTAGCAGATGCTCTGGTGCACGGCCATTATCTCCACGCAACCTGCCCTTCAGGACTGAGGCGAAGAGCTGAGGTGTGGAATTCTTTCCACTGCTGATGGCTCTCAGCTGAGCCCATTTCTGGGCATTGCTCCAGACTGAAAGGAGCTGGCTCCCCAAGAGTCACATCCCTTCCTGAAAGCAGCCATGGGTCCAATGCCTATTGGCACAGGGATGCAAAAATATAAAGACCTGGCCCTCTTGCCTCAATTTGGGACAATTATGAGGAGCCATCCAAGCTTCCAAGCCTCCTGTGGGATCAGCAGGGGCCTCACTGTGAATAACATCACAGTTCAACTGCCCCCTCTACCCAATCCTGCTTCCCTCATTCCCCCACAGATGTTGACCCAGAGAGCACTCCTCAATAAACCTCCTGCCTGCAAATCTTTATCTCAGAGTTGGTTTCCCAGGGAACCTGACCCGAGACAAGTGGATACACACAAATGAATTTGTCCAAATCACTCCCCCACAGCAGGAATGCCCACCACAATGTTTCCAGGCCAGCCCCTATGGTAGCAGATAGCGGGCCTTCAGGAGATATTGATTGAATGAATCAATCTGGTCAGTGAGCCCTTGGATTCTTCCTGTGACTCTCAACACACACTTGATGAATCTGGTTTGAATTACAGTACTGTATTTCTTTGGAAGTACAAAAAACTTGATTTACACAATTTTTATAGTTCATTCAGTTGGTCAGTTAGGATGAGTCTATCTGAGCACAGTATAGTTGAATTCTGCTGCTATTGCTAGAAAAGAAGGCATAATGCCAAGGCTGCTCTCAAAGGACCTTTCTTTAGACCTAGTAAACCAAGACTGAAGGCAGAGGTTCCAGAATGGGTGTTACGGACCAGAATCCTGGTGCTACTTCCTTTGCTAGGGAGCACATAAAGAGAGTCTGTGGTGGCCAATGTCCATGGAGAGGTGTGCTTCTGGAGGACAGATTCATCCGGGAGTGGGTGAACCAGCACAGCATGTTCAGAGATCAAGGGGCCTACTGTTGGCTCACAAGTGGAAGCACACCAAGCCAGCACTTCCCTAAGGGCAAACCGTTCTCAGCCCTGAACGTGAACAGCACGTAGCAAACTCAGAAATTCATCTCAAAACTAGTGGTTTCATCCACTTCATTGATGTTCTCTTTGATCTCCCCTCTAAGTCAACCACGCTTACATCTACATCTGTGATTAGAGCTATGACCCACTGAAGTCAATGGAAAAGAAAAGAGAAGATAATTTTTGGTGTCTATTCCACATGTGACTTGAAAGTTTACTACCACTCTTGCCGTACCTTTCATCTGAGGATCTCCTAAATACATTTGCAGCGTCATTCATTAATTCCTTTCATTTCTCTCTAAAGCACTATTATTCTTCTCCTGAGACGGAGTACTTTCAGGCTCAGAGGGGATGAGCAATTGGCTCAGGTGGAGGCATTCGATGCCAGAAACACAACTCGGAACTCCCAATCCTTAGCCTGCCTTGCTGGGCTAGCTTGTTCTGGACTGCTTCCCAACTAAGGATTCACAAACCTCCCGTCTGTTCTAATTCTGCCTCTAAGAATTCACACCTGAGGGTGTGACACCCATTTCTTTGCCTGCTAATTTATATAACATGCAATTTCCATATTTTGCTATCTTAAAAGTAAGCATGTTATACAAATTTATGGTATTTATTTTCAAGCATGTTCTTAGATACTGCAATTCAGACTAAATCTAAAGTTATTTCTCATAGTAATTCAGAACTGCTGTTATAGCACTAGGGTCGCTGCAGATGTAATTAGTTAAGATGAGATTATACAGTAGAGTGGGCCCCTAATCCAATATGACTGGTGTCCTTATAAAAAGGGGAAATGTGAACACAGACACGCACTCAGGGAGGATGCCATGTTACGCTGCAGTTATGCTGCCACAAGCCGAGGAATCCACAGGAGCTGGGAGGGTGGAACAGACCATCCCTTGTGCCTTGAGAGGGAGCACCGCCTGGCAGACACCTTGATTTCAGACTCCTGGCCTCCAGGACTGTGCAACCATACACTGCTGTTGTTCTAAGCCACCCAGTTTGTGGTACTTTGTTCTGGCATCTGGGAGACTAATACAACAGCAGTACTCAACATATCTCTAATGTTTGCAATGTTAAAACCCTAATAGTGGTCACCTGTTTATAACCAAAGGCGAACGGGTGGAAGTGAGCTGAGTGGTGGGGAGAATGAGTTGGGGCCTATAGAATGTGTTATAACAGTGTGAGTGGACTAAGGTGGAGAGAGGCAGAGAAACAAGGTAAAAATAAAAATGAGACAGGGAGTTCAGGATAGGACTTGACAGGGCAGTAGATGAAGGGTTAGGATGAGAACTATTACCTTCCATGGCTCCTCCAACTCCACAATCCAGAGGCTCCAGGTGGTTCTTCCCTTTTGTGAGCTGCCACCTGCTGCTACCACCAAATGAGGGAACATAGCCACCCCAGGAGAGGGGTGTGGCCCCACGCTCCCCCACCCCCCAGCTGCTTGCCTGCCTGCCTGCCTCTCAGCCTCAGGAGGTCCCACCTGCCAGCCTCCGGTGGCGGGAGCAGGTGCAGGCAGAGGTGAGTGTCACATCCCACCATCTCTCCTGCAGCTCCCAGACTGATTGATGATTAAACCTGAGCATGAAATAGGAAGAGGACTAGGAAGTTCAGAAAATGTCAGACTCATTCATTAGAACATCTGCAAATAAAACAGAGGTCTGAGGCGTAATATATCCCTTGAAAATCTGCAACATACAAGGACAGTGCTGTGAGAGGACGAGACGCTGTGAGACCCACAGCATAAGTGACACACTCCATGTTTCCTTCCAACACCCAAAGGCACAATAGTGAGACTGGCCTGCTGTATGTGTCCCATTGTCTGATTCCTCCAGCAATCCTGCCTTTCCCTAACCCTGATCATGGTAATACACCTCACGTGGATGCTTCAGCTCTAGGGTCAAACTTCAGAAGCATGCAAAGATGTGAGGTCTATGAACAACATGTAACTGAGGAATCGCCTCACACAATTTCATGTCAAGTAAAAAAGAATTGATCATACCAATAGGCAATGTCTCTGTCATAAAAGAACTGAATAGTTCCTCCTGGAAACTGTGTCTGCCAATACTTTTTATTCCTACTTTTTTTTCCCATTAAGACTCAAGTCTATGTCTTTACTTTCTGGTCTAAATTATAGAATGTATTAGTTTACAACCAAAGTGAGCACTTCCCTTACTTGGCTGGTGCCTCAGCCTCTCAGGAAGGTCCTAAGGAATCCACTAGGTTGGGGGTTCTCAACCCTTGTGGATCCCCAAGGTGAGAAATACAACCCTCTCCAGTCAGCAGCTGTGGGCAACAGCTGAACTGTGTCCCCCCACCCCCCAAATTCATATGTTGAAGCCCTAAGCCCCAATATGACTATCTTTCTACATAGGGGCTTTAAAGAGGTAATTAAGGTTACATGAGGACATAAGGGTGGGTCCAGTACACTGGTGTCCTTATAAGAAGAGGAAGAGACACCAGGGTGCAGGTGCACAGAGAAAAAGACCACAGGAGGACACAGGAGGTGGCTGTCTGCAAGCCAAAGAGAGCAGCCTCAGGAGAAACCAACTTGTAACACCTTGATCTTGGACTTCCAGCTTCCAGAACTTCGAGAAAATGGATTTCTGTTGTTTAAGCCACCCAGTCTGTGGTATTTCATTACAGCATCGCTAGCAAATGAATACCAATGGTAATTTTCAACCTTCATTCATTCACTCAGCAAAGGAGCATCCACTCAGTGCCAGGCACTCTTCTGAGTACTAAGAATACAGCAATAAACAAAAGAGACAGAGCCATGGAGAAGGAGAAGCGTGGGAGCCTTCCTAAAATGCAATATTAGAATCTTCTGCTGGGGACAAGTAGAGTTTGAAAAAGTAAGCATGCAGGATCTAGTTTGAAAAGTTATGCATGCAGGATCTAGTTTAGACTTCAGGAGCCACCTTCCCAGTCCTTGCCCCTCACCCCTGCCCCAACGATCACTGCACCAGACTGATGTGTTGAGGACAGGAACTGCGTCGTCATCTTTTTTTTTTTCCATTTTATTTTATTTTATTTCATTTATTTATTTTTCTTTTTTAATTATACTTTAGGTTTTAGGGTACATGTGCACAATGTGCAGGTTTGTTACATATGTATCCATGTGCCATGTTGTTTTGCTGCACCCATTAACTCGTCATTTAGCATTAGGTATATCTCCTAATGCTGTCCCTCCCCCCTCCCCCCACGCCACAACAGTCCCCAGAGTGTGATGTTCCCCTTCCTGTGTCCATGAGTTCTCATTGTTCAGTTCCCACCTATGAGTGAGAACATGCGGTGTTTGGTTTTTTGTCCTTGCAATAGTTTACTGAGAATGATGTTTTCCAGTTTCATCCATGTCCCTACAAAGGACATGAACTCATCATTTTTTATGGCTGCATAGTATTCCATGGTATATATGTGCCACATTTTCTTAATCCAGTCTATCGTTGTTGGACATTTGGGTTGGTTCCAAGTCTTTGCTATTGTAAATAGTGCTGCAATAAACATACGTGTGCATGTGTCTTTATAGCAGCATGATTTATAGTCCTTTGGGTATATACCCAGTAATGGGTCATCATCATCTTTTTAAACAGAGTCTGGGATGCAGGCAGTGTCAAGAAGGCATCCTCTCTTCCCTGTGCCAGGGACCCGATTCCCCAGCACCCCTGCTTTCACCTGAGGTTCTCAGCACAGGGCACCTGCACAAGCAACATCAGCAGCCCCCAGGAACTTGTTAGAAACACAAATTCTCGGGCCCCACCTCTACCCTCTTGGATCACAAATTCTGGGGGCCTAGCCCAAGCCTCCAAAGGATTCTTAGGCAGATGAAAGTTTGAGAACCGCTGTTATCCACCCTCTGGCATTCCCCCAACCCACAACCTGGTTCTCGCTGCTCTCCTCCTCCTCCTTCTTGTAACAGCAGCAATCTGTTGCTTCTACCTTCTGTATGCCTGGCCCCGTGTGAGACACTCCACATGCTGGCTCGAAGACCATCAGTACTCACAAGGTTGAGAAAATCATCCCCATTTACTGAGGAGGCAACTGAGGTTCAAAGAGGCTTAGTCACTTGCCCACAAGCTCTCAGCTAAGTAATGGGATCTGGACTCAAAAAGGCCAAAGTGCACACTTTTTCCTCAGGCCTTTCCTATTTCACTGTCCTGCTCTCTCTCCCTATTACTGTCACTCAATCTATTTTCTTTTCTTTTTTTGACGTATCATTGCACCACACAATAATCAGCTCCTACCTGGTCTAATGGGAATCAGCTCACCTGAGCGTTTTGTGATCTCATATCCAGGGCTTAGCAAGAGCCACATCCTGAAAGTAACACTGGTTGATTTCTGCATACTCAGAAGGCCCATTTACACTTTAACATGAGCCCTCCTTCCTTGATGCATGGTGCATTACTAAATTCCCTATAGATATTTGGGAAAAATTGATATTCTTCCCTTCTTTACAGGAGAAAAAGTATCTACTGTAAAGAAAGAAACTAAAAACAGTCTGCCACTAGTTATGGGAGCAGGAATATGAATACTATAAAATCATATTTTCTATTGCCATTTTAGACTTGCATTTGGGGAGCAGAAAGTTCTGAGTGAATGAATCTGCAGTCTGGTGAAGGTGCAATGCCTAGCAAAGAAGCAAGGCAGGGCTTTGTGTCTGCTCTAAGCCAACCTTTAAGAAACAATGGTATGTATTGGAAGGATGTGGAGAAACAGGAAGCCTCTGACATTGTTGACAGTAATGTAAAATGGTGCAACCACTTGGGAAAACAATTTGGCAGTTTCTTAAAACGTTAAACATAAAACTTACCTGGGACCCAGCAATTCCCTGCTAAGTATCTAAGAGAAACGAAAACATATGTCCACATAAAGACTTGTAATCGACTGTTTATGGTAGTATTATTCATAACAGCCAAAAGGTATAAACAGCCCAAATGTCTATCTACTGGCGAATGGATAAACAAAACAAGGGATATTCATCCAATAGAATACAGTAGGCAATATAATGAAACGTACTGATACATGCTACAGTGCAATGAATTTCAAAGGCATTCTACTAAGTGAAAAAAAAAAAAAAAAAGAGACGCAAAGACTGCTTATTACATGAATCCATTTATATGAAATGCCCAAATAAGGCAGATCTATAGCGACAGAAAGTAGACTAGTGATTGCCTGGGTCTGGGGAAGGGGTGAAGATTGCCTACAATTGGGCACAACAGATCTTTTGGGGATGATGGAAATATTCTAAAACTGCAACGTGTGTTGGTTGCACGACTCTGAAATCATTATATTGCACAATTAAAATTGGTTAATTTTATGGTGTCAAATTATACTTCAATAAAGCTATTTTTAAAAGGGGGAAAGGGTGTGAATGGAACCATCTGAGGGCCATGGGCTCGAGCTGTTTGATTCAGTACAACCAAGGCTTATTAACCCTAACCCACATGTCAGCGACAAGAAGTAGCAAGCTGTTTTCTTCTTTGATAAATCCCTTGACAGACAATTCAGAGGAACAGTCTCCTTGGAGCAGAGGTTCTGCTGCCAAGCAAATACTCCTTGAGGAATGTTAGGAGGATGGGCCTGCTGGTGTCTGGGCCAGCAGCAGAGAAAGCAAGGCAAGACCAGGGTGAGCCGTGCCCAGCAGGGCTAAAGTGGGTATCGTTGCATGGCTGGGCAAGATTGAGAGAGGCCTGGCTCAGAAGCACACATCAGGATTCACTTCTGCAAGGTGTGGGTGAGCTCTGGCAAGCTGGGCCCAGGAGCGAGGAGAGAAGGAAAGTCCTCCCCTTGTGAGAACAGTGAGGAGGGTGGAAAGCAAACAAGAGGAAGAAGGTACGTGGCTCCAAAGGGAGCAAGCTCTTACAGGGAGCTTGGCACCATTCGCATCAGCCTGGAAAAACATCGAAATAACAACACCTAAAATAGCCCTATAGGAACCTTGTCAGAAAATAAAGGCAAGATTCCAGAAGGACTCTGCCTTCATCCCCACGGAGCTGGGAAGCAAACAGGAAATGCAAACCCCATTTATAGGGTCACATTTGGAGGAGCCAGCTCTGTTGGGGGCAGGAGGGAAGAAGTGGTGGGGAGGCTCAGAGTGTGTCAGATCCAGCCTCCCCACCTCTGCTGAGCTGGCGGCTGGACTCAAGGCCTGCCACGTCTTCCTGCTCTGCAGTGCACTAGCTGCGTGACCCTCTGCAAACTGGGTAACCACACCGCCTCCCCACCCCATCTCCTCCAAGGTAAAGTGGAGATTTTACCTGCTGCAAAAAGTTGGGTGAGGACTGATGAGAGAATGAGGGTTGATAAGAGAAGGTAAGTCATTAAAGGTAAAGGAAATTGCGTTTTGTTATACATATAAATAGCTTCCCACTGCTTTCGCTGGATTCATCATTCTGGGACTTTCTCTCTTCTACATACTTTTAAAGGTGAAGGAAGAGAAGGGAAAATGTGAAAGACAATATTCCAGTCTCCACTGAATGTGTGGGCACTTCAGTCTCATGGCAAGTTCAGGCCAAGGGGACAGCTGCTGAAATGTGGGGGTCCAGGGGCTGCAGAGGGGTTCTGCTGCCTAGCATTTAAAGAAATGCTTACTTCTTGCAAATGAGAAGGTGGCAGATGAAAACATGAGGGAATGGGCGTATATTCATCCCACTTGTAAAACATACTTTAAAGGATGTACTTCCAACATCAATTCCTTTATCACAGTACTTTATAAGATTTCCTTGTTTGCTTGGTTTTACTTAACAGCAACCATACGGCATTGAAAGTGAAGCCTTATCCATCATCCACGTCAAAGGGGCTGGAAAGGTCCGAATCCACCTGAATGACAACTAAAGTTTTGAGAATGGGAATGCAAAAGGGGATTCAAAGGTAACAAAATCCTTGTCCTTCTATTTTCTTCTTCCTCACAAACAAAAGCAGTTTAATGGCATTGATGGAACTGAGTCCCTCTCATCTTCCCCTTGCCTGCTGTTGTACTCAAAGCTTCCAGAATACATGAGCGCAGCCCTACCTTATTTTAATGAACAGCTACAGCCACAGCAGAAATCAACAGGGTTTGGAGAATAAATTTGATAAATCGTGTCCTTCAAAAAGAGGAATTTATGTAATGCTTTCAGTTTCATCTTGTATGACCTACCCATCATGAAACTGGGAAACCGTAATTTATTTATCCAGTGAAGACAAAATTGATTAACAGGTCAGTGTAAATGTCAGCCTGGGGGAATTCAACAAATGCAGTTCCACTGGGTCAGTTCTTGCCCAGTACTATTTAACATTTCCATTAATTACTTGCCGACAGAATTGGTGATAGAATAGAAGGTGTATTATTAAATCTGCCAATTTTTAAAAAGTTTAAATATGAATAGATCTTGGCCAACTGAAAGACAGGGAGGGACTATTTGGTATCCTCAAGGCTCTGCCTGGTACAGAGTAGGTGCCTAATAAGTGTTAGTTGAATGAAACAAATGCCAACAAAACAAAAGTCTAGTATGAGGGAGTCCCTAGAGCAGCGGTCCCCAACCTTTTTGGCACCAGGGACAACTTTTCCATGGACCAGTGGCAGGGGAACGGTTTCAGGATGAAACTCTTCCACCACAGATGATCAGGCATTAGTTCGATTCTCAAAAGGAGTGTGCAAC
This sequence comes from Hylobates moloch, assembly GCF_009828535.3. Lineage (NCBI taxonomy): Eukaryota > Metazoa > Chordata > Mammalia > Primates > Hylobatidae > Hylobates > Hylobates moloch. The sequence goes on from NW_026652283.1 coordinate 43,757,082, forward strand.
CTAGATCCCTCGCATGCGCAGTTCACAATAGGGTTCGCAACTCTACGAGAATCTAATGCCCTGCTCATCTGACAGGAGGTGGAGCTCAGGCGGTAATGCTCGCCCACAGCTCACTGGCTGTGCAGCCCAGTTCCTAACAGGCTACAGACCAGTAGCAGACCCCTGCCCTAGAGGAAGAAAAGAAGAATCATTCACAACACTTTTTATTAATATCTACTATAAATTTAAAGCCCTATCAAAAATTACTTATACCAATGGAACCATGACTGATCCAAATCAAGAAGATCTAGACATCAATAACGCACAAAAATCAAATTTAACAAGCACAAACATAAAGTAGGAAACATACTCATAGCTCAAAACATGATCACACTTTTCCTTATGTGCAGACAGACACACACATACACATACGCATGCATAAATATATATTATTTCTGGAATATAAATGAGAAGAAAAGGTATGGGGGAATAACCACCAAAGATTAACTGTCTGTCTTAGCAGAAAATAGCAACAGCTAATAAAGGTGCAGCTGGGTGGAGAAAAAAGAAAAACAGTCACACCTAAGCCAAACCCCTGAAGCCACAAGTCACGCACTCCTCAGTGGCCGACTCACCAGCAAGAACAATAGGATGGGATGCCAGAGCTCAAAAGCCATCAGGATACCAGATCCACCTCCTTCTTAGCTGAGGGGCTCCTGGAGTTTTGTTTTTAATTAAAAAGACAGAACAAAAAGAAAAAAAATGTCCTGATGATGAGTAGCCTACTGGAAGGCTCCGTCTGCTACCCACCATCCATAGGCAGCAGCAGGATGTAACAAACATACAGCCTCTCATGTACAAAAGGGAGAATTCAAGTGATGCTCAGATAAAGAAGTAGAACAATGAAGAAAAAAAATCCATACTCATATTTTTTTGACAGAGAGAGAGATAGACAGCATTTCGCTCTGTTGCCTAGGCTGGAGTGCAATGGCACAATCTTGGCTCACTGTAGCCTTGAACTCCTGGACTCAAGCGATCCTCCCTCCTCAGCCTCTTGAGTAACTGGGGCTATGAAATTATGCACTTAGCTAATTTTAAGACAAGTTTGTTTTGTAGATACAGGGTCTTGCTATATTGCCCAGGCTGGTCTTGAATTCCTGGCCTTAAGTGATTCTCCCACTCAGCCTCCCAAAGTGCTGGGATTATGGACATGAGCCACTGTGCTGGGCCCATACTATGTATTTTTTGGCCAAATAATAAACCTGGATAGAACTTTTCTTGAGAAAAAAATGAGCAAGCAGACAATACAGAAGGACTATTCAATAACAACATTTTGTTCTCTGAAGAATATGACCTGAATGGGGAAAAAAAGAGATTGAAACTGTCATATCAAAGTTGACATGATAGCCCTAAGGGAGAAGTGAGGAAAAAAGTAACCAACTCAGAACTCAAAGGTGCACAACAAATATGCAGAAGTGGAATGCACATTTCAGAAAGCAAAGTCTATGCAAGGAGCACTGACTTGAGAGAAGGGAAAAGCAATCACCCAGAAGGCAGAGAGAAGGGATCGAACATTTAAAACACAACCCCATGGAGGACACATGGCAGAGAAGTTTTGTTTATTGTAAAAAAGCACACTGACCACTACTAGAAAGATCCAGTTTTGCTAATGGGCAGATAACAGGGGGAAGGGTTACTGCTGGCCACAGGATGGAGAGTTTAGAGGTAACTCTGAGAAATCATTTCATTATATATCCCACAGACCATTATGGATTGCCTTTCACATGCCAGGCACCCAGCTGGGCCCACAGAACAAAACAAATGAGGCTCCTACCCTCTAGGAGCATATAATCTTGTAAAGGAGCAGAAAATAAACAAATAAATACAATGATTATAAATTGTCACAGGTGCTATGTAAGAAATAAACAAGGCATCAAGTCAGAGGACCAAAAAAAAAGGACGTGCTTTGGACAGAATGGCAGCAAAGGCCCTTCCCAGGGGATGACTGATTGATTGACTGGTTGGTTGATTGATTGATTTTTCCAAGCAGACAACTTTCAAGTTGAGATATGAAGGGTGGGAAGGAGCTAGCCATGGGACGAATGGAAAACTAGTTCCAGGTTAAGGGCACGTGAACTATGCTAAGCATGGTGAGTTTGAGAAGAGGATGGATTGTAGTGAGCAAGATGACGGTATCACAAAATGAGGCCTAAGAAGGAGGCAGAAGCCAGGTCATGTAGAATTTTCCAGGCCATAGTACAGAACATGAAGAGTCTACTCTTAGTTCAGGCTGCTATAACAAATTGCCAGAGACTGGATAGCTTATAAACAATAGAAATTATTTATAATTTCTGGAGTTGTGGAGGCTGGAAGTCCAAGATCAAGGTGCTGGCAGATCCAGCATCTGTAAGGGCACACCTCCTCGTTTGCAGATGCCCCCCTTCTTGCTGTGTCTTCACATACCAGAGAGAGAGGAAGCAAGCTCTCTTCTTATAGGTGTCTCTTCTTATAAGGGCACTAATCCCATCATGAGGGCAGATTAATTAATTCCCAAAGGTCTTACTTCCTAATACCATCCCACTGAGTTTAGGGTTTCAACATACGAATTTGCAGGGACACGAAGATGAGTTCTGCTAAATATTTCTTGTAAGTCCAGGAAAAGCTGAGTTCCTCCTGTTTGTCAGATCTGGGGGCGAGGAACAGCAATAGCTAGAAGGAGGAAATGCTCAGTACTATCCCAGTTAGCTACAAAGGAGAGTGGCTCAAAGGAGGCCCTTGTCAGATGCTTGTCCATGTCTAGTTGGCTATGGAGTAGATTTGCCTTCTAATACTGAAACTCCTAAAAGTTTTGCCTGGAAAACTTTCAGTGCAAGGCTAAACATTAAGGCTCTTCTGTGAATACAAAAGTCAGTTTTAAAAACAATGATCCACCCATGTTAAACCTGTCACAGATTTAGTCAATCTATTTCAAAGTTAAGATCTTTATAGACTAGGAGGCAGCCATCTGGAAAGTTTGTGGAGCCAAGATCTAGATCCCTTATCCAATTACATGATGTGGCTCAAGTCATGCTATCTGTACCTTAGTTTCCTCATCTTTAAAATCAAGGGAAGAGAATGTCCTGCTCTCTAAAGCCCTTTCAGAATCTAATATGTCGAAAATCTCTAAGAGATGAGAGCCTGCTTATATAACTATCTAGTTGAATGTTCAGAAGTGGAAGGAAATTTTGGTGCCAAACTAAAATAAACTGCTCAGGTTTTCCTTGCACAAGATGTAAAATATTATTTTACCAAAACATTATCATATTCATTTTCATAATTACAAGGCTTCCATGCAGAACACTGAAGTTCTATAAGTATTTGTTGAACAAGTGGTACAGCTTTACTGACGTTACATTTTTGTGCTGAATAGGACTTTTTTTTTTTTTTTTTTTGAGACAGAGTCTTGCTCTTTCGCCCAGGCGGGACTGCAGTGGCGCTATCTCGGCTCACTGCAAGCTCCACCTCCCGAGTTCACACCACTCTCCTGCCTCAGCCTCCCAAGTAGCTGGAAATACAGGCACCCGCCACCACACCCGGCTAATTTTCTGTATTTTTAGTAGAGACGGGGTTTCACTGTGTTAGCCAGGATGGTCTCCATCTCCTGACCTGGTGATCCACTCGCATTGGCCTCCAAAAGTGCTGGGATTACAGGCGTGAGCCACCACGCCCTGCCGAATAGGACATTTTTAACACAAATGTATTTATTAATTGCTGCCCATTTCATAAAATATTAAGATAGTGTCCTTCCAGCAGAGTATTAAATGAATACCATTTATCAAATATATTTAAACATGATTTTTAAAAATATGAGTTAGTATTGGAGAGAGAAGTTTGTAATCTTTAATTAAGTGGATCTGTAAGGGTAATCAATTATTCTAGATACTGCTTTGTATTGCTCGTATCCCTGATCGACAAATATCTGTATACTGTACTACACTGAATTGTGTCTAAAGGATTCTGAGTATCTGAGATAATACACATTCATTTATACATTCTGCTAAATATTTATTTAGTGCCTACAATGTGCCAGACATCATTGTAGGTACCAGGAATGAGCAATGAATGAAACAATGTTTCTGCGCTCTCGAAGCTTACAAGATAGTGATAAATCTATAAACATAGAATAATTAATATTGCTAAAATGACCATACTACCCAAAGTAATCCACAGATTCAATTCCTACCACAAGTCCTGTGACATTTTTCATAGAAATAGAAAAATCCCAGCAAACCATCATGGCATATGTATACCTGTGTAACAAACCTGTACATTCTGCACATGTATCCCAGAACTTAAAGTAAAATTTAAAAAAATAAAAAGAAATAAATAAAAAAGACATAGAAAAATCAATCTTAAAATTCATATGGAATCACAAAAGACCCCAAATGGACAAAGGAATCTTGAGCAAACAGAATAAAGCTGGAGGCATCACATTATCTGATCTCAAAATCTACTACAAAGTTAGAGTAATCAAAACAGCCTGGTACTAGCACAAAAACAGACATAGAGACCAATGGAACAGAATGGAGAGCCCAAAAATAAATGCATGCATTTACAGTCAGCTGATCTTTGACAAAAATGCCAAGAACCCACACTGGGGAAGTGGTGTTGGGAAAATTAGATAGACAATTGAAATTAGACCCTGTATTAGTCCATTCTCACACTGCTATAAAGATATTACCCAAGATTGGGTAATTTATAAAAGAAAGAGGCTTAATTGACTCACAGTTCTGCATGGCTGGGGAAGTCTCAGGAAACTTACAGTTATGGCAGAAAGGGAAGCAGGCACCTTCTTCACTAGGCAGCAGGAGAAGTGCACAAGGGGAAAGAGCCTCACACTTACCAAACAACCAGATCTCATGAGAATTCACTCACTATCATGAGAACAGTATGGGGGAACCACCCCCATGATCCAATCACCTCCCTCACTCAACACATAGGGATTAAAGGTCGAGATGAGATTTGGATGGGGACACGGAGCCAAACCATATCAGACCCTTATCTCATCCCATATATAAAAATCAAGTCAAAATGGATTAAAGACTTAAACATAATAAACTATAAAACTACCAGAAAAAGACAAAGGAGAAAAGCTTCTTGACACTGGATTTGGTAAAGATTTCTTGGATATGACCCCAAAAGCACAGGCAACAAAAGCAAAAATAGACAAGTGAGATTGCATCACACTATAAAGCTTATGCACAGCAAAGGAAATAATCAACAGAATGAAAAAATAACCCAAACATGAGAAAATATTTGCAAACCAATCATCTGATAACGGGTTAATACCCAAAATATATAAGAAACTCAAACCACTCAATATTAAGAAAATAAATAACATGGGCAAAAGATCTGAAAAGGCATTTCTCAAAAGAAGACATACATATGGCCACAGGTTTGTGAAAAATACTCATCACTAATCATCATGGAAATGTAAATTAAAATCACAATTAGATATTACTTCACACCAGTTAGGATAGCTATTATCAAAAAGATGAGAAATAACAAGGGTTAGTGAGGATGTGGTGAAAAGGGAACCTTTCTACACTATTGATGGGAATGTAAGATAGTACAGCCATTATGAAAACCAGTAGGGAAGTTCCTCAAAAAATTAAAACTAGAACTACCATGTGGTCCAACAACTCCACTTGCAGGTATATATTCAAAGGAAATAAAATCAGTATGTTGAAGAGATATATGCAACTCCCATGTTCACTGCAGCATTATTTACAATAGCCAAGATATGGAATCAACCAAAGTGTCCATCAACAAATGAATGGATTAAAAGATGTAATATATATCGGATGAATGGAATATTACTTGGCTTTTAAAAATAAGGAAATCCTATCATTTGCAAAAACACAGATGAACCTAAAGAATATTATGTTAAGCTAAATAAGCCAGGCACAGAAGGGCAAATACTGCATGATCTCACTTGTATGTGGAATCTAAAAGTCAAACTCATAGAAGCAGAGAATAAAAATGATGGTTCCTAGCGGATAGTGGGGGGTGGGTTGGAGAGATGCTGGTGAAAAGACATAAAATTTCAGTTAGATAGGAAGAATGAGTTTAAGATAGCTAGTGTAAAATATGGTGGTTATAGTTAATAACAATGTATTAACTTAAGCATTGTATAATCTTAAGCAATGTATAATCTTAAGCATTGCTAAGAGAGTAGATGTTAAATGCTCTCACCACAAAACAAATGATAATTATGTGTGTTAATGGGTATGTTAATTAGCTTGATTTACTTATTGCACAGTATGTGTAAATATATATATACATCTCAAAATATCATATTGTACACTATAAATATGTACAATTTGTATTTGTCAATTTAAAAAATTAAAATCTACAAAAAATAAACAAGGAATCATAGAGCATTCTGTATGGTAAAAAATGTTATGCACAAAATAATGTGGGATAGGAAGACTGCACTACACAAGAATAATATTTTATAGCAAGTGGTCATGGAAGGCTTCATTGATAAGGAGATATTTGAACAGAGTTCTGAAGAGAGTTAAGAAATTAATCAGGAGGATAACTAAGGAAAGGGAAAAAGGCAGCCCTAGCAAGAATTTTCTGTCCAAATTTACTTTACCTGTGTAGGCAAAACAACAAAAATAAGCCATAGTTTATTTTAAAACTATATTAGACCAGGAGTGACCTGAAGTACTCAGCAAAAGAAAAAAAAATCCTCTCTGGAGAGGAGCATGTTATCTTAGGCCTCAAATAATTCCCATAAATTATTTTTTAAGGACAGCGATAGACTTAGCAAAAAAAAAAAAATACCAAGCAGCCTAGGAAACAATGTATTATAAGCAGAAGCAACATCAGCAGAAACAGATAAGCCAATGTTAGCAATACTGGAATTATGAAATTGATGCGATTTGGCGCTACGTCCCCACCCAAATCTCAGGTTGAATTATAATTCCCAATGTTGGGAAAGGGACCTGATGGTAGGTAATTGGATCATGGGAACAGTTTTCCCCTCATGCTGTTCTCATGATAGTGAATGAGTTCTTGGGAGATGTGATGGTTTAAAATTGTGTGGCATTTCCCCCATCACTCTCTCTATCTCTCTTGCTGCCATGTGAAGAAGGTACTTGCTTCTCTTTCACCTTCCGCCATGACTGTAAGTTTCCTGAGGCCTCTCAGTCATGCTTCCTGTTAAGCCTGCTGAACTGTGAGTCACTTAAACCTCTTTTCTTCATAAATTACTCAGTCTCAAGTAGTTCTTTATAGCAGTGTGAAAACAGACTAACACAGAAATGCAAACTATAAAACAACCACGCTTACCATGTTACTATGTTCAAATAAATAAAGTATAACCCTATCTGCACAGAACAAGGATCTGAAAATGACATCAAAGATTTGAAAAATAACCTGAGAGGCTCCAGAAACTAAAAGAAAAACAAAGATCAATGACTGGGTTTAACAAGAGATTAGACATTATTAGAGAGAGAATTAGAAATTACCTAAAATATTTCAAAGACAGACGGTGACAGAAAATATAAAAGAAAGTCTAAGATACAGAGAGGAAAAGGTCCAACATACGTTTTATTCAGAGTATAAGAAGAGTGAGAGAATGGGCAGAAGAAATATTTTAAAAGATAATCGCCAAGAATTTTCCAGAACAAATGAAAGATGTTGGTCATGAGTATCCAATGAAAGGCCCAGTAAACCCAATCGCACTAAGTGGAAGAAACCCACTCCTAGACACATCACAGTGAAACTTCACAAAATTATGACAAAAGTAACAGAAGTGAGGGGGAAAAGAAAACCAGAGAAAATTAAGATTACCTTCAAAGACTGCAGTTGTCTTCCCAGCAGAAACAATGGAGGCTATAGACAATAAAATGATATCTTCAATGAATTCAAAGAAAACAATTGCCAATCTAGAATTGTATTATCAGTGAAAGCATCTTTCAAAAATGAGAGCAAATAAAGCCATTTTCAAACAAAAACTGAATTTGCTACCAGCAGACACTCTCTAAAAGAAATTCTAAAGAATTTTCTTCATAAAAAAGAAGAAAGGTGATCTCAGATGAAAGATCTGAGATACAATAAGAAAAGCAGAAAAAGTAACAAAGATGTGGCTAAATCTAAATTAACACTATTTGCATAAAACATCAAAAATGCCTTGTCAGTTAAAAAAATGGTAAGAATAAAATGCATGACAACAATAATTTATGATCAGGAGGGAGGTAAGTGGATTTAAAGTGTCCTGGAATCATTGTATCATTCAGGAGGAAAATAAAGATATTTTAAAGTAATTTTAGGCTTTGATGAGTGAGATATGCCTATTGTCTCTTTTTGGGTTCATCTCTTTTTCCTTCAGCTCCATCACAGCGTAAGTCCAAATCAGCTTGTACCATTAACCTCCAGCAGAGGCCAAACCACACTTGCCTCTAGGCAGTGAGATGTTTTGCCTTGGTTCACGTATCCTCACCACCTCCTTTGCCTCAACAAATCACCCCAAATTTACTGGTTTAAAATAGCCATTTTATTAAGCTCCTGGATTCTGAGGGTCAAAAATTTTGGCAGAGAACAGCAGAAATAGTTTGTCTCTGTGCCACTATGTCTGGGGTCTCAGCTTGGAAGATTCAAAGAGCTGGGGGCCGGATGTGGTGGCTCACACCTGTAATCCCAGCAATCAGGAGGCTGAGGTGAGAGGATCAATTGAGGCCAGGAGTTCAAGACCAGCCTGGCCAACATATCAAGACGCTATTCCTATTAAAAAAAAAAAAAATAGCTGAGCGTGGTGGTGTATGCCTGTAGTCCTAGCTACTGGAAAGGCTAAGGTTAGAGGACTGCTTGAGCACAAGAGTTTGAGCTTGCAGTGAACTATGATCATGTCACTGCACTCCAGCCTGGGTGACAGAGAAGAACCCATCTCAAAAAAAAAAAAAAAAGAGAGAGAGAGCTGGCAGTAACTCTAATGGCTAAGCGCTGGACTCATAGAGGGATTTCTTAACTAATATATCTGACACCCAGGCTGGGGTGGCCCAAAGGTGGGGCTCCTTTGAGCAGCTGACCAGAGCATCCATGCACAGTTTGGGTATCTCATAGTATGGTAGCTGGATTCCAAGAGGTAGCATCCTGAGAGGAAGGATGGGAGGATCCAGGGAATGAACATTCCAGGAGAACCAGGCCTTTCCTGACTTAGCCCTGTGTATTAATTTCCCATTCCTGCTATAACGAATTATCACAAACTTAGTGCTTTAAAACAATACAAATTTACTGTCATACAGTTTGGGAGGTCAGAAGTCCCACATGGATTTCACTGGAATAAAATCAAGGTGTGAGAAGAGCTGCATTCCTTCTGAAGACTCAGGGGAAAATTTGTTCCCTTGCCTTTTCCAGCTACCTGCATTCCTCGGCCCATGGCCCCTTCTACAATCTTTGAAGGCAGCAGCATAGCACATCTTCGAATCTCTCTCTGGCCCTGAAACTCTTATCTGTGTCTTATAAGGACCCTTGTGACTGCATTGAGTCTGCCCAAATAATCCAGGATAATCTTCCAGCCTCGAGATCCTTAACTCAATCACATCTGCCAAGTCCCTTTTGCCATGTAAGGTAACACACATTCACAGGTTCTGCAGATTAGGATGTGAACATCTATGGCAGGGGGAGGGAACATTATTCTATCAACTACACCTTGGGAATCACATAGCATAGCATCATGTCCACAGTAAAGACTGGTCGAAGTCGTCACAGCCAGCTCAGATTCTAGAGCAGGGGTCATAGACCCAGCCTCTCAATGGAAGGAGTGCCAATGAATGTGTGGCCATGTGGCCTTGGTTTGAAACTGCCACGCCTTTCCTGTTGTGGCTGCTGCACATTGGCTAATGGGAGAGGAGCTTCACCCCCATTTTTGACTCAGCAACATGAACATGAAAAAAGATGGACAGTCCAGCAGACATTGAAAGGGGGCAAAAGATATGCCGTGCAGTTGCACTTCATGTAAATTTTAAATAGTATCATAAACAAAATTAATAAACCTTCTCTTTATGCACAGTTGAAGTCAAGCAAATCTTACTTTATATTTATTCCTAACTGAAAAACTAGACTCGAATTGTGCAAGTTTTAAATTATGTGAGTTTTTTAGGAATGCATCCTCTGCATAAAATGTGAATATGCTGTACTTGTTTTAATTCTCTAAGGACCAAAACACCACATAACATGAAGAAAGAAAACAGAGAAGATGTGAAAATTACATCCAACTTTTAGCATAAGGATTAAAGAATCACCAAATGATTAACTTCCCTCAAAATACAAGTTTCCCATGCTGTTTGAATTGAAGGAATTTTTTTTGTTGTTGAAATCAAGCATTATTAGTAAACAGCAGTTGTGAGAATTCGAAGGGGCTAAATTGTAGGCTTTGTTGGAAACAGGCCTGAATAGAACATATTAGCATAAATTGTATTTTTATGGTTAAGCTGCAGTGTTAAATATCAAACTGTGCTAAACGCTTGCTTCCATACAGCTGCTAAATTGAACTACCTGTTATATCAGTTTAGTAAATTGTCAAACTTAGAGAAGTCAGCAATTTAATGGATGTGTTTGTAAAATATCCTTAGGTACCCTGGCTTAACATCAAGAAACAAACCACCCTCTTAGAGTGTTAAAAGTCTGTCTATTAAAAAAAAAGATTAACAAGGGGGTAAATATAAGATTAATTTTTAAAAGGAAAGCCAATATACTATAAAATGAACATAATATGTTCAGTTCATAAAAAAGTTCATATTCTATCTTAATTTTCTCTACATTAAGTATTAAATAATTTTTGCCTTTTCACTATATTATCATTCAGGACATTGGATACTGAATTTTGCCCAGTTAAACTGACAATTACTACGTCTCCTTCCACTTTTGACTTTGGATATTTGGCATATTTAATCAAATGAGGAGGGAAAATTAAGCAAAATGATGTCACGTCGTGATGTCATACTTTTTGCTAAATTTTATATATTCTTTAGGAATACTGAGCATTTCAGATAGGTCTCTGCCTTCTATCTTATAATGGATGTTTGTAAACCACACAGCAGATATTTAATATCCTGAGAATAAATACCTTGTGTATGGCTTAGTTCTGTCAAATGTAAAATTAAGCATAAATATTAGTATTGAATGCCAAAGCCAATTGTTGAAAATCAGATCATAAAAACCCTTATTTGAGGTCTATTAACAACTGACCATTTGAAATAATCAGGGATTAATTAATAAATGGTTTGCTTATGTCTTTTATATAACAAGAAGATTGTTAGAAAATAAAATAAGCTATCATTATCACTTCCTTCATGTGATTTTGCCACTCTTATTTTGATAGCATCTACATAATAGAGAATCATTTTTGCTGGTTTTTAATACTTTTTTTCTCTTTTTTTTTTTTTGAGACAGAGTCTTGCTCTATCATCAGGCTGGAGTACAATGGTGCAATCTCGACTCACTGCAACCTCCACCTCCCAGGTTCAAGTGATTCTCCTGCCTCAGCCTCCAAAGAAGCTGGGACTACAGGTGCATGCCACCACACCCAACCAATTTTTGTATTTTTAGTAGAGACGGGGTTTCACCATGTTGGCCAGGATGGTCTCGATCTCTTGACCTCATGATCTGCCTGCCTCGGCCTCCCAAAATGCTGAGATTACAGGTGTGAGCCACCACGCCCAGCCATAATACTTTTCTTCTAAGTATAAAAGCAACATGTGCCCCATACAGAAAGTGTAGAAAATATAAACCAACTAAACAAAAAAGTTAAAATCCTCCATAATAATTTATTTTAAACACCCTGAATTAGATTCTCATTCTTGATCATTAAAGGCAATTAGAATTGGAGAAAAGACGTGAGTATAAAAATTAACTCATAAAAGTGCTAGAGGGAGATACAGGTGATTTTAATGGGCACCTCCCAACAGTCCCACCCCCAAAACCCTAATTAGGAGAAGACCGAGTTCGCACCTCACATCAATGGGCATTCAAGTCAGTGCCATTAGAATGTCAAAGCCAGGATGGTTCCAGAGGACACATGGGTCACTTGGACAATTGAGTATAACATACTACAAACTGAGATAAATAGAGAAAAATTAAAGTGCTGTGGGAACCCAGAGAAGGAAGAGAAAGGATCTGACTAGCAAGATCAAAGACGATTGCAGAAGAAAAACATTTGAATGGAACTTTGAATGGTGAACAAGCCAGCAAGAACCTAAGAAGTCAAAGGGAACAGCATTTCAAAGAGAGGGAACATAAAGGAAGGCACAGAGTGGTGAAGTCCAATATGAACGGTTCCATCATCAGGTCACAGAAGTACCTTGCTGGCCCATTCTTAAAGCAGCAAGAGAGTCAAGCAATGCAGCAAATTGATCCATTCTTTTTTTTTTTTTTTCAAACTTTTATTATGAGGCCATATTAGGGAATTCTAGAAAATCTAGTCTTATTAAATATTTCCAGACTCTACTAGTGAGGAATCTTTAAATCACAGTTGACAGAAACCCAATTTAAACTAGCAAAACAAGTGGGAATTTATTAATTCATAATTAAAAAGTTAGTGTGTAGACTGGTTCAGCTAAAGCTGGACCTAGGTACTCAAATGATCTGGTTGTGTTTCTGTTTCCACTTCTCTTTCTCTGCTCTGCTTGTATCCACTTCTCTTTGCATGTTAGTGTCACTCTTTCCTACTGTAGATACTCTTTCCATATCCCAGGAAAGGTAGCTTCTGGTGGGCCTAGGCCAACATCCTTACAACTTGCTAACATAAATGAAGAGAATAGTCTTCCCTCAGTAGATCCAGGGGAAGAACCCCCGGGGGGCACCTTTGTAACCCAGATTGGACAAATTGCCCATCCCTAAACCAGCCACTGTAAATGGAGGAATGTAATACTACAGATGGCCCACTGCAGGTCACTGCCCACGTGCAAGGGCAGGAGGAGGCACAAGTCATCTTCATGGACAGCCCCACCAAGATCACATGAGGTAGGGGAGCAGGTTCCCAAAGGAGAAAGAGGAGGATGGGAGAGTATGCTCAGCACATGACAGCTGTAACTAGCACAGTTGATCTCCCAGGTATTTGAGGACTCCCTTCTATCTCAGCAGTGGGGATACATCACCATAGGCCCCAGACAGTTACTTGGGAAGCACTGCAGATGGATGACAGTTCTCCTGCAATATACAATGATGAGAAATATACTAAAGACACTTTCAAATCAGCACCCGAAAACCCTCCTGACAAAGATTTTTCTCCCAATGCTCAAAATGGAAGACTCTATTGAATTTTAAAATAGAGAAGCAGAGCAACCAATTGCTCCCCAGCTCCTCCCCTAGTAATAAGAGTCACCTGGTTTAGCTCTTGTGTCTTACATTAGCATATTTGAAATCTGGTCATTTAAAATTAGATCATAAATGGAACAAGCATCCATATGGCACTGAGGATGTGCCAGGCACTATTCTAAGTGCATTACATATAGTAATACTTGCAACAACCCCGTGAAGCATGACCTACTATTATTTCCATTTATGGCTGAAGATGCCAGAGCACAGAGAGGTCACACCACACGTAAGATTTGAATCCAGGTGGTCCCAACCAGAGTCTGTGCTCTTTACCCCAAGGGTAGACACAGAACCTCTACTCCAGATAGGTCATAATATAAAAACGGTGAGCAAGGGAACAGGAAAAAAGGGACACACTGAAAAAGAAGAGTCTGCAAAGGAATAAATAAGCAGATATACTACTAGTATAACCTAGACACTGAACTGTCAGCTCAGAAGCATAAGCCTGTCCGCGTGGCCCCAACATTGTCTATGGAGGGTGTGAGTAGTCTGGTTTAACAAATCCAGGTTAAAGACTCATCACACTCTACTGGCATGAAAATATCCTCTCCTTTTCTGCAGATACTGTGCCCATAAAGACAGCCTGGTGTCTGGAGATAACCTCACTACACAGTGCCTGATACAGTGTCTGGTACATTGTCATGCTCAACAGTGTTCCTTTAATTTTCCTTAGGAGAGCCATAAGAGCTGAAAGGCTAGATTCAAGGATCAAGTATTTATTGATTACCTACTATGTACCAGACCCTGGGCTGGGCCCCAAGGACACAGCAATGATGAGACAGGCACAGCTATGCACCCAACAGTATCTTCCACCAAGCCTGGCTCATCCCACACTTAAGCTGAGGTTAACCAGAATTTTTGGCATCTTTTACAAGCAGCCCTGGTATCTGGATGGTATGCACCTGTACAGACATACTGCTTGGTAAAATACTGAAATATTTTGTACTACTTGATAAACAGTCGCTGCCTAAGTCTCCGGGGCATCTCACCACTACCCCCACCCTGCCCTGACTCCACTCTCAGGAACCCCAAACATTCCCCATGATCCATCAACTTGGGGGTAGCCCGGGCCTGGAAGGGGACCCCCAAGTCCCCACTCCAGCATATGTCCTGCACTTGTTCTGATTGGTGGGTACCAATGCCCCTGCCTGTAATCACTAAAAGTAGCCCCAAATCCCCCTTTCCACAAGCTTTTAACTCACACTTTTCTGGTTGACTGCCAGTTCTCTTTAGAAACAGTAGGTCTTTATTTTTAAAAAATAAAATAATAAAATAAGATAAAGGAGAATCATCAGACACACAATGTGACAATTAGCAACTGTCTGACAATGACTCGCTGACGCAGAGGACATCATGCCAAGATGGGACCAAACTACCTCCTCCTCCTCTGCCACCCACTGCAGCTTCTATCAGCAGATACCTTCAGAACACAGGCCCCAGTGACAGGGACCCAGATGGCCCAGCAACCAAGGGAACGGGCAGGACCTTCTCACCTCCCCTGGCCTCTCACGGACACAGACTTCTGCTGGCTGTGTCAGTCACGAAAGAGTGCAAACAACACCACTCAGGGAGTTTCCCCCATCTGCCCACATGATACCTCAGTTGCTGGGAAATCCCTGTACCTGTCCAGGTGCCAGGAAAGATCAGGACTGGCCCTGACAGAGATCTTCAAAACCAGACTCAAAGGCAGTAGGGTTCCCCATGAACACTTTGTTCTCAACCTTGGCTGCCCCTTAGAATCACTCCGGGGTGCTTTTAAGATAATAGATGCCAAGACCCAGCCAATTCCATCAGTAGATCCAGTGGGGCCTGCCATGGCTTAGGCGACTCCAGATATGGGAACTGCCTCCAAGGGCCAGTCACATGGACCCCTGGGGTTCCACTCTCCTGTACAAGTCAGTAGCCCAAAAGGGGAATGTCCAGACACCATTCTGGCTCCAGGTTCCCCCTCCCACCGTGCCCACGTGCTCATACAGCAGATGGAGCTTTGAGAGGTGTCCCCTTTCCACTGGGGGAAAGGTCCTGAGAATAAAGGGTTCTGGCATTTTGCCCACACATGGTAGCTGGACAGTAAGGACACGAAAGATATTTTTTCAAATCCTAATATGAGACTGTGAGTTTATTAGCATCATTCAATATTATCTTTTAGAGATTTCTGGGGTTTTTTTTCTAACTGCTAACTAATATTTTTAAATATCTAGAAATGAATATTTAAAAGCTGACTTCTCTTTTCTTTTTCTTTTTCTTTTTTTTTTTAATTTTTGAGACGACGTCTTGCTCTGTTGCCCAGGCTGGAATGCAATGGCGCAATCTCGGCTCACTGCAAACTCCACCTCCCAGGTTCAAGCGATTCTTCTTGCTTCAGCCTCCTGAGTAGCTGGGAATGCAGGTGCGCACCACCACACCCAGCTAATTTTTGTATTTTTAGTAGAGACAAGGTTTCATCATGTTGGCCAGTCTGGTCTCGAACTCGTGACCTCAGGTGATCCACCCTCCTTGATCCACCCTCCTCTGTCTCCCAAAGTGCTGGGATTACAGGCTTGAGCCAACGTGCCCCACCTAAAAAGCTGACTTCTCAAAGACAATACCATACAAAAGAATAAAACAATATAAATGAGCCCCTGCTGTTTCTGAGCCGTTTTCCAAAGCACCATGTCCTTTACTCAGCAAAGAGGTCCTTGTCCGTGCACATGGAAGTCGACTGACAGAGCCAGAAGGGAGAACAGTGGCAACAGAAGACAAACCACTTTGGGAGCAAGTCCCCCAGGCACTCCTTCCTGGCGCAGATCCTGAAATCATGCCCCTCCCATGAGGCTGCCCAGATTGGCAGCAAACCAGGCCACTGAGCTCAAGAACCTCCAAAGTTCTCCTTTCTAAAGAAGGATCGCGTTTCCTGTGTTGCTGACAAAGATTATAAGGTGCAGGGAGGTAAAGGGGCCAAGTCAATGGGCAAATGTCTTTTTAGGGCAAAAAAAATAAAGGCACTCTCATCACCTCAAGAGTACAGTAAAGAGAAAAAACCTCAGACAGGCCTCTGGGGCAGACATAAGCTTGAGATTTTTAGTTAAATTAAGCTGCTGTTAAATGTGTCGTTTTTCTGTCTCACAAATTTTGCCACCAAAAAAAGGAACAAATCAATGCAAATGTCTCAGGTTAGGTACTAAATCCGGGCAGAGTGACAAGGCATCTCATGTTGTAGGTCACCCCTCCACACTGCAACTGCCAAGTAAGGAAAGGAGGACACAACCTCACTGCCACCTCTCCCAGCAAGTCCGCCTTTGCAAAGTGGACACCAACCAGGTGGTGGAGCAGGCCCCAGGCATGACCCAGGAGGAAAGAGGAGAGGAAAACAAATCAAGGAAGCAAATCAGAGAGCTCGGGAAGAAATCAGAAGCACACGTGTTCAAAACAGGTAGAGCCCACATCCATCCACTGTAGGCATTCTAAGCCTTAATATGTGGCAAAGACAGCAGGGGCTCATGACTGCTGATTTTGTCAGTCAAGGGCAAAATGTAGCCTCACTGTTTTAATAAAAAAGCAAGATTTAATTATGTTTGCACATCCAGTGGTTCTAGAAATAAGGAAGAAAGGGGAGCTTTTTTTCATTACTGTTGTATATCAGCATCTTTTCAAAAACCTTACAACTAGGTGATGTGGGCAGCTGCAACCTCTCTGAGTTACTATTGCAACACGGGGCCAGAATGATTTCTTGGAAGGCAAAGGGTCAGACCTGCTGACTGCTTGAGTTCCATGCCATATGATCACATGAACTCTTGAGGAATAGAAGTTACTTATGTAAAGATATGTTCCCAAGCAAGTTGTCAATACATTATACCTAAAAATGCACCATGGAACTATTAGGAAAATCCTATCACCTATTGAGCAGTGGTTCTCAAAGTATGGTAATTGAAGAAGCAGCATCAGCATCACCTGTTAACCCATTAGAGCTGCAAATCCTCAAGCTCCACCCTGGACCTACTGACTTAGAAACTCTGGGAGTGAAGCCCAGTAGTCTGTGTTTCAAGTCACCGTTGTGATCTTGATGACTGCTACAGCAACTCATTTAGTAAGCAAAATAGCTCCTAACATATGTGTTTCAAATATTAGAGTTTGCTGCAAATATGTCTGTCGCCTAGTTCTAAATCCTTTGCTTCAAACGGTCAATATCTGTTTCAGAGGGGACAGGAAATCCCCACGCGGGCCTCCTTGCTGTTCTGGACACTCCACCTTAGGGACTTTGCCCTGGCCATTCCCAGTGATGGGAGCACTGCCCCCTCCACCCTACCTCATACAGGACCTGGCTTAAATGTCATCATCTCAGCAAGGCCACCCTGTATCCCTGATTCCCCTTACCTTGCTCACTGTTCCCAAAGTATTTTGCCCTTCTAAAGATCTATATAATTCACTGATTAATGTAGAGGGTTTTCTGTATGTCTCCCTTCAGTGCAAAGTAAGTTGCTGTCATGGCAGTCTGTAGTGCCCAGCACATAGTAGGTGTACACACACAGACACACGCACACATACATATATATGTATACATGCACATATACATATATATGACACACACATATGTGTATATATATGTCTATGTGTATATATATCTACACAGATATATATAATGAATAAATGAGCCAGGCAAATTCCAGGATAAACCTTTGGGTGCACAGCCTTCATTTATTTTGTAAAGGCTCAAACGATGGGGGGCTACCTTTATAAACTGGAGAGAAGTTTCCATTGCCCATGGAGGACCCCAGTGTTGGTTCCCATGCTGCATCTTTCTGAAGATATCTGAATGGTTGATAACATTGTTTTGCAACCAACACTCAGGAAAGAGTAAGTTGCTGGAACTGCACTGTGAATCACTAGTGAAGATGCTGCTTGTAGAAATCTTTGCTGTCAGTTGAATGCACTACTCATCTGACAATTCTTTCAAATAAAGTCTTCTCCCATGTTTAAAAATTGCATAACTATTAGAGGTAACTAAAATTTAATACTTTTGCTTCTAGCTTAAAGTGAGAAATGTAGAATTGTGCCAAAAGCCGATAATCTCTTCTTGGCTGGTTCAGTGGGAGTGGTTTAGAAGTAAGGTCTCCAGTCTTTCATAACTAGTTTCTTTTTTATGATTTTCCTGGGAATTTCCAGTTCCAGATATTTTTCTATAAAACAGTTCTACACAGATAGCTTTAAGGTCATGACAAGTTAAAAATGAATGCTGACCATTAGAAAAGATCGTTGGATCATTGCTAGATGTTTTCATGCAATCTTCCCCATTTCCTCCAGATGATAAAACCATATGAAGCAAAACTTGGAAACCAAGATATGACAGAAGACTAAGCTAAAAACTACAGGTTTGTCTTTCAGTGTGTGTGTGTGTTGCATGTGTTGGGGTGCAGGGTGGAAGGTGGGGGGAGGATGAAAGAGACAAGGAAGGAGACAGGGAGGAGACGGACCAATGAAATAAGGTGTGGGAAAGCACCCTGCTAACTGCAAAGCACCAGAGCAGCAGTTCTGAAACTCTCTGGTCTCAGGACCTCATTACATTCTTAAAAATTATTGCAGACCCCAAAGAGCCTTTGTTTATGGGGTAATATCTATATTATTTGCCATATCAGAAAGTAAAACAAAAATTACTAAAATATTTATTAGTTCATTGTCAATAACCTCATTACATGTTAACATAAGTAACATATTTTATGAAAAATAACTATACTTTCCAAAGACAAAAAAAAAAAAAACTGTGGAAAGAGTGGTGCTGTTTCACACTTTAGTGAGTCTCTTTAATGTCTGGCTTAATAGAAGACAACTGGATCCTAAAATCTGCCCCTGCATTAAGTTTGTTGCAGTGTCATAGGTCCTGTGACCTCTGTAAAGCTTCAGTGTACACCCATGAGAATGAAAATGGAAAAGGCAAATTGCATCTTAGTACTATTATAAAAGTATTTTTGACCTCATGGATCTCTGAATGGGTTTCTCAGAGACCCCCAGGGACCCCTAGATCACAATTTGAGAATGACCATACTAGCCAAATGTTATCAACTTATTTCCTATTTAGAGACAGATAAACTGAGACTCAGAGAGAGGAAGTTCTATGATTTACCAAAGGTCACGGCAGAGAGTGGGAAGGAAAGCAGCAGAACTTAGGCTAACTTCTGATGAGTACTCTCAGCATTGGACTATATGTGTTTCCATGTGTACAGAAGCTTCTGCCTAATCTGAGTTTTTCTGAGTAATAAGCACAATTACGAAATACAATAGAGCTGAGTCAGTCAAGTATTCAACTTACATGGACTTGGGTCTATGCCCTCTGCTCAACCCCATCTCCACCACAGCAGAGATAGAGCCTGATCAATTGCATGTACCATTTCATTGCAAAAGCACATGCCCTCAAGTGACCGTGAGGTAGGTATGTGAATCCCCCAGTCTTTCATGAGGCTCACTGCAGTTATCTTCAAGTATGAGCATTTTGACATCTTGAGTGGGATTCCAGAGATTAAGACATTTTTGTTCAGTTGGTTCAGTTTGGTTTGGTAGAATGTGGCTTGTGAATGCAAGGAACAACAATTGAATGGGGGAACACCAGCTTTACCAAGCTTATTGAAGGCAGCACAGTCTCTAGCGCTGCAGGTAGAGTATTTGATGGGCAATTTAAGGATTTCCAAGGGTAATACTGGCTTTTTGCCATCTCTGAAACTTCACCCTCACTTAGGGGCAAGTCTTCTGACAAAGCTGAGTTCTACTGTGATAGCAACACGTGAGTGATGGGGAGGCTTGTGATGAGAGCAGAGGCGTCTGGGTGATGGGAGAAGACACTGACACAGGGGCAAGTGCACACTGCTCACCAGAAATACACGGCACTTCTACTGGGGCTTCTCAGCTTCATCAGTGTCAATGCCTACTACTGAGTGTTCTACTCCATAATATGCCAATATTTGTACTAAAATGGTTACCGCAAAAGTAATACATTCATTTGCTTAAAAAAACGAGTACAGAAGAATAGAGAAGTCTTACTCTGACTCCACCCCCATGACAGTCCATGCTCTAGAGGTAACATATCTGTTTCTCCCTTTAGTTCTTTTGATGGATTCCTTCATAACTCGAATGCACTTACATCTTTATTTCTTGCTTTATCCCTTTTAAAAACTTCCACGAAGACTCACCTATATTCCTTCCACTTCATCTCCTAGACTCCAAATGTGATTGATAAATTTACATCATATTCTGTTATTGTATTTTCTATGCTTTGTTTTTACATTGATTCTAAAACATAAAAACTAGTAAACAGCATGGAAAATATGATGGAACGTACAGAACCAAGAAGTCTGACCGAACCCAAAAGAACAAAATGTGATCCTGTGACATGAAATCTGTGCCACTTGAAGAATAATGTTTCAAGTGTGAAGATCAAGTGGACTCTCTGTTCCTTCTCTCCATCAACTGCTGAGAACCAAGACACATTTTTGTTTCTTTTGTATGTGGATTATGACTTTGTATTTTTCCCAGAGTTCCCAAGAAGAAAAAAAGAAAAAGAAAGGCATATGCAGCATCATACGATAAAGCCGTTATTAGTTCTTAGATATACAGTTTCTGTAATGGAATCACTTTCCCTTTGAAGACACCGTGGCTTCTTCTGATTGTTGGCAGCTGCTTTCTAAATCGGCTCTACAATTGTTATACTGGGATTTCTTTTCATTGCCCTACTGGGTTATCATGGTTTGTTGGGTCCAACATTTTAACCATTTCTTGATCATTTGTTGTTTGGCTGGAGATATCCTTTAATAGTTCTTTTCTTGGAAAGGCTATATGGGAAGTAAACTTCCTGAGTTCTTACATGTCTGAAAATGTTTATTTTACTCACACACTTAATTGTTCACATGGCTGGTACAGCAGACACTACTGGCTGTCACAACATTCATCCACTCCCACCTCGATACTTTTCATGATAGCATCTTCCTTTGTACAGGCATTCTCCTTGTCCATGTGTCCACAGGTGGGTGGTCTACCTGTTACCCTTACAGTGATTGGTTTAGGAATAGACACGTTAAAATTTGGTAAATAAGTTTTCCAGGAGTTCTGAATAAAAGGCATTCCCATTTTCCTCTGCAGACTGTTATTTCTGACTGTGGTTCCTAGAACTACCGTGGATATCTTGTCACCATAGAGGAGCTAGCCTGAGCACAAAGCAAACAAGCTAAGGAGACACTGCAAAATAACAGAAGAATCAGGAATCCTGATTATTATTTGTCATTATTAAGCTGATAAATTTACCAACGCTGGTGATGCCCTACCTCTGAATTTCAGAAAATGTGGGTATAGAATTACTAGTTTACTTTCCCTTAAAACTTTGGAAGCATTATGCCATTGCCTGCTGGTATCTATTGTATCGATTACTGAAGTAATATGTGAATCTACTTCCTATTTCTTTGTGAATAATGTAGTTTCTCCTGTTGCTGAGAGCTTTTATTCTTCTCTTTGGTACACGCAGGTAGGGAGCAGGCAGGTACATCTGGAACTCCACCACCTTCAAAGGAAAGTAAGGCATTTAAATGTATTTCCTTCCTAGTGGGAGATGACTTTCCTTTTCACCCTCTGGCTCTACCCCCAGGATTTCCTTTTTGTCTGCTGGATCTACATCAGATATTATTCTGCATTGCTTCCTTGCCCCAACTTCATACTTTTGGATGTCCCTTAGCAAATCATTCATAAGTTTGGAAAACCATTCTTAGAATTCAAATTGCTCTATACACATCTTAGAAAGGAAAGAGCTACTTAGCCAATGTGTAACTTCATTCCCAGAGTATTGAAATTCATCATAACGTGTCTTGATCTAGATTTGTTCTCATTTATCCTGCTTGGCACTCAGTGGGCTCCTTTTCATTGAAGAATTTGATTCTTCCGTTAGCTCAGAGAAAAATTATTCCATTATTTCTTCATTTCTTTTGTATCTACTATGCAGATATTGGACCTTCTCAAACTATTATATTGTCTTTTTACATATTTCTTAAATTTGCCACCTTTTCTAGTTTCTGAAAGATTTTCTCAATTTTATCTCATTTACTCATTTGGAATATATCATGTCCTTTTAAAACAAACAAACAAACAAACAAAACAGGGTCTTATCTGTTGCCCAGGCTGGAGTGCAATGGTGCCATCATAGCTCACTGCCTCAGCCTTCTGAGTAGCTGGGATTACAGGCACATACCACCATGCCTGGCTAATTTTCTTTTCTTTTGGTACAGACAGGATCTCACTATGTTGCCCAGGCTGGTCTCAAACTCCTGGCCTCAAGCAGTCCTCCTACATTGGTCTCCCAAAGTGCTGGGATTACAGGCATGAGCCACTGTGCCCAGCCATAATAACATGTTTTTCATAGCAGTGAGTCATTGTTTTATCTATGTAAAAATCTCTGAATTGCTTTTAATATCTCCATATCCTCTCAAGTGACTTCTTGTTTGTTTATCTTGGTCTTTGTCTCTTATGTTGCTGATTTCCCTCAGATGTCTGGTGGTCCTTAGGAGATCCTTTATATTTGTTGCTGAAGGACTGTAGATTAGTATAGGTAGCTCATGTGTGTTTCCTTTGTAGTTAGGCAGGTCTATTTGCTCTGAATGTGAGGGCTGACTCTGGCCTTTGTGTGCAGAGATTCTTCTCTTTGGTACATGCAGGTAGGGAGCAAGCAAGTACATCTGGAACTCCACCACCTTCAAAGGAAAGTAGGGCACTTAAAAGTATTTCCCTCCTAGCTGGAGATGACTTTCCTTTCTACCCTCTGGCTCTACCCTCAGGATTTCCTTTTTACCTGCTGGGTCTACATCAGATATTACTTTGCAGTGCTTTCTTGCCCCAACTTCATACCTTTGGCTATCCCTTAGCAAATCATTCATAAGTTCAGAAAACCATTCTTAGAATTCAAATTGCTCTATACACATCTTAGAAAGGAAAGAGCTACTTAACCAAAATGTCCCAAAGACATCTTTCCAGTTAACCACCAAGAGGAGGGATGTCCCTGCTCTTTAATTCATCTCACCCCACCTCCAAGGCTCAGCCCAGACCGCTGTTTCAAAGCTCACTCTTGTCCTCCATATGTGCTAATTCCTAGCTTGGATCCTGTCTGAACAAGGTCTCCCACCTCCGACACAATTCTTCATTTAGTTCTAGAACATGGTTTCCCACTGAAACAACAAACTGCAAGCCCGTCTAGCTTGTCTTGATGAAATATCTTTTCTACCCACAGCACTGCCTCCTGTTTTCAGAGTTGTCACGAATTTTTTTTTTTTCTAGATGCCTTTAGCCACCATTTCAGAAGATTCCAAGAAGGCAGGGGAGGTAAACGAATGTACTTAGTCTGTCATCTTGAAAAAGAATCCTGTGTACATTTCTATTAACACAAGTCAACTTTATTTCAATTCTTTTGACAATGTAGAGTTTCAGAGTATCTGGAAAACCAATATAATGTGGAGGGCAAGGGATTAGAAGTGAAAATTGATATACTGAGTGAAATTTTTTAAAATCTAGACTCACGTGTATAAAGTCAAATATATTTTCTCCTTACAACAAGAATTAGTTTCTGTATTGACCTCCTATTCCCTTCAAAGTTAGAAGTTAAATCTAGGTTATTTCCAGGTAAACTCAGTTACTTCTGGGTAAAATTAATCATTTCAAGCTTAACTTGATCAATTCAAGATATCACACCACCATCACCCTTCTTGTTGGGGTTCTAGCTAAGGTTTCTCAGGCATTTGAGGACATGGTGCCTGCCCTGGCCTCCATCAACTGCCTTCTTTCCACCTGGTCATTGCCCATTGGCCTCTATCCCTATCAAATCCTCCACCGATTCCATGATCCTCATGTTGGCCTCCAAGCATCAAGGCAGAGGGGTCGCCCACATCCTTCTAATCTCAACTACGAGCTCCTTTCGGTTCTCTGACTCCCTTATTCACAATCTCTTCCTCCATCTGCCTCTTTGCTATTTCCAAATAAATTATCTATAGACCAGGAGTTTTGGACACTGTCCTGTGCTACTCTCTAGTCTCTAATGAAGACATGCCACCCGGCCCTTTTGTACTTTTGCTGGTGCTGTACCATGCGGACACAAGGAGCTTCTCTACAGGGCCTCATCCTGGGAAACAGCAAGAATGGAAAGTGACATAGGGATGTCCCTGCTCCTCTCACCCCACCTCCAAGGCTCAGTCCACTGCAAAAAAAGACAGGAAACTAGGTATCTTTCCATGAACCCACTGGAATATAAACCCTGGAACATTTCCTCTGGTTGCTCCCTGTCCCTGACTTAGGCCATGTTTAGCTAGTTTACAGAACAGGGTACTTTTATTCTTCATCTACACTGCCATGTTTTATTGATTCTAAGATGTAGTACATTTCTTTAGACATAGATGTCTCTTAAAATTGGGAGGTACCTTACAATCAGTGACCTCTTATATGTTATGAATGGAGTGTTTGCGTACCCCCCAAATTCATATGTTGAAGCCCTAACCTCCAATGTGATGTTATTAGGAGGAGTGGCCTTTAAGAAGTAAGTAAGTTTAGATGAGTCATGAGGGTGTGCTCCCCATGATGGGGCTGGAGCCCTTATAAGAAGAGGAAGAGCATTTTGTGGGGGCCTAGGTGGGCGGATCATTTGAGGTCAGGAGTTCGAGACCAGCCTCACCAACGTGGTGAAACCTCATTTCTACTGAAATACAAAAATTAGCCAGGTGTGGTGGCAGGCACCTGTAATCTCCGCTACTTGGAAGGCTGAGACAGGAGAATTGCTTGAACCCAAGAGGTGGAGGTTGCAGTGAGCCAAGATTGTGCCGCTGCACTCCAGCCTGGGAGACAGGGCAAGACTCCCTCTCCATAAAAATAAAAATAAAAATAAAGAGAAGAGGAAGAGACTAGAGTTCTCCCTCTCTTTGCCATACTGTAAAAAGCAGCTGTCTACAAGCCAGGAAGAGGGCCCTCACCAGAAACCAACCATGCTGGCATCTGATCTTGGACTTCCAGCTTCCAAACTATGAGAAATAAATGTCTGTTGTTTAACCCACCCAGTCTATGCTACTTTGTTATAGCAGCCTGAACAGACCAAGACATTAGATGTGATGAAACACATTTCCAATCTGTTGTTTATGGCAAAACTTTATGCCTTGTGTATTAGTTTGATAGGGCTGCCATAAACTGAGTGGCTTAAACAACAAAAATTTATTGTCTACAGTTCTGAAGGCTAAAGTCCAAGATCAAGGTGTTGGCCACATTTGCTCCTCCCGAGGGCTGAAGGAAGGATGTGTTCTAGGACTCTCTCCTTGGCTTGTAGGTGGCTGTCTTCTCCCTATGTCTCTTCATACTACCTTCCCTGTATGCATGGCTCTGTGTCCAAATTTCTACTTTTTATAAGCATATCAGTCATATTGGATTAGAGCCCACACTAATGACCTCATTTTAATTTGATTACCACTGTAATAGATCTTCTCTCCTTAATACAGTCACATTCTGAGATACTAGAAGTTAAGATTTCAACATCTGATTTTTGGGGAGACACAATTCAACCCATAACACCGCAGTTTCTTCAAAGATTTGCTTTTGATGTTCAAACCCAAACTCTTCCAAATGAAAAGTCTTGCTTTGTCTCTGCTATGAATTTGAAAATACAGATATTTAAAATCTCAGCAGGAGCCCTACCTGTTTCTTTATCTTTACATTCCTATTATAACAGTCCAAATGCTTCCAGCAATAAATTAATAACAGAATAAGGGGAGGGCCATGGGGAAATTTTAAGGGGTGGAGAAGAAAGACATCTCTATTAATATTTCAAAATTTTGTCCAACTTCATTGAATCAGCCCAAGCTGCCAAATGTGCTGGGTCAAACCCATAGCAGTCTTCCACTTACAAGGAATACTTTAGGTGCTGCTCAGAAGTCTCCATTTTAGTCCTTCCCAACAGCAGAGAAGCAGAAAGACACCCCAGGAATTTTGAAGATACAACCCAAAGCAGCTTACCAGAAACAAGAAAATTTTACATCTCCTGTTTAATCCTTAAATGCCACGTGAATTTTACATTGCCCTCCATAATATTCCTCTACCCATGTATGGCAACAGCTTTTACAAGGAAGAAAAAGTCAAAACTATTTCCCCCGAAAATTTCAAGCAGCATCCGGGAAGATGCACCCAGTCTGTCCTATGATTTCATGTGCCCCTGGCATAATGCCCCATGTTGGAGAAGCACGGCTTTCAGTGGAGGAAACAGGAAGTTTCACAGATAAAGGGGTTTTGTTATGTTTTCAGCAAAGATCTTCATTTTGGCACTGCCAGGAAGCCAGTCCTTTTCCACCCAAAGGACAGCATTTCCTGAAGAGCAGATACAAGTCCCTTCCCAGCTGGTGGAGAGTCTGCCAGGTGGAAAGGAAATGGCATGCCACAAAATGAACAATACAGCTGCATTTAAGCAAGGATGTTCACATCACAGAGAAAGAAGTGACCAAGGGCAAGCAGGGTGAGAGTTTGGGGAAAGGAGAAAGTCACGCAGCTCCAGCACACAGCAAGGAAGCAGGGGGTGCAAAGCACAAGCAGGAGGTGGGGAAAAGGCAGAGAAAGGTGAGAAAATGGATGAGCTGATTCGGACTTGTGGCAAAGATCAGCAAATCTGAAATGAAGGCGGGACAACAGAGCACAAATAAAGCTGGGCCAACAATATCCACATCCTGAGCTTCACAGAGTACCTAGAATGGCCATAAAGAAATAACCTCCTCTATTGTAGGTCCAGTGATGCCAATCTGTCCTCTCGTTTCCATCGGCTTATTGTGTTGTGACATCTGCTTAGGTGAACATTCTAAGTTCACCTGAATGAACGATGAAGCTGAAGTTACTGAGTGATTTCCAAAATTTACTCTAAATGCTATGATCAATGACAAATTTAGGTCTGAAAATTACTTAAACAACGCTTGAATGAATGCAAGTCAATGACAAGAATTTTCCCTCAAATTTAATATGTTAAAGAAGGGTTCCTTGTTGGTTTTTATTTGCATCTCTTAGTTTATTCACCATCAACTTTGAGTGCATTCCAGGCTGGGCTCCTGTACAGTCGTTTCCAGAAAGGTCTCATTCTATGGCTTTCATCTTTCCTTACTCCACTCACATAAAGATGAGATGACAAACACATCTGTGACTGTCAGGCCTGTTTTGGCCTCCAGAGGCCCGTGCTGCTGGTGGTCAGCAGCCCCGTGCAGTGGCAAAGTCAGGGAGAAAGTGAGACAGCTTCCGAGGATCATGCTTAAGGAAATCCCCGGGGCTCATGGCCAACATCAAAACCCAACCAGCACCACCACCAAAGCAAAGAAATAAAATCAGAATTCTCCTATTTGTTATGAGGACAATTCTCAGTTTTCAAACTCAGGTATGTACGGAATGCAACTTACCTGTTCTCTAATCATCTTAATTTATAATGCAATCCTCTGTTAGAGATTAATTCCATGCAATTCAAGGTCTCTCCTCCAACCCCATCTCCCCAGAATTAAGTCTACATTCCAGGGCCTTACTCAGTGAGTGCCAAAGCCTCTGAGCCTTGCCTAAATACAGGGGCATGGGTTTCCTCTGCTCTCTGGCTTGCCAGACCTGTGAGGGGTTTGCACGGTCACTGCCCTTCAGAATTCAGTGTAGACACAGAGCAAGACCTGCCTCCTAAGGAACCATGGACATCTGCCTTTCCTCCTTCCCTCCAGCTCTCCTCCTCTCTTCTCACCAAGGACATCACCCCATCAGGAAGGGGCTTTAAAGGTACTAAAGAAGCCTTTTCTTACTCATGGGGCATCTTTCTAAATGTTTTGTCTATGCATTGAGTCCTTTGGTGCCACACAAGAACCAGACTGTAGCAAATCAAAAGCTAAGCATCGATTTCCGAAATCCACTATGTCACTTGTCCCCTGAGGCAATGAGCAGGGAACACCCTAGTTGCCTAGGCAGGGGATGTGCCATCACTAAGAGAAACCAGAGGGATAAAATCTCAGTGAATAACTGGAAACAGTATCCTGCCACATTCTCCATCATCCTTCAGCTGCCTACATGGCAATGGCTATGTCTGCTTTCCTTTCATGCTTTGTGCCTTTTGAACCTCTTGCATCAAAAGTCTTTAGGAAAAACATCAAATAATTAGACACTGTAATTGCTGGTTGCACAGGGACAGGAAGAAAGGGTAAAAGGTGCCTTTGGCTAGTTATATGGGGCTGAAACAGCATGAATGGTTCAAGGAACAGCAAGTAATGGAATGTGGTTAAGACGGAGGAGGCAAAAATCCCATTTATGCTTTTAAAAAAGACTATATTTGTATATACACATACATATGTGAGCAAACATACAGAAAAAGATCGAGTTTCCACATTTTTTTCTCTATGTGCTCCTCATTGTTTAAATTATTTCCAATAAGAAAGTATCTGTGTTCTGTATACAAATGAAATGCAGGGTGCATGTGGAAGGTCAGTGCCAGATAAAGGTGGACAGACAGGCAGTAAGGACGGGAAAGAAATGCTTTCATTAGGAGCTTGATCTTTATCA
The DNA here is from genome assembly GCF_009828535.3 of Hylobates moloch. Classification (NCBI taxonomy): domain Eukaryota; kingdom Metazoa; phylum Chordata; class Mammalia; order Primates; family Hylobatidae; genus Hylobates; species Hylobates moloch. The sequence continues at coordinate 43,785,960 of NW_026652283.1, forward strand.
TGGAACTGGTAAAATACAGACAAAATTTAATAATCCTATTTAGCATCTTCTGGTTATTAAATCAACATACACTCATTGCAGGGAATTTGGAATACAAAGGTATACAAAAATAAATTTAAATGCCTCAGTAATCCCCTGAGAGAGCCAGTGTTGACATTTTGGTATAGTTTCTACTGATTTTAATACATGCACATGAATATTTTTAACTATATGTGATCATTTTATGTAAATAGTTTGGTGTATATTTTCCCAGAATTTTCCAATGAAATATATATTTCTTTAAATGAGATCACACTACACAAATGTTCATCAACTTACTCTTTTCATTTAGCAGTCAGTATCTCCTGGCCATATGACTTCATCCACTGATAACTGTTCAACCTCATTCTTTCTACCAGACAGAGTATACTTTATTAAACAGGGTGTACCTTCTATAACCAGTACTCTATTCATAGACATTTAAAGTAGTTCCAGTTTTGATATTATAAAAATGCTTTAATTACTATCCTGATATATTTATGTATGCAAATAGTTCCTAAGATAAAATTCCTAGAAATGTATTGTTAGGTCAAATAGTATGCACATTTTAAAGTCCTCCAAAAATGCTGTAGAAACAAATTATTCTAACAATCAAACATGAGAGTACCCTTTCACCAAACCTTAGCAACACTGAGTATTTTGTATCTTTTAATGTCTGATGATCTGACTGGCAACACATAATACATTATTATTTTATAAATATTTTCCTCATGTTGATATTTATTTATTACCATTTTAATTTTCTTTCCGAAGAAATTTTTTCCAATTCATGTTTCTGAGATTATAAAAAAAAGTTATCCATGTCTAATTGTGGACCTTTCATTTTATATTTAAATATGTAATCTAGCTGTAACTTACTTTGGTTTAAGAATTGAAGTAAGGATCCAGGTTTTTTTAAATAAAAATTTTAATGAAGTATAAGATACATACAGAAAAGGGCACAAGGCATCATTGTACAGCTTGATGAATTTTCACAAAATATCATACCATCCCGTACCATACACCCAGACTAAGAAACCAGATATGACTCACACCCTAAAAGTCCCCTTAATTCCCGCTTCTAGTCATTACCACCCCCAGGTAACCACTATCCTGATTCCTATTACCAGAGATTAGTGCTGCCTGTTTGAGTGTTTGGCTTCTTTTTCTCAGCATTATGTTTGTGACATACGCCCATGTTTTTGCATGTGATTATAGATTACGTATTCTCATTTCTGTATATATTCCATATACTATGATTTATTTCTCCATTCTACTGTCTTTGGATATCTGGGTTGCTTCCAGTTTGAGGCTATTATGAATATTATGAATGCTATGTATCTTCTTATATATGTCTTCTGGCAAATATATATACTACATTTGTTTGTCATATATCTAGGAGTGGGGGATTGGGGCTACAGAGTGTATGTTCAGCTTTAGTAGATACTGCCCAATAGATACTGCCCAATGGTCTTCCATGATAGCTGTATCAGTTTACATTCCCAACAATAATATATGAGAGTCTAGTTGTTCCATGTTCTTGTCAACATTTGGTATTGTCTGACTTTTTAAATTTAGCCATTCTGAAGAATATGTAGACATATCTTTTTGTAGATTTAATTTGCATTTCTCTGACAATGAATGCAATTGATATAACTTTTAATATATTTGTAGGCCATTTGAACATTCTCTGTGTAAAGTGTTTGTTCAAGCTTTTTGTCCACTTTTCTTTTGGGTTACTTGCCTTTCTCATATTGATTTGTAGTTATTTATAGTATCTTCTCCTACTTTGGGCTTGCTCTTTCATTCTCTTAATAGTATCTTTTGATGATCAGAATTTCTTGAGTTTAGTCTAATCTAGTTTATCAATATTTTCCTTTATAGTTAGTCCTTTTGTGTAATGTTTAAGAAATATTTGGCTATTCTAAGGATATACAGATATTCTCTTATGTTTTCTTTTAAGAGCTTTATTGTCTTACCTAATATATATAGATCTGCAATGCAGCTAGAATTGATATTTGTGAATGGCTTGAGGAAGATTCTTTTTTTCCCATATGGATACTAAATTGAGTCAGCACTATTTATTGAAAAGACATCCTTTCTCTACTGTATTTTAACATCAACTTTGTTATAAATCAAGTGATCATATAAAGATCTCTTTCTAAATTCTCTAATCTGTTCCATTGGGCTTAAGGAAACAGGAATATGTCACCCCAAAATATGCCTCTGACATAAAAATTACTTTTTAGCAAAAGGCAATTAAGAAGCAGTAAACAGAGAAAAAGCTCACCCTATCCTACCTTCTGCCTACAGGCAAGATATAAATTCTCCTTGACTAGAGAAAACTCTAGACTCTTTATCAGCCCACAGACAGCATCAGAGCAACCTGAAAATAAACTTCACTCCATTAGTTTCCTCCCATATGTTTACCTTCCCATCATTTCCCACTCTTGGAAGCCTAAAACCCTTTCATTTGTCCTTTCATTTGTCTACAAATGTATTGCTGTTTGTTGAAGATGTTATATAAGCCTGAGTTCTAAGCCATTGCTTTGAGATACTTTTCATTAAAGTTTCTCCCTCATGATGTGTGCTACACATGTTAATTAGCTTGTCTGTTTTTATCTTGTTAATCTTGTCTTTTGTTACAGGAATCTGTCTCAACTAAGAAGTCATAGAGGTTGAGGAAAAATTATATTTCCTCCCCAACAGGGCCATTTGTCTATTTTAGCACAGATGCCACATTGACTTAATTACAATAGCTTTATAATAATTCTAAATATTTGGTGCCGTAAATTATCTCAGCCTCCTTCATATTCTTAATTATTGTGTTGGCTTAACTTGGCCCTTTTCTTTTCCATGCAAATTTTATATTCAGTTTGTTGATATTCATTTAAAAAGCCTGCTAGAATTTTGAATGGCTTGTATAATATACAAATTAATTTAAGGAAAATTGACATCGTCACAATATTGAGTCATCCATTCTATGAACATGGTATATCTTTCCATCTACTTAAGTTTTCTTCAATTTCTCTCAATATGTCTTCTTGTTTTCAGTGTAGAAATCTTACATCTCTATCACATTTATTCCTATGAATCTGGTGTTTTCTGAGGCTATTGTAAATGGTATTGTTTTTTAAATTTGATTTTCTATTTTTTATTGCTAGTATTTTTTATTGCTAGTTTTTATTGCTAGTATATGTAAGTATAATTGGTTTTTATATATTGACCTGGTATCCAGCACCCCTGCTTAAATTTACTTATTAATTCTAATACTTTATCTATAGATTCTTTTGGGTTTTCTATATATACAGTCATGTTGCCTATTGATAATGACAGTTTTATTTCTTACTTTCCAAACCATATACTTTTTATTTCTTTCTCTTGCCTTGCTACAATGGCTAGGATCTCTAATGCAATGCTAAATTAAAGTGATGCTAGCAGATATCTCAAGGAGAAGACTTTCAACATTTCACCATCAAGTATGATGTTCAAGATATTTTTAGGCACTCATTATCAGATTAACAAATTTCGTTTGCTTAGGCTTTTCAAAAATCATAAATCAATACTGAATTTTATCAAATCCTTTTCTACATCTATGTAGATTGTATGTATATTTTTACTCCTTTATTCTGTTACTACAAGGTATTATCTTGATTTATTTTCAAATGTTAAACTACTCTTGAATTCCTACAGTTTATCCCAGTTGGTTATAACGTATTATCTTTTTTATGTATCATTAAATTCATTTTGATTATATTTTGCTTAGTATTTCTGTATCTATGTCCAGGAGAGTTTGGTCTTTAATTTTCTTTTCTTGTAATGTCTGTGTCAGCTTTTGATATAATGTTTTCTCTTGAGAGTGAGCTGGGAAATGTTACTTTTTTTTCTATTCTCTGAAAGAGTATGTAAGATTGATGTTATTATTTATTTTAAGTGTTTGGAAGACTTTACTGGAAAAGCCATCTGCCCCAGAAAATTTATTTGTCTGCTGTTTGATGTGAAGGTCTTTAATAATGAATTAAACTCTTTACTAGATATAGTTCTATTCAGGTTTTCTATTTCTACTTGTGTTAGCTTTGGCATATCAGGTTTTTTGAAATTTGTTTATTTCATCTAAATTGTCAAGTATGCTGGCACAAAACTGTTCATGATATCCTCTTATTAAGCATACATCTTCTCCTAAAATGTCTAACTAGTTTTCTCAAAACCAGTCATTGGATAATAAATCTCTTACAAAATGATATGCTGTGCTACCTCTATCATATAAAAATTTCATTTAATAAGTCATTCAAAAATATGTATTGGCTCAAACTATAACCAGGCATTATTCCAATGTTAGGAATATACTTTTAAAGAGGACAACATTCCTGCTCCATGGAGTTTTCATTTAATGAGAAGAACAGACATTAAACGAAATAGTAATAAGTGTTCTAAAGAACCAAGAAAGGTTAGGGTCTGGGGAGGAGGAAAGGAAAGGCCACTTTGAGGAGAACCTGAATAAGGTGAGGGAATGAGCCATCAAAAGATCCAAAGCAAGAAGTGTAAAGGCCCTAAGGTAGACATGTACTTGGCATGTTGTAGGAAGAGTGAAGAAGCCAGTGTGACTGTAGCAGAGTGAGTGAGAGAGAAGCAGAGATGATTGAGAAATCTAGGCAGAAGTCAGATTTTGCAGGGTCCTGGAGACCATGGTAATGTTTTGGGATATTAAAAATGTCATGGGAAAACACTGGCTTTGAACAAGCAAGTAACATGATCTGACTTGTGTTTGAAAAGACTGTTCTAACTAATGTGTGTAGAATAGGCCATAAGAGGGAGAGAAAGAAGTTGAGAAGCCACTTAGAAGCTATTATAATAATCCAAGCAAGAGATGGTGCTGGCTTGGACTATGTTGGGAACCTACATATCTACTTACCTCCTATATGGAGATAAGAAGTGGTCAGATCCAGGCTATGTTTTGAAGGTAGAGTCAACAGGACTTGCCGATGGCCTAAATGTGAGAGTTATAGGAAAGAAAAGACTCAGGGGTAACTCCTAGGTTTTTGGCCTAGGAAACTGAGTGGACAATGCTGCCATTTTATGAGCCTGAGATTCTTAGGAAAGGAGCAGATTTAGGTGAAGGGGGGGTTGGGAGTTAGGAGTTTGGTATAGGACATGTTACACTTCAGATCCATTTATACACTCAAGTGGAGAATCTTGGTGGACAAGTGAATATATGGGTCTGAATCTCAGGAGAATGACAAAAACTGGAAATATAAACTTAGGAGTCATGTGCAAATAGATACATCATACCACAAGACTGAATTCATTCATCTAAGAATAGATAAGAAGTCTAGGGCCTGAGACCTGGGATACTACAAGAAGTTGGGAAGAGATTCAGAGCAAAGACCGAGGAATGTCCAGTGAGGGGAAATTCTTACGTGTATATCAGTCTGCTTCTGAATTCTCTACTCTGCTCTCCTGATCTTTCTGTCTGTCTATTCTTCTGTCAGTTTTCATTCTTCATTTCAAATGACAAAGCCAATTCAAACTGGCATATGTACTAAAGAAAAACCAGGTAACCAGGTTTAGTACAAAGGGGGTCACCTGGATGCAGTTTCTCTCCATCTGTCCGCTATGCTCTCTTCCATGGTGGCTTCATCTTTGAACCATCATCTTAACCTTTAGTTCCAGATAATAGCAACAGGGCTGGGGCCCCACAACCAGGAGAAAAGCAAATGCTGCTGGGTAGCAAAATCCACAGATATCTGGCACAATTCCTCTGTCAACCCCAAACTGGCTTAATTACTTTACTTACGGATACATTTATCATAACTAGTTAGGCTTTTATGTTCACATCACTACTATTCTTTCTCAGAAAATTTCCAGCTACTCATTCATATTTATTCTTAAAGAATCTATACTTCTAATCTGTCTCCTTCCACTCTGATGAGATTGCCCTTTCCCCAAAGCACCTTAAATTTTTATTTCCTACAAAGCATCCCTCCCGTGGGATGCTTGCTTCCATGCTCTCTTCCTGCCCATAAACTTACCCTCCTTCAATACATACATCAAATCTTTCCTCTTGCATGATATATTTCCCAATTACCACATCTGGAAGTGTTATCTCTGTCCTATGTATGGCTATAGCATAAATAGCACTATTTAAATGGTCCAGATTTGTCAAGTATTTTTTCATATTTGTCACAATCTCCCAAGTAGGCCGTAAATTCCTTTGGGAAGAGACTCTTGTTTTACATTTCTATATATTCTTCTCAGCAACCTGCACAATCCTGAACACATAGTTTCTACACTAAATGCACATTTTTAAACAATTGTCTGGTTAAGTCACCACTTCTATATATCTCTTCTTTATTCTCTAAGGAATGAACAGCAACAGAAGAAAGCAATAGAATAATGTTTGTGGTTTATGATGTGGAGTCTTCTCTGTAGGTAAGTATCCATCATTTGGGAATGGTTATAAGTACTTAAAGTATCTTGGATGCTGGAGCTTTGATTTTAGGCACTATGGAACGTGCTGAGATACAATGATGAATAAAATGGACACAGTCCCTGTCCTCACAAAGCTCACAAATTTCTTTTCCAGTGTTGTAACTCCTTATTCCATTATTTTCATAGTGGTTTTTATTTTAAAATTTTTCAATTTTAATGTAATAAATTTTCTCAACTTTATTTATTTTTATTTATTTATTTTGACATAGAGTCTCACTCTGTCGCTCAGGCTGGAGTGCAACCTCCACCTCCTGGGTTCAAGTGATTCTCATGCCTCAGCTTCCCAAGTAGCTGGAATTACAGGCATGTGGCACCACACCTGGCTAATTTTTGTATTTTTAGTAGAGACAGGGTTTCACCATGCTGACCAGGCTGGTCTCAAACTTCAAGTGATCGGCCTGCCTCTTCTTCCCAAAGTGCTGGGATTACAGGTACAAGCCACCACACTCGGCCATCAACCATTTTTTAAGTTAATGTTTTTGGAATTTTATTTAAGCCCTTCCCTATGCAGAGATCATGAAGATATTCTCTTATATTACCATTCAAAATCTTCCATTTTTTTGCTTTCATATTTAAGTTTTAAAAGCCTATTGATATGGTTTGGATCTGTGTCCCTGCCCAAATCTCACATCTAATCGTAATCCCCAGTGTTAGAGGTGGAGCCTCATGGGAGGTGACTGGATTATGGAGGTGGATCCTTCATAAATGAATTATCACCATCCCCTTGGTGCTGTTCTCCTGAGAGTGAGTGAGTTCTCATGAGATCTGGTTGTTTAAAAGTGTGTAACACTTCCCGCCATTCTCTCTCTCTTGCTCCTACTTGGGCTCTGTGACATGCCTGCTCCTCCTTCACCTTCTGCCATGATTGTAAGTTTCCTGAGGCCACCACAGAAGCTGAGCCAATGCCAGCATCATGTTTCCAGAACCATGAACCAATGAAACCCCTTTCCTTTGTAAATTACCCAGTCTCAGGACATCCATTGCAATTGATTTTTATGCATTGTGTAAAGTGATAGTCGAATTACATCTTTTTCATATCATATCCATGAGTCCCAGTACCATTTATTGGAAAGTTTACCCTTTATCTGTAGTGTCTCCTTTGTAATATATCCAGAGTCTGTAAATGCAAAGTAGTGTTTTTGGGCTTTCTACTTTGTTCTGTTGGACTCTTTGTTTATCCTTGAATCAATACCATGCCATTGCTATTACGATAGCTTTATAATAAGACATGATATCCATACAGCAAGTCCTCTGACTTAGTTCTCCTTTAAAATGTCTTAGGTATTCTAATTTGAAATAACTATGATCATGGATATTTCTCTTCCTCTTTGTGGTTCTGTCATTTTCTTCTCTGTATATTATTTAGTTGTTAGGTACATATACATTTCAAACATATTTTCCTTGTGAACATAATTTTTTATCCCTACTAATGTTTTTAATCACAATCTCTACTTTATTTGATACATTGCTTATTATTTGACAGTATATAGTTTTCCATTCCTTTATTTTCACTCTTTCTGTAGTCTTATGTTTCCAATGAGTCTTCCTCAACTAGCTGGGATGTTAAATACCCTGCTTCTATTCCTTTTGTGCTTATTTTAGAAATGACAGCATACATTGTTAATTTATCAGCCTGAATATAGTCATTATCTTTACTCTCCTTCCAGGTAATATAAGGACCTTAGAATCCTCTTGATTTTTTTTACCCCCTTTCTTAACTTACATGCTATTGTTGTCTTTCATTTCTAAATATTTTAGCCCATAAGATATTAAAATTTTGTTTATGCTTCATTGTTCATCTATATTTACATTCAACCACATGGTGACCTCTTTATAAAATCCTTAATTCCTTATAGCATCTCAGCTTTTTCCATCTGCAATTGCTTTCCTTCTGCATAAAGCACATCAATTAAGATTGCCTTCAGTGAGGCAAAGTCATTAAAGTGGTGGCAAATTCCACATTCTTCTTTATGTGAAAATGTTTTCATTTTGCCATTATTCTTGAAAGGTATTTTGTGCATATAATCCTAAGTTTTCAGCTATTTCAGTTATAGATGTTATTCCACTGTCTTCTAGATTCCACTGGTGTTGAGAAGTATGTAAAACACTCTTTCCAAAGTCATATGTCTTTCTGTTGTTGTTGTTCCTGCTAGAATTTTTTCTTTGCCTTCAGTGCTCTGCTTATGAATTTTTGGCTTAATAAATTTGATCAATTCTGGAAAAATCTCAAGCATCATCTCCTTGAATAGTTGTTTCTGCCCATTCTCTTTCCCCTCCTTTCCAGTTAAATGCATGTTAGATCTTCTCACTCCAGCTTCCATGTCTTTTAGCCTCTCTGTCATATTTTTTGTCTTTTTGTCTCCCTGTGCAGCATCTGAATAATTTCTTATGCCTCATCATTCAATTATTCACTAATTTCTTTTTGATTTTGTCAAATGTGCTGTCTAATGGGAAACCATTACATTTTAAAATTTCAGTTTTATATTTTTATTTCTAGTTTTGTTTAACCTTCTTAAAATCTTTTAATTGTTACCCATTCCATGAAGATATTTATAAGTGTACTTTTATTTCTATGAACACAATAAGCATAGGTTTTTATTTGTCTCTGTACTTATAATACATAAAGAATTTGTGAGTCTGGTTTTCTTTTTTTCTATTCATTGCTTCTGCTGTTTCTCGCATCACATTTTGTTTCCCTGTATGCTTTGTTATTTCTGACTGCACTGCTCATTGTCCCTTGAAAATTAGGAAGAAGGTGCCCTCCTCCGAAGATTCATCTTTGATTCTGCCAGGTATCTGGGAGTGGGGTTAGGAACATGGAACTGGCTCTACCTTAAACTTGGAACTACCTTAAACCAAGTTCATAGCTTGAGGTTCTCAGAAATTGAGGTGACATAAAACCATCCTCACATCTGTAAAAAGGGCCAGGCATGGTAGCTCACGCCTGTAATCACAGGACTTTGGGAGGCTAAGCAGAACAGATTGCTTGAACTCAGGAGTTCAAGACCAGCCTGGGCAACATGGCAAAACCTCGCCTCTACAAAAAATTAGCCAGGTGTGGTGGTGTATGCCTATAGTCCCAGCTACCCAGAGGATGAGGTGAGAGGATCACTTGAACCCAGGAGGTCGAAGCTGCAGTGAGCCGTGATCGTGGCATTGTACTGTAGCCTGGGCGATAGAGCAAGACCCTGTCTCAAAAAAGAAAAAAAAAATCTGTGAAAAGGCTTGTCAGTCACGATAACTTACTTTTCCTTTTTTCTCTTACCCTGCTCAGTACCAGGGCAACCTCCCTGCTGTCCCAGAAGGGTAGAGAGAACTAGTTTTATTTCTGGTTCACCTTTGCCCTGAATAAATCCAGCTTTATATGGAGATGGTGTCCTGTGAGACTCTCCACCTTGAGCAAGGCATGTACTTTGACAAAAACCTCCTTGTCCTGCAAGGCCACCAAAACTAAAGTCTATATTTATTAGGATCAACAAATGTTCTCAGGGCAAAAAGAACTTAGATGTTCTAGTGTTTTAGTCTCTCCTCAGCTCTTTAGTGCTTTTAAGAAAATCTAAAATTTTTTCAATTTAAAAAATATATCCAACATTTTAATATTTTCAGTGGAATTTTGGTCCAAATAACCTATCCTACCGTTATCAGAAACCAAAGCCTACAATTTCCTCTCTCCATTATCATTGAGCTGAGTTTTCCTGGACAAGCTACAGTATTTGCATGAGATTCCTCTTGGCAGGGGAGGAAGGCATGCCTAGGATACTCTTTCAGACGAGCTGTTTTTACAACCCAAAGACTCTCTTCTTCCCTGCTACCACAGAGAGTACTTCCTACAAATATGGCAGCCTGCCTATGTGATTCTTTACATAACCCCTCTTCTTTTGCTCTCTGAACCAAACTACATCTAGGAGGGTTTCTTCCACCAGCTGTACACTTACTTCCCAAAACTATTGCAAGCAACAGACACAGCTTTTTCATGTCAGGGTGGACTTTTCATCTTAAAGAGCATGACTTTTCCAGTACTTTCCAAGATCTACTGTCTCTGGGCTCTCTCACCATTTCTATGCTGCTTCCCTTCATTTCCTCAATGGCTTCCACCTGATCTCATCTACTTGGGACAGTCTTTACATGTATTTTGAAGTTTATGGACTAAATTTCTCTCCTACTTTTGCTGTCAATAGAGTTTTCAAGGTTTTGTTGTTGTTGTTGTTGACCTTGCTTTTGAATGTTTCCAGGAAGACAAGTTGAAATGCCACCAAATGAAGCTATGTTTTTACACAAAGTTTCAAATAATCTTGACTCCTCTGTCTCTCACACACATAACCAATACCCAATACATTGGCAAATTCTGTCAATGCTACCTTCAAAATATGTTCAAAACTTGTCCACTTCTTGCCATCTCCATTTCTCTTTTAGTCCAAGCCACAACTGTATTTTATCAGGACTATTGCATAGCCTCCTAATTAGTTTTCCTGCTTCACCTTAGCTGCCCTACAATCTATTCTCCATATGGAATTTATTTCTAAGACAGAAGCTACATCATGTCACCTGTGCTCAAAATCTTCCAATAGCTTCTCATGTCACTCAGAATAAAATCCAAAGTCTTTAATATAACTGTGAGGCCCTGCATTCCCTCCACCTCTTCCTCTTCCATTATTGGTTGCATTCCAGCCACAACGTCCTCCTTCCTGTTCTTCACACAGGTCAAGCTTACAATTACCTCAGGGCCTTTGCACTTGCTGAACCCTCTGTAGGTGTCTTAGTTCATTTTCACACTGCTGATAAAGACATACCCGAAACTGGGAACAAAAAGAGGTTTAATTGGACTTACAGTTCCGCATGGCTGGGGAGGCCTCAAAATCATGGCGGGAGGTAAAAGGCACTTCTTACATGGTGGTGGCAAGAGAAAAATGAGGAAGAAGCAAAAGCAGAAACCCCTGATAAACCCATCAGATCTCATGAGACTCACTATCATGAGAATAGCGCAGGAAAGACTGGCCCCCATGATTCAATTACCTCCCACAACATGTGGGAATTCTGGGAGATACAATTCAAGTTGAGATTTGGGTGGGGACACAGCCAAACCATATCAGTAGGGAATGCTCCACCTCTAGATTTCTTCATGGCTTACTTTTTCTCACTTAATTTACATCTCTGCTCAGATATCACTTTATTAAGAGGCCTTCCTTGAACAATCTCTCTAACATAATGTTCTCTCCCATATCCACTCCTGTCTCCTAACCCAGTTTTATTTTTCTTCTTGGTATTTATTATTATCTAATATATTTTATTTGTTGTTGTTGTTGTTGTTGTTGTTTAGTGTTATCTTTTCTTCCATCAAAATCTAAGCTTTAGAAGAACAGGAACTTCGTCTTGTTTTGTTCACTGATATATCATAAACATCTAGAACAGTGCCTGGCATTATAGTAAGTGCTCAGTAAATATCACAGAAGGTATGCTGTGGACACAGAGGAACCCAATTGCAGGGAGTACAGTAGAAGGAGAGACCAGGAAGCACTTTTCTTTCTGCTGCCCGTGATCTTCCACCTCCTTGCCATACAGCTTCTTTACTCACTACTCCACTCCACCTTTCCAAGGTCACCACTTCCAGCTTGAGTCTATAAATCCTCCCTGCCTGAGGCTCCTCAGCTTACTGACTTGGTGTCCAAATCCCAAATCTGATTGGTCTTTCTTAGTTCAAAAACCTATCTAGAGTCCAATTAGCCATTGCTGGGGGTCAAGGGGAGGGGAATGCGAGTGTGTCTGTTTATATGCCAAGTATAGTTACCATCCCCATGCTTCTACAAAGAGGAAATAAATGCTGGGGATCTTTAATTAAAAACAAAACAAGCCTTCTCTAATACATCCCTGACACTGAAGAGAGAATGTACATAACTTCTACTAGGGTGCCTCTAACTCAAATGCCTTCAGAATCCTGACAGGTAAGATAAATGGGTGAAGAGGCCAGGGTGGGGAATATGGCAAACTCAGGAGCCTATGCTGCATCCAAAGAGGGCAGGCACTGTAACTAACTACTGCCTAGGGGAACATGGGGCCAATGTCTCCAGATCTTCTGATGGTTCAAGAGAAGGCAGAAATCTATATTTTAGTGTGAAATCTCCCACTTGTTAAATGACAACTAATCTAACTTTTTACAAGAAAAAACACTATGCAGACTGAAGAATATACATCCACTGAGCAAATCTAGCTAAGGAATACCAGGGTACAACTTCTGTTTTGTAAAGTCAGCTCAAAAACAGGACATCAGTAATTTATCACACTCAAAAGCAATGTTTCTCAGGGGGGCTCAGTGTGAAGATTTCATTAGTTGGAGTAACCAGTACTCTCAGTCCCCTTTCACAGCACCTGCCCCCATCTTCTCTACCAATCCTGGTACAAACTTCCACCAACTTTTAACCATGACAGACAGAAGGCTTATTGAAAAGCATTTGGGCTTTGAAATCAAGTGGGTCTGGACAAAAAAAAAAAAACCTCAGTATTACCTCCTAGCATTATTCCTTAACCTCTCCAAACCTCAGTCTACTCATCTGCAAAATGGGGATGCTAATTCCTACCTAAGGCCGGGCGCGGTGGCTCACGCTTGTAATCCCAGCACTTTGGCAGGCCGAGGCGGGTGGATCATGAGGTCAGGAGATCGAGACCATGGTGAAACCCCGTCTCTACTAAAAATACAAAAAAAATTAGCCGGGCATGGTGGCGGGCGCCTGTAGTCCCAGCTACTCGGAGAGGCTGAGGCAGGAGAATGGCGTGAACCCCGGGAGGCGGAGCTTGCAGTGAGCCGAGATTGCGCCACTGCACTCTAGCCTGGGCGACAGAGCGAGACTCCATCTCAAAAAAAAGAAAAAAAAGAAAAAAAAGAAAAAAAAATTCCTACCTAGAAGGGTTCTTGGGAATAGTGATTATTATTAACAGACTAGGAGCAGCCCCTTCCTAGAGGAAGGCATGATACTTGAAAATCTGCAATTGTGTCACGGAATGTTCATAATAAGCTAATGACATCTACACCTCTTTGTGGAATAAGTAGAGGGTAAAAATGCATTTAATAAATAGCACAAGGATGGAAAATACAGCTCTCTGAAGACCCAGGTCTTCACACCAATGTAGTTGCTTGTGAACCTAGTCCAGAATGTCTAAGTTTGTAGAAACTAGCACTAATTAGAATTCATAGACATCAATTATGTGATTATTCAAGAACTCTCTCAACTCTTAAATCCATTTTTGTATGCATATTACAACATAACACTGAGTCAAGTAAAGGCATGCCAATTCTCCAATGGCCAAAAAAAATTAATCCTGTAGTTCAGGGAGACACAATTGGGAAAAGAAAGCCCTGTTTCCAAAGTGTCAGCTACAATGCTGTTTCCACCAGTGGCTGGAATGCAAGAGTCGTCCATCCACTGACGAATGCAGAAAGCAATTGCTGCAAAAGGTCATTTCATAACCACTGGAAATACTGCCTTTCTCCCACCCAACTCTGCCCTGTGCTTTCTGGGAGGAGTCACCCTGTGAAGAAGCCATCAGGTCAGAGGCAGAGGCCACAAGGAACCCTTGGCTTTATACCACACAGCACACCCTAGAGCAAGTTTGTCCAGCCTAGAGCCGAGGAGAGCTTTGATTGTAGCCCAACAGAAATTCATAAACTTCCTTAAAACATTATGAGATTATTTTGCGATTTTTTTTTTTAGCTCATCAGCTGTCGTTAATGTTAGCATATTTTATGTGTGGCCCAAGACAATTCTTCTTCTTCCAATGTGGCCCAGGGAAGCCAAAAGATTGGATAACCCTGCCCTAGAGGGTCATGCAACAGGAAAGGGGGCATCCCAAAAGGAAACATGAAAACTATGCTCCCTCCAGGAACTGAAAGAACTCTCTACAACTGATACCGAAAACACATTTCTCCTAACAAAGAACTCTAAGTAGGCTTCCTCTCTACCAAGGAGGTTTAAAAAGAAAGAAGTGTGTCTCTAATCACTGAACTTTCCCACCAAGAAGAGCTGAGCTCCCCCATTCCAGATTTGCCTGGGCCTATTCTTATTTCTCAGGCCCTCGTGGCTCTTATAATCACACACGTCAATTATCAGTTTTCCTCCGGGGAGGCCCAAGCACCAGAAAATCACTTACATCCATCACTGCCAAGCCTCTCCTATTAGGCAGGCAATCTGTAATTATTTATGCTATTTTCTAGATTTCAAAAAAGGAGGGGTGTCTAAGATATAGGTCAACATCAGCCAGCAGTTGACAATCATTGAAGACGGGCATTGCGTAAACAGGGGTTCAGTATTCTATTTTCTCCATTTTTGTACATATTTAAAATTTCACATAATGAAAAAGTTTTAAAAGGGAGGGTCGAAGGAGGACACAGATATAACCTGAAAACAAAACCAAGTGTTCTTCACCCTCTACTCATGTCTAGATGCAGAAAAACCTGGGGAAGTGCTCAGACCCTCTCATCAACAGCCTAGAGGGTTCATGCGCCCTCAGAGTGGAGACTGTATCTTCTAAGCACTACTCAATGTCCTTAACAAAATAACCTTTGAAAAATTCCCTAGAACTTTTCAGAAGTATTCTGGAAGAACCCAGTTTCCCTTCTTGACCTTCCTTTCTAGACCTGCCTCTACCAATTACCCCTACAGCCTCTTCCTCCTACAAGGTCCTCTACTTCCTGTTCCAGACTACTATGCTGAACAACCCAGTTATTGAAATAGCTCCTGGGTGGCAGGCAAACGCCTGTGTTCCAGCAGGTTGTTTAGCTGTTTCTTCCTCCTGGATGTCAGACGTGATCAGTTTGTAGGAATATTTTGTATTTTCTTCTTCTTCCCTTTAAACTCAACTTGCTCCTAGTAAGATTTTTTTTTTTTTAATTGCCTACAGTGGAGTTTTCCAACTTCAACACTGTTAAGGTTTGGGGCTGAATAATTCTTTGTTGTGGGGGCTGTCCCGTGCGTTACAGGGTGTTCAGCCACATCCATGGTTTCTACCCACTTGATGCCAGTGGCACAAACACCACCCCAACTTTTGACAATCAAAATATCTCTAGGTATTGTCAAGTGTTTCCTGAGGGACAAAATCACCTCTGGTAAAGAACTACTAGTCTAAAAAATATTGAAAATCCAAGAACAATATTGTCCTGGCCCCAACCACCCCAAAATGAGATTATACAGTTTTTTTCCCACGTATACAATATCTTCCAACTTATAAATTTGTAAATATATTTTGTAAATGTTGTATCCTAAGCCAGAAGTATATAAAGTAACAAGAGTAAAATTAATTTAAAACCTTCACAACTATATTTTCTCTGTCTTCATGGTTTCCTGTGTGAATCTTATTTGTTTCTTCCAAATTATCCTGTTTTCCAGTCAATGTGGTAATCAAAATATTGTGCTCCAAGCATAATATTTTGAATGCCACATAATCTGTGTTTGAATTGGAAAGAAAAACTTCCAATGACTTTCTCAGTACTCCCCATGACATGCACTGGCTCTCCAGCACCTATATAAAAAGGTGTCACTGGACAACAGAATCCCCTAAAAGGGCATTTCCCTACAAAATCAGAAAAAAGCGTAGCCAATGCGTCCCCGGCCCACCTCCAAACAGTCACACCCCAACCCCATCTCTGTGTAACCACAGGAAGGCAGCATTCTCTCACACACAAAATGCTCCAGCCCTACAGCTCCCAGTTCCAATTCTGTATTTAAGACTCGGAGTCAGAAAGACTCACTGGTGCAGGCTCCATCTCACTGCCACCTCCTTCATCTCTGAGTGAAGGAAGAATACCCGATTCCCAACCTGACCAAGAAGTGCAACGAGAGGTTAAATGAGCCAGTGTCACAAGCTGCAACACCCACTGGGAAATACTGCAATTTTTCTACATTAGGCAGAGGTTTTCCCACCATATTTAAATGGTACACTCTCTTCTTAAGGAATCTGTTTTTGGTCTGCACAGGTCTTGCATTAGCCACAGTCTACAATACAGCTTTGGGGACTACGCGCTCAAAACTGTCTCTCCTCTCCACCCCACTGGATTTCCCAGCTCCAATCAGTGGCTCTCCCAAGCCTCCATCCTCTTATTGCCCTCCTCCCCCGCCATTCCCCTGGGAATGTCGTCTTGTTCCTCCTCTCTCTTGCTTATGGACAGGCAGTTGCTGGGTGCAGGGATTTTGCCTTCCGGGATCCATTCCTTCCTGGACCCATTTCATGCCACTTCTGGTCTCAGCCTGGATCCCCTCATCCTAGATTCTGGCCACGGCCTCCTAACTGGTCTCCCTGGTTTGGCTTTTCTCCTGTAACGTAGCTTTCACTCTGACAGTGGATAGTCTTTCAAGAGTACAAGCTAGAACAGCCAGAAGCCTTCTGTGGTTTCCCATTCCCTAGCACCAGATACAATCCTATCTTCTTTGGTGCACAGTTTGTGAAGCACACCAAATGTTTGACCCTGGAGGTGTCCAAGCAGAAGCAGGACGAGCACTGAGTGGGACAGGTGCCCGTATGCAGAGGGATTTATCCACTGGATAGATGGTGGAGGGAGATGGGAGGAAGGAATTAAACTAAATGACTTTTAGTTTCCTTTCAAGCCTGACTTCCCATGATACTGGGAACTCTTTGGTCTGCCATGCAGGTCCTACCATCATCTGAGCCCTGAAAAGTGATGCCTCCTGCAAAGTGATGCCAGGCGGTCCCCTATAATGCTCCTTACATGGTCCTGCACATGGTTACCCCACCTCTATAGGATGACTTCTTTTAATTGTCTTGTTTTTTTTTAATTGCAAAAGTAACACTCCTTGGTGCAACAAAATAAAACAATACTGAAATATTAACATGAAGTCCTCAACCACTGCACTTCCATGGGTAGCCACTGGTTTCAGCAGAATATATGCCCTCCTAGTCCTTTCCTATGACACACACTCCATTCACTTGACACCTGGTCTTATGCTGTGCCTTAGGAAGAAGGATATTTAATTCTTATCTGCATTGACTTATCTCTCCAGTTCCCTAGGGTAGTAGGGATAGTTAGTTCATCTGCTTCAATTGCTGTTATTCCACCAACGAGGAACTGAAAGGGAAGGAGATAAGGTTTCTTGCTCAAAATCACAGATTAGCTGGTGGCAGAGTTAAGACCAGAACAAGAACTCCTAACTCAATGTTTGCTGTTACACTGTAAAGTGCTCTTCTCCTCCCCACCATGCAAAATATCATATTGTGCAGACAGCACATAGAAATAATTGCCTCTTGCAAGCGTAGGGGCAGGATAGTCCAGTGGTTAAGAACTTGGACTTTGAACTCAGGCTGCCTAGGTTAGAATCTGGCTGTCATTTACTTAACTATGTGACCTGAGTCAAGCAACTCGGCCTCAATTTCATCATCCCTTCCTTATAGGACTGTTGCAAAATTAGTAGCTTAATATCTGTAAACCCCTCAAAACAGTACGTATGTTAATAAAACATGCTATCCTACCTCTAATGTAACACCCAAAATACAATAAATATCTTCCTTATTAAAACATAGGCTGGCAAATCAAAACCAAATCTTGTTAGCTCTGAATTTTGTCTAAAAATAAATTAGCATGGGTGAAAACTCACACAATATTAGTCCAAAACAGGTTTAAGTGACACAAGAACTGTAATCATTACTACAGGAAGGAATGACCTCATAAAGACCTCATACATCAGAAGCATTGTAACATTTACTGCACCAAATAATAAATTTTTAAAAAAATCTTAACAGCCTCTATCAGTAATTATCTAAGTAAAGTGGGCTGCAAATCTGTTAGAGAACTGTTTTTGCCATGATAATATTTCTAGTAAATTGCTGCTTCTATACCAAAACTACCGGTGTTGCAGAACCGGCATGCTAATAGAAAGATTATTATAGAAACACTATTAAAATGAATCAGGTATTATTGAAGATTCAACACTACAACAGCGCCTGACTACAAGAGATTTCAAGCTGTATTGCTTAACAGGCAGATAAAAGTGCTAATTAAGTCCACTCTTAGAGGTTATCCCTAGGCAGGACTGTACACTCAAGTAGCAAGAGGTCTTCAGACTAAATGAGGAAGCAGTAATGCCAACCCAGCTGGATACAGCCCTGCTGGGAAGATGGGGAGAGAATGGGAAGAGCCAAGGTTTTCTGCACACGAAGGTAACCTGACAAAGCAGACAAGTATCCAAACTTATTTGAACCTCAGTGTTTTCCTTAACTGCTTCATCAGCAACACTTCTGATTCCTCCTTTCTTGAGTGAAGAAAACCAAATAACCCACCATAAACTGAAGACCCTCAATAAACGGCACAATCAGTGGGAGGCAGAGAAAGCCATGCCATTATTACCAAAGCCTCCTCGAGCAACCAGAAGACATGGAATCTCTCTCTCATCTTGGCCAAAAGCATCTCTCCACACAACCAGAGCCTAGAGCTCTCAGAGGTTTTTAAAGAGTTGTCAGACTGAAGACATTTCGTTCCAGGATCTATTTAGCTTTCCCACCTTGTTAATTAGCTAATTAGGGATGGGAAAGCAACTCACCAATACAAAGTGTCAGGAAAATGCTAAGTAAATTTGTCCAACTGGTCTAAATGTCAATGCTAAATTAAGAAAGGGGGCAAGCGCGAGAGACTGAGCCGTCCCCAGACTGCTGCAATCCAGAGCTCGCTAACATAGAGACGGAGAGACCCGGGCGCCCTGCAGCAGCAGCCTCCCGGCCCAGAGCCGGGCTGTCGGCAGGACTTCTGGAAGGGAAACCTGGACCAGGGCCACCCCGGGCACAGGGAACGCGGCTGGCGAGGCGCATCCTCGCCGCTCAGTCTCCGTCTCCCCGCATCTCTCCGTCGTCAACAAACCCTGACCACAAAGTGAAACTTTCCCGGCCCCCGCTGTCGCGCCGGGTCTCTGCCCTTTGCCTGGGAGCGCGTTGCGGGGACAGGTGTGGGGCCGGGGCTGAGGAGGGGCCCCCGCCCCAGGGCCGGAGGTTGTGTAATCGTCCCGGGAAGGGGGACTCGGGACAGCTCCCCGCGCCAGAGCTGCGGAGGCCAGACGGGGAACCCCAGCTGTGGAGTCCGGCGCCCAGAGGCGTTGGGGGGATGGGGAGGGCTCTCGTCCCGCCCCCTGGGACCGCCCCCGGGCGCAGTGGGGAGCTGCGGCGCTGACACGGCCCGGAGAGGGCGCCCGCGCGGCAGACCAAGCCCGAGGAGGGGGGCGCGATGGCTGAGCAGCCACGGCCAGCCTTACCTGCACGCCAGGCCGGGGCGGCGGGAGGCGGCTCGGGATGCCGGGGTGGCGGGCGGCGGGCGGCAGCGCTGGCAGCCACCCGGGCCACGGCATGAGAGGAGCCGCGGCGCGGCGGCGGGCGCGGGACTGACAGCCCCAGGCCCCGCCTCCAGACCCCGGGCCCCGCCCCCTTCCTGGCTGCGCGGCTCGCCCCGCCTCCTCCGCCCACCGCCGGGGTCAAACTCGGTCCATCGGCTCGGAGGGCGGGGATGCTCGCTTTCGATTGGCCCCAAAGGTGCTCGCCCCGCCTACTCCCCGCCCCTTCCTTGGCAGGGAAGCGGCGCGTGCGCGGTGGCTGCGGAGGGTAGCGGTTGCGCTGAGCGCTGGCGTTCCTGGTCCCCGACCCCTAGTACCCGGGCATCGTTTTTTCATCCCGGGCCCCTGGGACCCCGGGATGACCTAAGGAACAAGGATTCAGACGCAGACTCCACGGTGAATTGGCCTTATTCACCTGTGAACGAACGTCCAGGAGAAAACCAAACCCGAATGGGCCAGGCGCTAACCACAGGAGACCCCAAAACTGTGATCTGCATCAGAAAACGAACCAGCCAATCGGTTCCCGGCTCTGCCGGGTCTAGGGGTGCTTTATTCAAGCGCTGGGTTCGCTCCCTGGTCAGCAAGTATGAGGTATTTACAGAGGGTCTAGAAGATGTGAAGAGAGATTAGCCCGCATTTAGGGCTGTGCCAAACAGAGAGTGAGTGATGCTGAAGAAAGTGGCCGCCTCTGCTCCAGCCCTCCCTCCTCCTCCCCATCCCCTGGCTCTCCCACCTCTCCCTCCGCACCGGCTCCCTACCCTCAGCCTGTAAACAATATCGGGTCTCGCCCAACAAAAATCAATGGAGACCCAGCAATTCCATTCAAGAGAACTAGAAACATGTCTATACTAAAACTTGTACACGAATGTTCATAGCAGTGTATTCAGAAGGCCAAAAAAGGAAACAACTGAATGTCCATCGATTGACAAGTGGATAAGCAAATTATGGTCTATCCATACAACGGAATAGTATTCTGCCATAAAAAATAATGAGGCCGGGCGCGGTGGCTCACGCCTGTAATCCCAGCACTTTGGGAGGCCGAGGCGGGCGGATCACAAAGTCAGGAGATCGAGACCATCTTGGCTAACACAGTGAAACCCCGTCTCTACTGAAAAAATACAAAAAATTAGCAGGGCGTGTTGGCGAGTGCCTGTAGTCCCAGCTAAGTGGGAGGCTGAGGCAGGAGAATGGCGTGAACCCGGGAGGCGGAGCTTGCAGTGAGCCGAGATCGCACCACTGCACTCCAGCCTGGGCAACAGAGCGAGACTCCGTCTCAAAAAAAGAAAGAAATTCTGTTACGTGCTACAACATGAACCTTGAAAATACTATAGCGCTCAATGAAAGAAACCAGTCACAAAAACCCACATAGTGTATGATTCTATTTATATGAAATGTCCACAATAGGCAAATCCATAGAGACAGTAGACTAATGGTTGCCAGGGACTGGGAGGAGGGGGGAATGAGGAGTGACTGCTTAATGAGTACAAAGCCTCTTTGGGAGGTGATTAAAATGTTAAGGATTTAGATGGTGGTGATGACTGTACAACTTTGTGAATATAAAAAAAACCACAGAATTGTATAAAAGGGTGAATTTTATGGTATGTGAATGATATTTTAATTTAAACCAAAAATCCAAATGACCAAAAATTTCAAAAAATTAGAAAAAAAAAAACCTCTCTTGGCACTGTATGCCCTCCAAGTTACCATGCAGTTAACCAGCCCTTCTCATCCAAGATTCTTGCAAGGGTAGCCCACACGTTTTTACTCCCACTTATACATTAGCTCCCTAGAATGTGCCTTCTGCCTGCACCAGAGCTCAAATCTGCTTTCTCCTTGAAATTTTATCCTGTGGCTTTCTACGACCCTGCACATTCCTGGTTCTCCTCCTCCTTCCATTCTTTGTCTTTTGATCTTATTTTCTTGGCAAATCTATTTTAATCTTTTCAAAGATCAAAACTTATTTTGATCTCTTCTGTGGCTTCTTCCAGAATCCTTCCTAGGTTATATCATCCATGCCCATGAGTTCAGTTCAGTTACTATGCTTCAAATTCTAGCCTCCACCTGATGTCCCATAGTGTTCTTAAACTTGGCGTGTCATAAACAATTTGACATCTCCCCTTCCCCATCCTCTATCTTCTCTCCAGTAATAATATCTGCTACCACATTCTAAGACCCGGGAATCATCCTTGATTCTGCCCTCTTCCTTCTCCTAAAGTCAATCACCATTTTTTATCTCATAAGTATTCATAAATCCCACAATACTACCACAGCCCTGGTCCCTATCTCCACTGTCTTTTGACTTTTAATTCCCTTCGTCTTCAGTGCCCTTCAGATCTAGTTTCCACACAGCTGTTGAAGTGGACACCCATTACTTCAGCCAGTGTAGCTCTTTCTTAGGGTAACATGACGCTGATTTTCTTTCAGGAACTCACTCCAAGAGATATGGATTTGGGGAGACTGCCAGTGAAGATGATGACTTTACCTGGCCCAGGCCAGGTGTGCCCCCAAGCTGGAGCACTATGACATCTTTCATCTGGAATTTGAATCCTAGGTGGAATAACGCTGGAGGCAGTTGGCCATGATACTTCCCAACCGAGGGGACTTGCAGTTGATTCCTGCCATGTAGGTCCTGGGAAATTCCTTAAGAGCCTGGATTCTTCAAATTTTTATTGGGTTTTCTGAAGGAGCCCATATCTCTCCAATGCACTCCCTTGTAGGAACTTAATTAGAATTATCTTCAACCAAAGAATCTGATACAGAAATGTGTCTAAGACGCAAACCACATCTTTACTGAAAACTCATTAGAGGCACTCCATCACCTACGGGAAAGACACCAAGCTCCATAATACAAGCCCCAAGACCCTCCATTACTCTGTTCCAGGCTGCCTATCTGCACCTTCTCGCCATACTCCTTACCTTGCCCTTACATCTCTGCCCTTTTGAATTATTTGAGGTTTCACATAACCTACCAGGTTTCATGCCTCAATACTCATGAGTCCCCTGTGTAGAACCCCTCCCTGCTCCCATCCAGCCCACTTGAGAAAGCCTTCCCTGGCTCTTCCCTGATCCCAACATTCTGCCTTCCTCTGTGTTCTCAAGGCACCTGATTTTCCCACCCCCTCACTCACTGTCATGGTATTTCACCTACCTGCTTTGTTATCTGCCTCTCCCACCAAACATGGAGTTCCTTGAGGGCTGTGCCTTCTTTTCTGTTTCTCTGCCTCCATAATTCCTGAGTAAGAGAAAGGGATCCCAATACAGGATATTAACAAATCCTTTGATCAGAGAGATGAAAATCCAGGCTGGAGGCAACTCATATAGGCTATCAAAAAAATTTATTCTTGTGCTGAAAAACATTCCAGAACACAGCCAAGACCCTAGTAAGACTGGCAGACACTTATTTAAATGATAGCTCTCATTCTCTAAAATCTGAATTTCTCCTGAAAGCCTTCATGCTTTAATGAGATTCAAAATTAACTCAGACAATTGTCTTCATCACTGTGACTCAATGGCAAAGTGTGTTTCTGTACATATTTTTGTACATATTTGAAGAATAAACAGAACGTAAGCAAGCAAATCCATGGTTCTGTTTGGATGCCTATTGTGAAATATGTACCTTAAGTGGAATTATATAACCATCCATTTGCAAACGTTGAGTGAGGAGAGCTGGATTTCAGTCACAGCCTAGCCATGACCAGCAGCTTGACCTTGGATAAGTCATTGCCCTTGGACACCTGCTGTCAGCCTCCCAGTATCTATTTCTTTATTCTCCCACCATTGGAACCCCCCCACCCCAAAATCTGGGAAACCACTTTTTCTCCATTCTAACCTATATGGTATTGTGGTTGTTCACCTGACCCCAGATTCCAGGAGTTGGGCCTGACCGTCTTAAAGCCACTGTTTCTATCCCATGCGCCCGGCTACAGAAGTTAGTTCAAGGGCAGTCATGAAACCCAATCGGAGCAAAGGGATTTGAAACACACTTGCAAAGGGCTTCTGGCAAAGAAAAGATTCCTCTGCCTGTTGTAGATCCTACCAATGATAGATTGATGATAGATCAATGATAATGCAGCCACGTGTGACCACTGGGATAGAGATAAGATTGCCAGGCAGTGAAGGAATACTGAGGAAAGCAGAATGGGAAAGAAGCAGGACGTTGGTTATACTGCTGGGCAGTGAACAACTGCGTCAAACAACACCTGAAGCTGATAGACCTCTATACGCTTCAGTTATGTGAACCAATCAATTCCCTTTGTTGTTGGAATTTAGTTTTCTGTCTATACCATAAACAGTTCTAACAGTAACAATCTCTCTGGGCCTCCATTTTTCATAGATAAAAGTAATACGGGTAACCTCTAAGGAGGCTGCTGGAGTGCCGGGAGGAGGCCGTGGGAACACCGGTCACCTGGTCCAAGGGCCTGGGTTTGCTGCTTCCAGCCAAACACGCGCATATCAGGCCGGAGCCTTCAGACCTCACGGAAGGCATTCGCCCCAGGCCACGTGAACTTCTGATGCAGGCTGAGAACAAAAAGAAGCACCTGGACATTCCCCGGAGCCCTCTGCGTAGTCGCGCTTCAGTGGAATTTGGGGGCCCTTGGCTGCCAGCCATGCTTGCTTGATAGCAACGGAAACCAGTTCTGCCCGACTCTTGCCACGAAAAAGCCACATCCCACTCACCTGACACCCACCCCATCAAGAGTCCATGCTGCTGGACCCTGAGACAGGGGAGGGCTTTGTGGTCAGGCTCCACGGCCCGCCCTGGCCCTGCTCTGTCGAGGATGCGCAGGACGTCCTCTCTCCAACTGCACCATGCGCCACCGGGCTGCAGGCGAGTTCCATCCACACCAGAGATGGGTAGGCAGAGTGGTGAGGCGTTTGTAGAACTTGGATCAGAAGAGGATGTAAAAATGGCCCAGGAAAAAGACCGGGAAAGCATGGGACACTGGCGCATTGCGGTGTTCAAGTCCCACAGAACCGAGGTGAATTGGGTGTTGAAGGAAGCACCGCGGTCCCAACAGTGCGGGCAGCGCCACCTACGGCTTCGCGCTCGAACTTCGGGGACTCGCATCTGGATGCACAAAGAAGAAATCGTTCAGTTCTTCTCAGTGTTGGAAATCCCAAGAGTTGGCCTCGCAGGAGTTAGCTGAGAGGCTCTCAGAACGCCCAAGGAGAGGACAGGGCACAGGGACGTGGAGGTGTTCAAGAGCAGCCAGGAGGAAGTTAGGTCGGACTCAGGTTCCCCTGAGGCTCATATCCGTGCAGCCCCGGACCCCTGTGACCCGCCCGGGGCCGCCGGGAGCTACCCTGGCATCGTGAAGCAGGCAGGCGCAGGATACGGGGCCACGAGGAGCATGGCGGCCTCTGCACCACCGAGCTGCTTGGTGGGGGGCGTGGGGGAACCTCAGCTACTGTCTCTCCGGAATGTACGACCACAAATATGGCGACAGTGAGGTCACAGGGCATAGCACCACCGGCCACTGCCTCTGCATGAGGGGCTGCCATGCAAAGCGACCAAGAGCGACATTTACAACCTCTTCTCTCCTCCCAACTGGTGAGAGTCCACATTGAGATGGGCCCAGTTGGAAGAGTGACAGGCAAAGCAGATGTTGAGTTTGCTACTCAGGAAGAAGCAGTGGCAGCTACGTCCAGAGACAGGGTCAGCATGCGGCACAAATACATAGAACTATTCCTGAATTTGACAACAGGGGCCAGCAATGGGACGTACAGCAGTCAGGGTATGCAAGGCATGGGCATGACCACCTACAGTGGCCTGGAAAGCCGGTCAGTGAGCGTCTGTGATGGGGCCGGCCACAGCGGGCAGAACAGCATGGGTGAACAGGACTCGTTTTGTTAGCAACCTTTGAGTTATTTCAATCAAATTTTCATAGGCCGCCAACAAGCAGTGAAGAGTAGTTATAATGGAGGAAGCTGTGGGACCCATTTTGCACCAAGAGTTTGTGAAATCTGGATTTAAAAATTACCTCTTTAGGCCAGGCCCAGTGGCTCAGGCCTGTAATCCCAGCACTTTGGGAGGCCTAGGTGGGTGGATCACTTGAGGCCAGGAGTTCACAACCAGCCTGGCCAGCATGGTGAAACCCCTTCTCTACTAAAAATACAAAAATCAGCCGGGCGAGGTGGCCGGCGCCTGTTATCCCAGCTACTCGGGAGGCTGAAGCACAAGAATCACTTGAACCCAGGAGGCGGAGGTTGCAGTGAGCCAAGATGCACCACTGCATACCAGCCTGGGCCACAGAGTGAGACCCTGTCTCAAAAAAAAAAAAAAAATATATATATATATACACACCTCTTCAGTGTTTTCTCATGCAAAATTTTCTTCTAGCATGTGATATTGAGTAAACTAAAACTTTTCAGTTTTTCTCAACATTTTGTTAGTATACTTCAGAGAGAAGTTATCCAAGTTTAAGTATGTTACACGTGGACCTTTTACACCACATCACAGTGAACACACCGGGGAGATGTGCCTTTTTGGAAAACTCAAAGGCATCAGCTCCCTGATTCAAAGAAATGTTTCTCATGTTTGTTCATTCTAATTTATATTTTCATTTAAGATCCTTTAGGTTAAGTTGAAGCTTTTTAAAAGCAAGTTTTGAAAATTGAGACACAATACTAGTACTGGAGGAATTGGTGAGGCCTTGACTTAAAACTTTCTTTGTACTGTGATTTCCTTTTGGGTGTATTTCGCTAAGTGAAACTTGTTAAATTTTTTGTTAACTAAATTTTTTTCTTAAAGTGAAGACTTTTTCACAATGACTAGCACAGATTATCTGCTCAGCAAAAGATAGCGAAATCACTGAGTGGTTCAAGACAATTCTTTTTAATCTTAATGTATTTAAGTGTCAATTTAAAAATAGTTTCATACATTAAATCTATGATCTCCCTTATATTCTAATAATGAGGCTAAATAAAAGTCTAATAAAAATATTTTAAAAAAGAATTCTGCCAGTTCTCACATCCTATGTGTCTTTCTGAAGGGTAAATACACTCATGAAAATTTAAATGTATTGTCTTTTGCCATTAAGCACTAAGGAAAGTAGGACTGCCCAGTTTAACCCAACAAAAGAAAGCTAAGACTAGAAATGCAAAGAGAAATCCTTCATCTTTGTCCTGTACTAGGAGTTACCCTGATCTCCACCTCCCCTGCTAGCCCCCTATACTTCAGCCACTTATTCCTCTGCTCTGAGAATAGTTGGGGGTGGGGGATAGTAATCTGGAAAGGAACCTTATAAAGTGGCCCTATTTTAGAAGACTTTGGATTCAGTTGCAGACACTATTCTTGCTGATGCCCCTTGTTGGCCTTGGACCCCTTGCTCAGGTTCTGACCTCTTCTACCCAAACTCTTTGACATAAGTCTTCCCAGATCACTCTCCTCCGCCTTCTCTCCCTCCCCATATCTGACCCCTGGATTATATATTTAGCTTGGCTTCATGCCCTCATGTCTGCATTCCCAGCCCTGACCACCTTCAATCAGTTGAAAGTGGTGATATATTAGTCAGGCAACTCCAAAGCACAGATTAGTTTATCTGTAGCAACAGGGCCTAAAGGAAGAAGTCCAGGGATGGTTATTTAGTGGAGCAGAGTCACTTAATAAAAGGCATTAAGCACCTTAGAAGCCTGAAGGTTTGAGCAAATTGTTTTATACACTGCACTTGCAATTATGTGTGAAAGTTTCCACATACCTGGCTTCCTAGATACATAGCCTTTTAAAAATAACGCATTTGGAAATGCAATTTAATCAACTTCCTAATTTGAAAAAGCATTATCTAGGTCCCTGACAGATATTGTGTTGGAACACTGGGGCCATACCTGAAGTTACTGGGACCTCAGGGAAGAGTTGATATGGAAAAAATCCTGGTTGGAAATAGTTTTTCTAGAAATAGTTAGAAATTAAAAAATTAACTAGCATGCTGCTAGTTAACTTTGTTCTTTCCTCTGGCCTTGCAAGATTCATGGGAAAAGACCTTCAGCACTGTTGTGATTGAATCATTTCACATTTTATGACCAGATAACCTTTGCATATAGAGATGACTGGGACAATATTCCCATTCTTGAGGAGCTCAGGAGTAAAAGGACACTACATCAGTCAGGTCCAACAGGAAACAGAGCTCACCCCATTTAACTCAATGAGATCTCAATCAAGGGAGGACTTAAAGAAGTGTGGGCAGAGCTGGTGGGACATCCAGATACCAACAACAGCAGAGAACCATTACCATCCCTAATAATGAAGAGATAAGCAGAGGGAACAGGAGAGTTGGAACCATGGAGGAGGGGCTCCCTCAGGAGCTGCAGTTAGACAAAGATCTGGCTTCTACCAGAGGGGAGGCTTCAAGGCTAGAACCGTGGGAGAAACTGCCTTGACCTCTCTTGCTTCCCATTCTCTAATACCCTGCAAGTGCATATCACCCACTAACTCAGACAGATAACCCACTAGCAAGGGAGTCCGGATGACAGTCTGTAGGGATCAGCCTCCTGGGGGAAGAACTAAAGCAGATGTAGATAACGGATATGGCAGCATAAACAAAGAATAATCAAACCAGAACACCCCATTTTCCACCCAGGTCCCATTTTTTCCCCTTCATTTAAATGGTGAGAATCCCATCCCAAACACAAGGAGACACAAGAGTCATCATCAGCCACTGTGTTATTACTGGTGACATCATTTCAAATGTTCTCTCACCTGGACCCTAAATTTTGAGGTTGGCTACCATTAGCGCTCTTAATGTAAAATAGTATGGAGAAGGGGAGGGAAGGACGAGATAATTGGCATAAAATAAGTATGGCTGCTATGGTCTCCCCTTCTGTAGTCTTTCATGAGGCCGGAGCAAATAATCACCGCTTCCTTTTTTTCCGTGATCACTTTATCCTCTACCAAACACTTATCACCTTATCTTGGGAAGGTCTGAGATCCAAACCTTCATCCCCAAATAGCTGAGCCTTACTAGTCCTCTCTGCAGTGGGCGGTCAGTTTCCCACTGACCTTCATTATTGGACATGGAAATCCTGGTAAGTGACCCCAGAAATCCTCTGAGTTTAAAATATAGTCTTCCCAGCCCTATTGCATGGCAGCAACCCACTTTCTTCTTGGTACTCAATATAGTGATCCATCCTCTTCCTGTTAGTTCAATGGTGTGAGTTCCAAAATGGCCAAAGACAGGCTCAGCTTCCAGTTCCTTGGTGGCAACATTCCTCCCTTAGGGATATTCAGGCTCAAAATCATGGAGATAGAAGGCAAAAGTTCTATTAAGTGGAGTATTAGCTGTGATAGTTACAAGGGTCACTCCTAATGCTTCCCCGTGTTTCCTAGCCCACAGTTCGTGCTATGAAGGAGACAGGACCAGATATTGACTGCTGGTTTAAAGTATACACTAATCCTACCGGTGAGCTCAAGCTTTGCATGGTGTCATATCCCAGTTGGCCTACTGAACCCTCACTACAGACACCTTAGAAGCCCTGTGTTGAAGATGACAGCGCTGCAGTCAATCTTTGTCCTTGGATGACAATGTGGAGCACAGCGGCCCACCAGTCTAAAACACTCATTTTGGAATTGTTATGTATGAGAGAAATGCACCCCTATCTAATTTAAGCTATTCTACTTTACTGTCTCCTGGTTACATTATTTTAACATTGCCCTAATTAAGACAGCCATCTTGGCTGTTAGCATAGCCCTAACTTATGCTTTTTCTGGTTAAGTTGTGAGGAGTGTGGGTTGGGGTGGAGGGTGGAGAGAGGGGAAGGCATCTGGTCTTATAATCTGGGCTTAAATATGCTGATTTGCTGCAGAGTCCCCGCTGGGCAACCCTGTGCCTCAGAAAACCACCCCATACCTTGATTCCAAGCGCTGCTCTTCCTCGGTGTCCTCCCTCTATGGGGATTCTTAGTGTCTTTCCCATGGTTTTTCAGATTCCTCCCTCTTCTGTGGTTCCCTCTCCCTTCTGAAGCATTGTCAGGGAAGGGTTGAGTAACTGGTACTGGTTCCCCATCCTGCACAGAGATGAGGCCGTGGAGGGCCCGTAGCAGGGGGAGAAGTAGGAATTCTAGGAAGGCAGCTATATATTATTATCACTTCATTCCTATGACATTTCCAGAATAGGTAAATCCACAGAGACAGGATGCAGATTCACAGATTCCAGGGTCTAAGGGGTGGCAGGAATAGAGAGTGACTGCTTAATAGGTAGGGGTTTTCATTGGGGGATAGTAAGAATGTTCTGGAATAAAACAGTGGTGATGGTCGCACAGCCTTGTAAGAGTACTAAATGCCGCTGAATTGTTTACTCTAAAATGACCAAAACGGTGAATTTTATGTTATACAAATTTATCACAATAAAAAAACAGTAAAGTGGTTGGATTTCATTCTAATTGAGTAAGAAGATGGTGGAGGGTTATAGGGGTGAATCTGGCAGTGATTAAAGTAAACAGAGCTGTAAAAGAATCATTTGACCTTGTAGTCTGCTTGGAACACCTGTTTCCTCCTGCATGGGGGGTGATGGGGATGGAAGGGAGTAGGGAGACAGCAGGCAGAGTAGAGGATGCTGACTCCAGAGAGGGCAAAAGGCAAGCTGCTGGGCTAGGCATCATTTCTAGATTTTCCTGATTGACGTGGATTTTTTGTTGTTTTTGTTCATTTATTTTTTTTTTCAATTACTCAGCAGTCTAATACCTTCCTATGTGGGGAGAATCCAAATGGGAGGGGTCCTCCTTTGTAAACCTTGGTTATAGGTAGGAATCTTCTCTCTGTGCCCTGTCCCACACCCCCACCTGCCAACCACACTTGGTCTCAGACATCCAACCTAGCCCAGCTAATGAGATACTCCTTCTGGGACTTGGAATCATGACGAGTGATGCAAAGACACAGATGAGAGCAGGTGAGAGTACACAGAACAGCTGCGCCACCAAGGATGAGAGTCCACTGGCTGCTGTGTTGTGCAAGATCTGGGGCTTTGGCATTGCATGTTCAGGGGCAGCTGTGCCTGGCAGCATCCTTACCAGACCAATTCTGAGGGGTGACCTTGGCTTTGGCAGCTGCTCCCTGACCTCTTGTTGTGGTTATTTTCTGAGCATAGTTCACCAGCCCCATTTCAATTCTCAAGCTACCCAATATCCTTCCAATAAATTCCTTGACTGTTCGAGTTAGCCTGAGCTTGTTTCTGTTACTTTGAATTAGGAACCCTGTTACATTACTGTAGTCTTAACCACCTCCCTTCAAAACAGAAAACATGGTACATTCCAATTAAATGCCTATGACTCCTTGCAAAATTGAAATACTGTCTGCACCTTGATTCTTGTGTGTGTGTGTGTGTGTGTGTGTGTATTTCACTTTAAAGATTACAGATGTGAAAACAAAATGCATTTCCATGCACTGAGTTATTGTAGCTATGGTGATGAGCAGACAGAGCACTGCTCTAGCAATTAGAAGACCAGGCCACAGCTAGTTGTGTAACCTTGGGCAAGTCAGTTTCTTCTCTATTCAGGCTGAGATAAACTGCGAGCCCTTTTCTAGTGTTTGAGTTTCTGTGATTCAGGAATGCAAAAGAAATCATTTATATTAACACCATGCCTAGAAAAACAAACTATTTTCTCTCACAAACAGGCACAGTCTGACTCAATATCATACAACTAAGATAACTTCAGTTGTCAATCTGTACTTCACCTATTAAATAATGCATATCATTGTAGACAAGTGACAAAAGTTAACAGCCTCATCTCTCTGTGGGAATATCATCTGCAATGATAATACTAACGAGAGCTCACACTTGGATTGCATTTACTACATGCCACAGCTCTAGGAGTATTGCATATATGAGCTCATTCAATCCTTACAGCAGCCTCAGAAAGTAAGTGCTATTATTATCCCATTTACAGATGAAGAAACAGAAGCACAGAGAGGTTCGGAAACTTGCCCAAAATCACACAGCCAGTAGGTGACACAACTCAAACTCAAACTCAAACTATCTGGCTCTAGAATCCAACCGCTGTGTGTGTGTGTGTGTGTGTGTGTGTTTGTGTGTGTGTGTGTGTGTGTGTGAAAATCCACATAACATAAAGTCACCATTTTAGCCATCTTAAATCATACAATTCAGTGGTATTTAGTGCATTCACAGAATCCATGCTTTTAATGATACACTATACTACCAAAACTATATCTATCATCAAATAAATAAACCGTAATTACAATCAGTTTTACAGACCGAGAGATAGTGAGATAGGGCTGTCGTTTCTTTCATCCATTTCAGTGCATTCAATAGTAGTAATGTAATTTCCAGATGAAGATTATAGAGTTGTGATGTGATTCCTGGGGTCTTAGGAAGCTTTTAGCTCTAGTCTACCTTTCGCCTCCACGAAAGCTGCATCTAATCTTAATCAACCTGGAAAGATGAGTGTCCATCACATTTTAATACTTCAGCAGAGGATGGAGCAAGGGAATCCCAAGCTTCCTCTGAGGGCTGGTCCCACTATTTAAGGACACCTATCAACAGAAAGTCCTGACCTATGTCCTCATTCACAAATGAATGCATTCAGCTTTTCCCTGATTTTAGGGATGGAGAGGCAGGTGTTGAAAAACGTTGGTCAGCACTTCCTCTGCAATAATAATTCTAATGACAGCTCACACTTGGATAGCATTTACTAAGTGCCATTGTTCTAAGAGTTTTGCATATGTGATAATCCTTTATGACCTGGCTGTGTGTGGCTTTGGGTAAATTATTATTACTTCTTCTAAACAGTCTCTCTTGTGACAGTCATTCACTCAGCAACTCCTGGTGGCACCTGTTTTGCACCAGGCACTGAGCTGAACCCTGGAAGCAGGAAGGATTGCTGGATAGTTGGATGGGTAAGTATTGGGCAGTGGTTCTCAGCATGGTTGAGGAGCAGGTTACCAGTGAATCTTTCCAAAATACAATGTTCACTCCCACTGGGTCCTGATGTACCACCTAAGTTGTCAGGGCTAGAGTGGCAGGTGGGTTTGGGAATGGTGCATTTCAAAGAAATCCCTCCCAGATATATCTCATTTTCCTTATTCTCCCCCCAACCACCACTGCCCAAACCCCCAACCCAAGCATATCTATTCATTTAGAACCATTGAAATTAGTGATTTCTGAGGCCACTTTGGGCTCTAAAATTCTATGGTGCATTCTCAATTCAACATTCCTTAGGTTTCTACTCTGTGCTAAGCACAGGAGCTACAGAGAATAAGATCTTGGTAGATACAGTCCCCGCCCCTTGTCCACTCTCGTTCTGGTTGAGACACAGACAAGCAAACCAACAGTGTCAATATAACATGAGGGACCCAGAGTACAGGGAAGCATTTCATCAACTGAATATCCCCTCAGGTGACACTTCAACTTTCTCTTCTCCAGAATAAGTGATTCCTTTGCCTTCTTTTCTAAGCTCTTATTTCCCAATGATCAAACAATATCATCAACATCTGACAAGTTCTGAATCTAATGCATCTGCCTTCCTTCTGGTTTCAGATGCAAAGCATATTCTCCACACAGCCTCACACCAGTTCCAAACCCTGCATGCTAACATTTCTCTGCCGAAAGGCCTTTTTAATGAGGAACTTGGTTCAGGCATCAGCTATAGAACATTAATATTCATGGTTAGTATTTGTAAAAACCTTTATTTTAATCTTTTGTTTCTGTTGAGGGGGGAGTGTTAAAATGGCCAGAAATTCCCAATTCCCACTTATTCTATCCAGGCCTCTATTTTCAGAGTATTTTCTTTTTGGCTTCCATTACTTCATTGGGGTTGGCAATGAAAGTTAGTCCTGCTCCTGTCCAAGTGTTAAATGGATACTCGTGTGTCTTTTTGCCACATTGGTATACTTAATTTTATTCCAAATAGGATTTTTCTTTTTTCCCCTCTGCATGCAAATGTGTTACCCTTTCAGTGTTTGCATAATAGCAGTAATTCTTTCATTTGTACAAAAGGACATGCATTATTTTGGCAGATAGATGGAGCTTTGATGGAGAGATTATTACATTTCCAAAAGCAAAGAGAATAAATGAGAATTTAGCTAGACGCTGACTAAACACCCCCTTCCCCCAACTCCACTGATCATGAGCCAAGTGTCTAACACACTACACTTCCCTCCCAGACAACAAACCTCGCAGAACAGTAAGACCTTGCCGTTCTCGGTTCTCTGCCCTTCTCTGCGTGGCTCTGTGGACTGTATCACTTGGCTTCCCTTGCCCTACAGCTTCTGGCTGGTTTGGCCAATAGGAGACACCAGCATGAGAATGGAGGATGGGAGTAGAGGGAAGCTGGGCTATTTATTTTCCTCCTCCCTCCCTGCCTTTCCACAGGTCAAGCAGTAGTTGTATCCCTCCAAGGTCACAGATCAGTTGAGGAGCCCCTCTTCTACAAATCCAGCTCTCACTAGACTCTGGCAATCCGCTTCCTGCTCCTCACTGCCTCTAGCAAGATCCACAGAGCTTCACTACCCCTTGTCGACTAACCCTGCCCATATCCATGTAAATATTCCTTATACTCAACACTTTGAGTGTGCCATCTTTTTCCTCAGGACACGTGAGAAGCATCATATTTCCAACACTTCACTTAGCTCACTAGATCCTCCCTCCTCCTCCAAAAACAAACAAACACCATAGCACTGGGAAAGTAATAAAGAAGTCCAAAACCACTGAGGTCTATAGGTATCTGCATGTCACCTCAAAGTGTTTAGAAATTGCACAAGGCAGAAGAGAAGTTTTCCCTAGGCACATCTAGCTTCATTGCAGTCATGTAGATGATTGGCAGCTGTTGGTTTTGCCTGTCACTGGGTCACCTTCTTCTGGTCACAGCCCCCTGATTTTCCTTGGGGAGCTACCTCTTCAATTCTGTTGGTACATGTGGATTGGATGGGGCTGTTCTCACCCTCAGATCAGAGAAAATAGAATGCCCCCAGCTCGGCCACTCAGGCCATCATTTCCCCCAGGCCACAGCAATTGGTTCAGGGATGGGTAGGTGATCTAAGCCAGGCCAATGGAAACCAGTTGGATAAAATTCTAGGACTTTGGCTGGAGCAGCTAGAGAGGAGTAGAGCCCACCTGAGAACTGAAAAATCACAGAGAAAGCAGTCAAGAAATGAAGAGAGGATAACTGGGCTCTGATCATGTCATTTGCATGCTGGATCAAGCCTAGCCTTGCTCTTGCAATTACATGAACAAAAGGTTCTGTCATTTCATTTGTTTCAGCTGGGTTTCCATCAGGGAAAGAATCCTGACTACTACGTTGAAGACGGAAGCTCTTTATACACTCGAAACCATCATGGACTGGGTAAGGGAGAGGCAGAGAAGAAAACAGAATTGAATGTTTCTAGATCACGTATTATTGTGTGCTCTAGAATAGAGCACATATTAATGTAGGTTAACTTATTTAATCCTCAAAATGACCTTACTCAGCTAAATTGAGGAACTTGCTAAGTGCCAAACAATTAGTAAATGGCAGAGTTAAGTTCAAACCAAGGACACTCTGCCTGCAA
Organism: Hylobates moloch; assembly: GCF_009828535.3. Lineage (NCBI taxonomy): Eukaryota > Metazoa > Chordata > Mammalia > Primates > Hylobatidae > Hylobates > Hylobates moloch. Next base: position 43,821,273 of record NW_026652283.1, read on the forward strand.
AGATATACTTGCTCTGCTCCGATGTGCTGCCATTATCATCATCATCTTCATCATCTGCCTCCCCACTGTTACCATCACCATCATCTTCAGGATGCTCCCTGAGGATCTGGACCACAGTGATAGGAAGCTGAGTTTTCTAACTCAGAAAACAGACCTTCAAACATATAAGTACATGAGTGTGCAAATAACTATAGCAAGAAGTACAAAGTGATCAGTACCACAAAAGAGGAGCAGATATCACGTTGAGAAAGATTATTTCCATCTGAGGTAGAGGTAGACTTCTAGAAATGGCTGAAGGAAATCCAAAGACAGGAAGGAGTCTCAACAGAGGCATTAGGGATAGGAATGTCAGATCATAAAAGATTCAGTTTGCACATTTACAACCTAAACTAATATAGTTCTAGTGCTCCAAGGTTCTGTTCTTGCCTCCCTTCTCTATTTTCTCTTGACGTCCTTCCTTGGCAATAACAAGGCCAGAAAGCTGACAACCCCCCAGTCTCCCATTTACCACAGTGCTTGGCACAGTCCCTCTTAACTTCAGGGCAAAGAGTGGAGAGTCATACAGTCTTCCAATGTAAATATGCCTACTCTTCAGTGGAGTTCACCTTAAGGTCCAAGGAATAGTGAACTGACAACAAGGACTGGTGTTGAAAGTGAACCTAGAAGCCTCTAAATGTGTCCTTAAAGACCCAGCATGTCTAGGCTCCTATTCAGCTCCCAAAGAAAGAAGTGTCATATGTCCTAACATTGACACTTGTTCCAAAGATGATGTGAATTCAGCCCTGGAGATACAGCCCTTTTTCTCTTTAGCAGAAACCCTGCTTCTGACCTCTCCCTTCCTCTCTAGATGTCTCATTACTCTTTGAATGAGACACAAGCTTTTCTACACGCATCACTGTCTCGTTTTAGCATACTTCTTCCCTCCATCCATCAACAAAAGGTGTTGCACTGATGCTAAACCAGGCAAAAGACCAACCCCCAAGTCAGCGTGTCTGCCAAGTAAAACACATGAAAACTTGGTGCACTGTTTTTAAAAGCAAGTTAAATAAGGTGTCTTTAAAGTTGAGTCCCTCGGGATTGTACTGAATCCCTAGGTTCTTGGTTTTATGACCACAAGGGACCAAGCAGGTTGGCTTTAATTGTTAAACTAGGCCACTTAAGCCACAGAGCCCTTGTCTAACAGGACAATATTTATAGCGATTGCATCATCGCATAGTCGAACTGTTCTTCTCAGACTGAGATCATCCTTTAGTTTGCTGGGATATTTTTTAAACTCCAGGAGGAAGAAAGAAACCTTCTGTTCATTAATAGAAACTACTAATAAGAGTAGAAGAGTACAATAATGTCGAAATGATAACATTTTAGCCGCATGAAAAGCAGGAACTTAATATTTTCTACTGGAAAGACTTTTGATTCACAGCTATTGAAAATTTGAAGATGACATTTTGGCCACTAGAGGCTGGGACAAATTTGATTAAAATTACTAGTCAAGGGCCAGGCGCAGTGGCTCACACCTGTAATCCCAGCACTTTGGGAGGCTGAGGCGGGCGGATCATGAGGTCAGGAGATCAAGACCATCCTGGCTAACACAGTGAAACCCCATCTCTACTAAAAACACAAAAAATTAGCCAGGCGTGGGGGCGGGCGCCTGTAGTCCCAGCTACTCGGGAGGCTGAGGCAGGAGAGTGGCATGAACCCGGGAGGCAGAGCTTGCAGTGAGCCAAGATTGCGCCACTGCACTCCAGCCTGGGTGACAGAGCAAGACTCCATCTCAAAAAAAAAAATAAAATAAATTACTAGTCAAGAAAACTCAATGGAATCAAATTTTTTTCAAAAACCACATTCCTGTGGTTTTATATAACACTATTGTTCATGTGGTAGAGATTGATGTGGTTTTCTTTTTTATTTTTTTCATCAACTTCTATTTTCCAGAGTACATGTGCAGAATGTGCAGATTTTGTTACATAGGTCAACGTGTGCCATGGTGGTTTGCTGCACATATCATCCCATCACCTAGGTATTAAGCCCAGCATCCATTAGCTATTTTTCCTAATGCTCTCCCTCTCCCCACCACATCCCTCAACAGGCCCCAGTGTGTGTTGTTCCCCTCCCTGTGTACATGTGTTCTCATTGTTCAGCTCCCACTTATAAGTGAGAATATGCAGCGTTTGGGTTTCTGCTCCTGCATTCATTTGCTGAGGATAATGGCTTCCAGCTCGATTCATGTCACTGCAAAGGACATAATCACATTCCTTTTCATGGCTGCACAGTATTCCATGGTGTATATGTACCACATTTTCTTTATCCAGTCTACCATTGATGGGCATTTGGGTTGATTCCATGTCTTTGCTATTGTGAATAGTGCTGCAATGAACATATGCGTGCATGTATCTTTATAACAGAATGATTTATATTCCTTTGGGTATATATCCAGTAATGGGATTGCTGGATCAAATGGTATTTCTGGTTCTAGATCTTTGAGGAATCGCCACACTGTCTTCCACAATGGTTGAACTAATTTAGCTCCCACCAACAGTGTAAAAGAATTCCTTTTTCTATGGGGTTGTTTGTTTTATTCTTGTAAATTTGTTTAAGTTCCTTGTAGAATCTGGATATTAGATCTTTGTCAAACGGATAGATGGCAAACTTTTTCTCCCATTCTGTAGGTTGTCTGTTCACTCCAATGATAGTTTCTTTTGCTGTGCAGAAACTCTTTAGTTTAATTAGGTCCCATTTGTCAATTTTTGCTTTCATTACAATTGCTTTTCGTGTTTTCATCATGAAATCTTTGCCCATGCCTATGTCCTGAATGGTATTGCCTAGATTTTCATCTAGGGTTTTTATGGTTTTGGGTTTTACATTTAAGTCTTTAATCCATCTTGAGTTGGTTTTTGTATAAGGTGTAAAGAATTGGTCCAATTTCAATTTTCTGCGTATGGCTAGCCAGTTCTCCCAGCACCATTTATTAAATAGGGAACCCTTTCCCCATTGCTTGTTTTGGTCAGGTTTGTCAAAGATCAGATGGTTGTAAGCATGTGGTCTTATTTCTGAGTTCTCTATTCTGTTCCATTGGTCTATGTGTCTATTTTTGTACCAGTACCATGATGTTTTGGTTACTGTAGCCTTGTAGCATAGTTTGAACTTGGGTAATGTGATACCTCCAGCTTTGTTCTTTTTTCTTAGGATTGTCTTGACTATGCAAGCTCTTTTTTGGTTCCATATGAATTTTAAAATAGTTTTTCTAATTCTATGAAGAATGTCAATGGCAGTTTAATGGGAATAGCATTGAATCTGTAAATTACTTTGGGTAGTATGATCACTTTCATGATACTGATTCTTCCTATCCATTAGCATGGAATATTTTTCCATTTGTTTGTACCCTCTCTGATTTCCTTGAGAAGCGGTTTATAGTTCTCCTTGAAGAGGTCCTTCACTTCCCTTCTCAGCTGTATTTCTAGGCATTTTATTCTCTTCATAGCAATTGTGAATGGGAGTTCATTCATGATTTGGCTGTCTGCATGCCTGTTGTTGGTGTATAGGAATGCTAGCAATTTTTGCACTTTGATTTTGTGATTGATGTGGTTTTCATTGTTTGGACTACCCATAATATACGTATACTGTAAAAGAGTGAGTGTATTTTTCTATTACTCTTTCAGATGAACTTTCCAGTCATGTCATAACATCATGATTTGGTTGTTTTATTTATCAAAGCTAGTTGACACACGTATAATTTACTCATAATGGTCACAATGGCTAACATTTGTTGGGCACTTCCTGTGTGCCAGGTGCTGTGCACATGCATTTCATACATATTATGTCATTTAATTCTCAAGCAGTTCCATCAGTTTCTATTATTACCACCACATTAAAGATGAGGAAAAGGAAGCTTAAAAAGTTGTGTAAGCTGCCCAAAGTCATAAACCTAGTAATCAGTGGAACTGGAACTTAAAGCCAGGACTGAGTGATTCCCAGAAATTCCCAAGCCTCTTTGCAACTATATCAGGCTGATTTTTATTGACAAATGGATTGTGCACTTTCTCTATCCAGTTCTGAAGTTGAATTGTAGAGTTTTTAAAGATGGCTTTCTGGGGGAGGTGCCATGTTCTATGAAGGGCACAGAAACCCTCAACAAATACAACAGACTTTTGTGCTTACTTAGGCAGCACATATACTAAAATTAGAACAAATACAACAGACTTTTAAGTTGCCTTATTTTCGCTAAAACAATAAAAATGCTTATACATTTGGGAAATTGTTAAATAATAAATACAAGTTAAATTATTTTAGTAAAAAAATATTGCTTTCAGGCCAGGCACAGGGGCTAATGCTTGTAATACCAGTACTTAGGGAGGCCAAGATGGGAGGATTGCTTGAGCCCAGGAGTTTGAGACCAGCCTGGGCCACATAGGGAGACCCTCATCTCTATAAAAAAAAAATGGCCACGCATGGTGGCACATACCTGTGGTCCCAGCTACTTTAGAGGCTGAGGAGGGAGGATCATTTGAGCTCTGGAGGTCAAGGCTACAGTGAGCCATGGTCATGCCACTACACTTCAGCCTGGGCAACAGAACGAGACCCTGTCTCAACAACAAAAAATACTTTCAGTCTGTAGTTATCTAGCTATAACATGTAGCTTTCAGAAACTAAAATTACATGAATTTTCAAATAAAATGAAAAACTTTACAATGTGGATTGGACTTCCGGTCAAGAAAAGCATCAAGAATGAATGTTTTGATCCACCCGCTCTGCTTCAAACACATTAAATGCCTACTAAAATATAAGAAGAGAGGGTTAAAAAAATAAACAACTTCACTGAACAGAACCAGAAATTAATCACAATGTAGTGAGTGGGTCTGAAGCCGTGAGTCTGTTACAATTTAGGTCTGTAAGCACATAGTAGTAGCTTGAAACTTGACTCCTATCATGTAATAGAAATGAAAGTGCTTCATGCACAATCGTGGATCAGAAGAAGATTTACTATGGAAGCCAGAGGCTTGAATGAAGCTCCTCCCTCTACGGAAAAAAAGTCTATTAAGATAAAGCAATTATCAACTACTTCCTGAGACTACATTTTACACAGGGTTCTTGGCTTGGAAAGCAGACTGTAGATGCACTTCCTGGCCAGGAACTCAGCCAGATACCTGCTGCCCTATAACTAGATTTGTGATAGCCCCAATATCACTGCAGAACAAATTCCACCTGGTGCTGCACTAGGGGCCTAAGAAAAGGTCAAATAGAGACAACTGTAAATTCCCAAAACTGCTAGACAAATAGGATGAGAGAAAAATATCACACACACACACACACACACACACACACACTCTTTCAAGACGTAGCTGCTATAACAAATGAAGAAATCTAAAACTAAAGAAGAAAGCCTAGAAAACAATCAAAATTATTAATTGAAGCATGAAATGCCTAGAGATAAAATTATTTTTTATCTTTGAAACAGTCTTACCAAGACTTTAAAATAAGGATGTCTAGACTGTTCAAAGGCATAAATTAGGGCATTGCATTCATTAATAGCGACTAAGGAACTATGAAACACAAAGCAGATATAAATAAAACAAAACCAGTTGGGTATTTAGAAAAACCAAATATATATTGGAACTGAAAAAAAAAAAAAAAAAGCAGTTACCAGCTGGGCACAGTGGCTCATGCCTGTAATCCCAGCACTTTGGGAGGCCAAGCCAGGTGGATCACGAAGTCAGGAGTTCGAGACCAACCTGGCTAACACGGTGAAACTCTGTCTCTACTAAAAATACAAAAAAAAATTAGGCGGGCATGGTGGCAGGCGCCTGTAGTCCCAGCTACTCAGGAGGCTGAGGCAGGAGAATGGCGTGAACCTGGGAGGCGGAGGTTGCAGTGAGCTGAGATTGTGCCACTGCACTCCAGCCTGGGCGACAGAGTGAGACTCCATCTCAAAAAAAAAAAGCAGTTACCAAAACAAATCCTCAAAAGACAAGAAAAACTCTAGATTAAATCCAAAGAGAATAGTAAATTCAGAAATGGTTTTGAGACATAAACACAGAACTTAGTCTAGAGTGACAAAGAGATGATTTTTAGTACAATGGTTAGCAGACACAAAAGATCCATTGAGAGGCTCTAACATATATCTGGTAGATGTTCCAAAAGAAGAGGATGGAGGGAATGATGGAGAAACATTAAGAGATTAGATATTAGGTCCTAATAGGAAATTAAAGCTGAAGACTTTCATGATCTCATATGTGTTCTCTGATGAAAAGGACACTGTAGACAGGGCATGACATATGACAGTGAAAGTACAGATCATTGATAATAAGAAGAAACTCCTATAATTGCTAGAGAGAACAGATAAGATATCCAGTAGGAACCATTAGGCTGACAGTGAACTTATTTTCAGTAACAACTGTGGCCAGAGGATAATGTACTAATATCCTTAGAAGGTTAAGAGAAAACAGCTGTCAACATAGAAGTTTATATCCAGCTAAACTATTATTTAACAGTGAGGGCAAAAAGACATTTTCAGAAACATGAAGACTAAATGAGTCCCCCATATGCAGTTGCACATTGACACACTTAGTAAAGGATATACTTCACTAAAGAGAAATATGAAACTACAGCAAAGGTAGGGGATAGAGGAAACAATGAAATAATAATCTAAAAATTAATTAAATATGTTTGTAGGTTTAAATATTGACTTGCATGATAAAAATTCTGTGTTTATGCCAGGTGTGGTGGCTCACGCCTGTAATCCCAGCACTTTGGGAGGCTGAGGAGGGCAGACCACGAGGTCAGGAGATCAAGACCATCCTGGCTAATGCAGTGAAACCCAATCTCTACTAAAAATACAAAAAATTAGCTGGGCATAGTGGCGGGTGCTTGTAGTCCCAGCTACTCGGGAGGCTGAGGCAGGAGAATGGCATGAACCTGGGAGGTGGAGCTTGCAGTGAGCCAAGATTGTGCCACTGCACTCCAGCCTGGGTGACAGAGCAAGACTCCGTCTCAAAAAAAAAAAAAATTAATTAAATTAAATATTCTGTGTTTAGAAGAAAAGAAATGCTAAATAACAATATATTTTTGAGAATACTTTTAAAAACTCAAGTAGGATATGTTGAAACCATAAGAAAAAACACTAAAAGAATAGATTAACAGGCTGGGCATGCTGGCTCACGCCTATAATCCCAGCACTTTGGGAGGCCAAGGCAGGTGGATCACAAGGTCAGGAGATTGAGATCATCCTGGCTAACACAGTGAAACCCCATCCCTACTAAAAATACAAAAAATTAGCTGCACGTAGTGGTGCATGGCTGTAGTCTCAGCTACTCAGGAGGCTGAGGCAGGAGAATTGCTTGAACCTGCGAGGCAGAGGTTGCAGTGAGCCAAGATCGCGCCACTGCACTCCAGCCTAGGCGACACAGCAAGACTCTCTCTTAACAAAAAATATAGATTAACAACCAACAGAGGAAAAAATGAAAGACATATTTATAAAATAGTTTACCAATTGAATACAAAGCCAAAAAGGACTGGGAGAAGAAAACACAAGAAAAATGTCAATAAAGAAAAAATATAAAGTGCATCAATAATCACAATAAATGTAATTAGACTAAATGCATCTGTTACAAGACAGAGATTAGCATATTAGATTGAAATTTTAAATCTAGCTGCTTGCTGAATATCTGATACATACCTAGAACACATCAAAACAAGATTGAAAGTAAAGAGGGGGGAGGTTCCAAGATGGCCAAATACGAACAGCTCCAGTCTATATCTCCCAGCGTGAGCAATGCAGAAGACAGGTATTTCTGCATTTCCAACTGAGGTACCAGGTTCATCTCACTGGGGCTTGTGGGACAGTGGGTGCAGCCCACGGAGCAGGGCAGGGCATCACCTCACCCGGGAAGTGCAAGAGGTTGGGGAATTTCCTTTCTTAGTCAAGGGAAGCTGTGACAGATGGTACCTGGAAAATCAGGACACTCTCACCCTAATACTGTGCTTTTCCAGTGGTCTTAGCAAACAGCACACCAGCAGATTATATCTCACCCCTGGCTCAGAGGGCCCCTTGCCCACAGAGCCTCGCTCACTGCTAGCACAGCAGTCTGAGATCCAACTGCAAGGTGGCAGCGAGGCTGGGGGAGGGGCGTCCACCATTGCTGAGGCTTGAGTAGGTAAACAAAGCAGCCAGGAAGCTCAAACTGGGTGGAGCCCACTGCAGCTCAAGGAGGCCTGCCTGCCTCTGTAGACTCCACCTCTGGGGGCAGGGCATAGCTGAACAAAAGGCAGCAGAAACTTCTGCAGACTGAAACGTCCCTGTCTGACAGCCTTGAAGAGAGTAGTGGTTCTCCCAGCACAGAGTTTGAGATCTGAGAATGAACAGACTGCCTCCTCAAGTGGGTCCTTGACCCCCGAGTAGCCTAACTGGGAGACACCTCCCAGTAGGGGCCAACTGACACTTCATACAGCTGAGTGCCCCTCTGAGATGAAGCTTCCAGAGGAAGGATCAGGCAGCAACATTTGCCATTCTGCAATATTTGCTATTCTGCAGCCTTGCTGGTGATACCCAGGCAAACAGGGTCTGGAATGGACCTCCAGAAAACTCCAACAGTCCTGCAGCTGAGGGTCCTGACTGTTAGAAGGAAAACTAACAAACAGAAAGGACATTCACACCAAAACCCCATCTGTACATCACCATCATCAAAGACCAAAGGTAGATAAAACCACAAAGACGGGGAGAAACCAGAGCAGAAAAGCTGAAAATTCTAAAAATCAGAGCACCTCTTCTCCTCCAAAGGAACGCAGCTCCTCACCAGCAACAAAGCTGGACAGAGAATGATTTTGACAAGTTGAGAGAAGAAGGCTTCAGATGATTGGTAATAACAAACTTGTCCAAGCTAAAGGAGGATGTTCGAACCCATTACAAAGAAGCTAAAAACCTTGAAAAAAGATTAGATGAATGAATAACTAGAATAAACAGCATAGAGAAGAACTTAAGTGATGTGATGGAGCTGAAAACCATGGCACAAGAACCACATGACATATGCACAAGCTTCAGTAGCCAATTCGATCAAGTGGAAGAAAGGGTATCAGTGATTGAAGATCAAATGAATGAAATGAAGCCAGAAGAGAAGTTTAGAGAAAAAAGAATAAAGATAAATGAATAAAGCCTCCAAGAAATATAGGACTATGTAAAAAGACCAAATTTACGTCTGATTGGTGTACCTGAAAGTAACAGGGAGAATGGAACCAAGTTGGAAAACACTCTTCAGGATATTATCCAGGAGAACTTCCCCAACCTAGCATGGCAGACCAACATTCAAATTCAGGAAATACACAGAACACCACAAAGATACTCCTCGAGAAGAGCAACTCCAAGACACATAATTGTAAGATTCACCAAAGTTGAAAGGAAGGAAAAAATGTTAAGAGCAGCCAGAGAGAAAGGTCAGGTTACCCACAAAGGGAAGCCCATCAGACTAACAGCAGATCTCCTGGCAGAAACTCTACAAGCCAGAGGAGAGTGGGGGCCAATATTTAACATTCTTAAAGAAAAGAATTTTCAACCCAGAATTTCATATCCAGCCAAACTAAGCTTCATAAATGAAGGAGAAATGAAATCCTTTACAGACAAACAAATGCTGAGAGATTTTGTCACCACCAGGCCTGCCTTACAAGAGCTCCTGAAGGAAGCACTAAACATGGAAAGGAACAACTGGTACCAGCCACTGCAAAAACATGCCAAATTGTAAAGACTATCAATGCTAGGAAGAAACTGCATCAACTAATGAGCAAAATAACCACTAACATCATAATGACAGGATCAAATTCACACATGGTATTAACCTTAAATGTAAATGGGCTAAATGCTCCAATTAAGAGACACAGAATGGCAAATTGGGTAAAGAGTCAAGACCCATCAGTGTGCTGTATTCAGGAGACCCATCTCACATGCAGAGACACACATAGGTTCAAAATAAAGGGATGGAGAAAGATCTACCAAGTAAATGGAAAACAAAAAAAAAGCAGAGGTTGCAATCCTAGTCTCTGATAAAACAGACTTTAAACCAACAAAGATCAAAAGAGACAAAGAAGGCCATTACATAATGGTAAAGGGATCAATTCAACAAGAAGACTAACTATTCTAAATATATATGCACCCAATACAGGAGCACCCAGATTCATAAAGCAAGTCCTTAGTGACCTACAAAGAGACTTAGACTCCCACACAATAATAATGGGAGACTTTAACACCCCAGTGTCAACATTATTAGACAGATCAACAAGACAGAAAGTTAACGATATCCAGGAATTGAACTCAGCTCTGCACCAAGCAGAACTAATAGACATCTACAGAACTCTCCACCTCAAATCAACAGAATATACATTCTTCTCAGCACCACATCACACTTATTCCAAAATTGACCACATACTTGGAAGTAAAGCACTCCTCAGCAAATGTGAAAGAACAGAAATCATAACAAACTGTCTCTCAGACCACAGTACACTCAAACTAGAACTCAGGATTAAGAAACTCACCAAAACTGCTCAACTACATGGAAACTGAACAACCTGCTCCTGAATGACTACTGGGTGCAAAACAAAATGAAAGCAGAAATAAAGATGTTCTTTGAAACCAATGAGAACAAAGACACAACATGCCAGAATCTCTGGGACACATTTAAAGCAGTGTGTAGAGGGAAATTTACAGCACTAAATGCCCACAAGAGAAAGCATGAACGATCTAAAATTGACACCCCAACATCACAATTAAAAGAACTAGAGAAGCAAGAGCAAACACATTCAAAAGCTAGCAGAAGGCAAGAAATAACTAAGATCAGAGCAGAACTGAAGGAGATAGAGACACACACAAAAAAAACCTTCAAAAAAATCAATGAATCCAGGAGCTGGTTTTTTGAAAAGATCAACAAAATTGATAGACTGCTAGCAAGACTAATAAAGAAGAAAAGAGAGAAGAATCAAATAGATGCAATAAAAAATGATAAAGGGGATATCACCACCAATCCCACAGAAATACAAACTACCATCTGAGAATACTATAAATACCTCTATGCAAATAAACTAGAAAATCTAGAAGAAATGGATAAATTCCTGGACACATACACCCTCCCAAGACTAAACCAGGAAGAAGTTGAATCCCTGAATACACCAATAACAGGCTCTGAAGTTGAGGCAATAATTAATAGCCTACCAACCAAAAAAAGTCCAGGACCAGACGGATTCACAGCTGAATTCTACCAGAGGCATGAAGAGGAGCTGGTACCATTCCTTTTGAAACTATTCCAATCAATAGAAAAAGAGGGAATCCTCCCTAACTCATTTTATGAAGCCAGCATCATCCTGATACCAAAGCCTGGCAGAGACACAACAAAAAAAGAGAATTTTAGACCAATATCCCTGATGAACATTGATGCAAAAATCCTCAATAAAATACTGGCAAACTGAATCCAGCAGCACATCAAAAAGCTTATCCACCATGATCAAGTTGGCTTCATCCCGGGGGTGCAAGGCTGGTTCAACATATGCAAATCAATAAATGTAATCCATCATATAAACAGAACCAAAGACAAAAACCACATGATTATCTCAACAGATGCAGAAAAGGCCTTTGACAAAATTCAACAGCCCTTCATGCTAAAAACTCTCAATAAACTAGGTATTGATGGGACGTATCTCAAAATAATAAGAGCTATTTATGAAAAACCCACAGCCAATATCATACTGAATGGGCAAAAACCAGAAGCATTCCCTTTGGAAACAGGCACAAGACAGGGATGCCCTCTCTCACCACTCCTATTCAACATAGTGTTGGAAGTGCTGGCCAGGACAATCAGGCAGGAGAAAGAAATAAAGGGTATTCAATTAGGAAAAGAGGAAGTCAAAGTGTCCCTGTTTGTAGATGACATGATTGTATATTTAGAAAACCCCATTGTCTCAGCCCAAAATCTCCTTAAGCTGATAAGCAACTTCAGCAGTCTCAAAATACAAAATCAATGTGCAAAAATCACAAGCATTCCTATACACCAATAACAGACAGAGAGCCAAATTATAAATGAACTCCCTTTCATAATTGCTTCAAAGAGAATAAAATACCTAGGAATCCAACTTACAAAGGATGTGAAGGACCTCTTCAAGAAGAACTGCAAACCACTGCTCAATGAAATAAAAGAGGACACAAACAAATGGAAGAACATTCCATGCTCATGGATAGGAAGAATCACTATCGTGAAAATGGCCATACTGCCCAAGGTAATTTATAGATTCAATGCCACCCCCATCAAGCTACCAATGACTTTCTTCATAGAATTGGAAAAAACTACTTTAAAGTTCATATGGAACCAAAAAAGAGCACACATTGCCAAATCAATCCTAAGCCAAAAGAACAAAGCTGGAGGCATCATGCTGCGTGACTTCAAACTATACTACAAGGCTACAGTAACCAAAACAGCATGGTACTGGTACCAAAACAGAGATATAGACCAATGGAACAGAACAGAGCCCTCAGAAATAATACCACACATCTGCAAACATCTGATCTTTGACAAACCTGACAAAAACAAGAAATAGGGAAAGGATTCCCTATTTAATAAATGATGTTGGGAAAACTGGCTAGCCATATGTAGAAAGCTGAAACTGGATCCCTTCATTACACCTTATACAGAAATTAATTCAAGATGGATTAAAGACTTAAATGTTATACCTAAAACCATAAAAACCCTAGAAGAAAACCTAGGCAATACCATTCAGGACATAGGCACGGGCAAGGACTTCATGACTAAAACACCAAAAGCAATGGCAACAAAAGCCAAAATTGACAAATGGGATCTAACCAAACTAAAGAGCTTCTGCACAGCAAAAGAAACTACCATCAGAGTGAAAAGGCAACCTACAGAATGGGAGAAAATTTTTACAATCTACCCATCTGACAAAGAGCTAATATCCAGAATCTACAAAGAACTTACACAAATTTACAAGAAAAAATCAAACAACCCCATCAAAAAGTGGGCAAAGGGTATGAACAGACACTTCTCAAAAGAAGATATTTATGCAGCCAACAGACACATGAAAAAATGCTCATTATCACTGGCCATCAGAGAAATGCAAATCAAAACCACAGTGAGATACCATCTCACACCAGTTTGAATGGCCATCATTAAAAAGTCAGGAAACAACAGGTGCTGGAGAGGATGTGGAGAAATAGGAACACTTTTACACTGTTGGTGGGACTGTAAACTAGTTCAACCATTGTGGAAGACAGTGTGGCAATTCCTCAAATATCTAGAACTAGAAATACCATTTGACCCCGCTATCCCATTACTGGGTATATACCCAAAGGATTATAAATCATGCTGCTATAAAGACACATGCACACATATGTTTATTGCAGCACTATTCACAACAGCAAAGACTTGGAACCAACCCAAATGTCCATCAATGATAGACTGGATTAAGAAAATGTGGCACATATACACCATGGAATACTATGCAGCCATAAGAAAGGATGAGTTCATGTCCTCTGTAGGGACATGGATGAAGCTGAAAACCACCATTCTGAGCAAACTATCACAAGGACAGAAAACCAAACACTGCATGTTCTCACTCATAGGTGGGAATTGAACAATGAGAACACCTGGACACAGGTTGGGGGACATCACACACTGGGGCCTGTCATAGGGTGGGCAGAAAGGGGAGGGATAGCATTAGGAGATATACCTAATGTAAATGACGGGTTAACAGGTGCAGCACACCAACATGGCACATGTATACATATGTAACAAACCTGCACATTGTGCACATGTAGCCTAGAACTTGAACTATAATAATAATAATAAATAAATAAATGAAAGTAAAGAGATAGAAATAGTTATATCATATACATAATAACCAGATAAAGCTACTGAGATGATGTTAACTTAATGCAAAAAGCAAAAAAGCTAAGAGGAAATAAGAGGAGAATTATATAAAACAATAGGAACAAAACTGCCAGGAATGTATTAAAATTATAAATTTATGCATCTAAAAACATAACTTCAAAATATACAAAGCAAAATATTAGAATTAAAGGGAAAATGGAAAAATCCATAATCAGCATTCAAGATTTTCTAACACTTGTATCCAAAACTGAGAGCTCAATCAGGCAAAAATTTAGTAAGGCTATAGTAAAAGTGAGGAACAAAATTTAAAACCATGATATAATACAGAACTTTTCAAACTTTGAAAATGTGACCTCTTTAAGAAATATATTTTATATCAAAATCCAGTGTATAAATGCATGTGCATACATGCACATACCCATTTAGATAGATAGGTAGACAGGTGACAGATGTTTAACAAACAATATTCACCTTTAACATGAGTAGTACATTCTGATACTATTTACTTTATTCCCTTTGTTAAAAAACATGAGTTACACTATGCAGCCTTTAAAAGGAACTATATCATGTCCTTTGCAAGGACATGGATGGAGCTGGAAGTCATTATCCTCAGCAAACTAAAGTGGGAACAGAAAACAAAACACCGCATGTTCTCACTTATAAGTGAGAGCTGAACAATGAGAACACATGGACATAGAGAGGGGAGCAACACACACTAGGGCCTTTCGGGGAGGCGAGGGAGAGCATCAGGATAAATAGCTAATGGATGTGGGCTTAATACCTAGGTGATGGGTTAATAGGTGCAGCAAACCACCATGGCACACGTTTACCTATGTAACACACCTGCATATCCTGCTTCTGTATACTGTAATGTTAAATTAAATAAAATTAAATTGTTAAAAAAACACGTGAGTTACAACAAACTAAATTGATTTCACACCCAATAATGGATTGTGACCCACAATTTATGAAATACTGATCTTAGAAATATATACATCTGTGCATACAACAAGTAAAAGTTGCACATTGTTTTCAACCTAAAGTAAATAGGATACACAATGGTGAAACCACAGAAGCCTTCCCAATAAAGCTAGGAACAAACAAGAATGCTTGCCATCAACACTTCTGTTTCACATTGTAATGGAAGTCAAAGTCAATATATAATGGGGGTAAAAGGAATCAGAGATATATGAAATTTGAAAGTTTGAATATAACAAACAGCAGCTGATTTATTATTGTCTAAATAATCTAAGGTAATCTAATCTACACACAAACTTTTAGTACTAACAGGAGAAGCCAACAAGATTCCAAACACAAGAATAACAAGCATTAATGGTTTTCCCAAATGCCAATTAGATAATGTAATAGAAAAGTTATTCAAAATAACAACAAAAACATAAAGCACCTAGGAATAAATCCAACAAAAGATGTGCATAGCCTTTATGGAGAGCATTACAAAACACTGTGGATAGGTATAAAGGAAGACTAAAATAAACGGAAAGACATAATGTGTTCAGGGTTGATGAAGACTTGATATGGTGGAGGTGGTACTTCTTTCCAAAATAATCTAAAATTGAATGCAATTGCAATCAAAATCCCAACAGAAAAAGCCGATCCTGAAATTCATTTAGGAAAGCAAAGAGAGTCAAATAACTAGGATAGTTTTGAAAAAGAAGGTTGGGGCCAGGCGCGGTGCTCACGCCTGTAATCCCCAACATTTTGAGAGGCTGAGGCAGGCGGATCACGAGGTTAGGAGATCAAGATCATCATGGCCAACATGGTGAAACCCCATCTCTACTAAAAATACAAAAATTAGCTGGGCATGGTGGCAGGCGCCTTTAATCCCAGCTACTAGGGAGGCTGAGGCAGGAGAAGCACTTGAACCCAGCAGGTGGAGCTTGCAGTGAGCCAAGATCGCGCCACTGCACTCCAGCCTGGTGACAGAGCAAGACTGTCTCAAAAAATAAAACAAAACAAACAAACAAACAAACGAAAAAGGTTGGGAGGCTCACATACCAGATAGCTAGGTTATCTCAATCCATAATAATGAAGACAATGTGAAATTGGCTTAGAGAAGGATGAAGACATCAGTGGAGCAGGATAGAGAGTGTAGAAACAGACTGATATGAAAACTTGATCTATGACAGAGGCAGCACTATAACTAGTGCAGAAAGGATGGGCCGTTTAATAATTTATGCTGTGACATACCCAAAAGGAAAAATTAAAATTCAATCCCTAACTCACATTATATAAAATAAATCTTAAGTAGATTAAAGATTTAATATGAGAATTAAAATTTCAAGATTTCAATAGAAAATATAGAAGAATACGGTTGTAGAGAAATAAATATCTTTTAAAAAATAAGATTCTTTACATGAGAAGCAAAAAGTACAAAGCATAATGTAAACGATTGATAGATCTGTCACTTAAATTAACGTATGCCTAACCAAAGCTATCATGAACAGGTTAAAGACAAGATAGAGGAAACATTTGTAATGCACACAGCTGACAAAGCACTAGTGTCTAAATTCACACAGAGCTACAATTTGATAAGAAAAAAATACACAAGAAAATGAACAAATGACATAAACAGACAACTCACAGAAGAAGAGTAAACTTAAACCATAAATCAATGAAAAATTTTGAGCACACTGGGAATCACAAAGTTGCAAATAACCTAACACTTCACACCCTCAGTTTGTCAAAATTTTAAATTTTGATAACACCAAGTAATGAAGACTACTTGTAGCTACAAGAATGTGCATATACTGTTTGTGAATGTATCCACTGGTACAATCACTTTGGAAAATAATTTGGCCTTATCTAATAAAGGTGAAAATGAGCTACTCTGTGACCCAGAGATTCCACTTCTGAGTATATACCTCAGAGAAACTCTCACACGTGTGCGAGCCAACAAGAATGTTCACTGCAGCATTGCAATGAAAGTAAAGGAAAATGGAAATGACCTAAATATCCATAAACAGGAGAAAGTATAAATAAATAGTGGCATGTTCATTCCATGGACTACTCTACAAATAGGTAAATAGATAACCTAAAGCTACACGTGTCCACATGGTTAAATCTTAAGCCATGATCCTGAGTGCAAAAGCAAGTACATGATGATGTATTCAGGATGACGTCACTGACAATAAGTTTGAAAACCTGCAAATTATGCTCTTTATTATTTATGGATACATACAAATATAGAAACAATATAAAAATATGCATGGGAATGATAACAAAATATATGATATTGATTATCTCTGATCAAGGAAAGGAGGAAAATGGGGTAAAGAAAAGATTATCATAAGCAAAATTGGAAATATTAGGTTTTGACAGAGCTGAATTCAAGTACACAAAGCGTTTGCTATTGCTCTTCATACTTCTCTGTATTTCATCTTCAGAGTTAACTCTGTCCTCTCCTTTTTTCTGTTTATTTGTCGACGGTGCTGTTGTTTTGGTTGAATAAATTCTGGATTAATACATTGAAAAACCCAAATACAACAAACAAAATCTTTCCTGTATTATCTGTTCTCAAATATTCTTTGCCTTCAAAAGATGCTGTTGCTATGAAAACCTGTACTGTCATCTCATTTACGTTACTTGAATCAGGATAACTCCCACTGGTGCACAAGGATGAATTTCTTTATAATCTCATCAGAAATCTGTTTTCTTAGTTGGTTCTTTCTTTTTAAAAAGCATAGAAGTAATATAACACAACTATACAAAATTTGGGCAATAGAATTTTTAAAATCAATCAAAATCCTCCTCTCTCCAAAACTCATATGATCAACTGTCAGGATTTCAGTGTAGTTCTCACTTGCTTTTTATCCTTATGTATATTTTAATGCAGTTGTAACCAATTTGCACACATAGTTTTGTAGCCTGCATTATTCTTTTAAGTTGATACTGCTAAGTGGTCTTCCTAATCTTCCTTTATAATGGCTACATAATGGTCCATCCCATCTTTCTGTGATTATTTACTTAACCTTTCTCCTATTCTTGGACATTTAGGTTTCTTTCCATTTTTTTGTTTATATAAATAAAAAGCTATGACAAAAATATTCATGAAAATATATTCTATGTATTTTGAATTATTTCAGAAGTGAGAATGTCCATGTTACAGGGCATGAAACTTTTGATGAATTGCTTTCCCAATGTTTCCAATGCCCAATGGCAATGTTTGACACCACTGAGTAGTTTGCTCTAGCCATGAACTCTAGTTGGAATTCTGTGATGATAACCGCCATATTCAATGATGACTTTCTTCCTAAAAGATTGGGCTTAGTTACAATCCTCATCACTAATGCAAGAAGACACACTAAGTCCCCGTTTTGACCATTTATAAAATTTTCTAAAAGATGATATGAGACAATGGTATCACAAACACTATGTATACAATGAGAAATAACTCTTCATTATCATACATTTGAGTTTGCACTTCTTAAATTAAAACTATGTTCAGAATTTGGGGCACAAGGGAGAATATTTTTTAATCTAAATCTTAAACAGACTTCTTGAAAGTTGAGTTTTTAAAAACAATGTGCTGGGGACTCCTGTATCTTTCTTTAAGAATAAGAGGAACATATTGAGGGACATCAAAATATGATAAATCAAATATAACTAAATATAATAAAAAGCCAATCTGTTCTCTGGGTGATTAATTAAACAAAATTTTATAAAAATCAGAACACATTTTTGTTTTTCTACCAAAACAGGTTAACTGGAGCATATTTTGGAAATAATTAAGCAGTGGTAAAACTTGTAGAGACATATGTATAAGGATGTTCTTTGCAGCACTCTACAGGCAGAAAAGCTAGAAACAATGAAAGACTGTAGCTGGGAAATGGTTGAATAAATGTTGCCAAATGCATGCTATAAAATATCATGTAGCAATTGAAAAACAGACTTAATCACTGGCCACTTAGTTGGAGAGATTTCCATGAGTTACTCCTAAGTGAGGAAAGAAAAATGTTGAGAAGGTGATATAATAAGGACAATAGACAAAATGCTATGCGAGTATAGACAATTTTATATGATTATATCATTAATATGAGTTACCTGTAGGTAGGAGGAAGAAGGAGGAAGTTGGAGTGAAGATGGGAGAAGAGACAGGAAAAAAGAAAAAAAAACTACTCTTACAGAAAACTTGGACGAGTGTTTAAGTAAAACTCTATGAATGGGTAGTATAAGAAGCAAGAAGGAGACACGCCACCCAAATGTGGTGGGAGAAGCCCAGTTCAGAACTGGCTTTGAACAATTCCCCTAAGTCACATTGTTTAAAGGTTACCTGTATTGGAAACTGATATCAGATTCCATTTCCTATCTTATATACTTAGTTGTATATAAGATAACATAATAGACATCATAAGGTTCTCATTTAAAACAAATTAACAAATTAAAATCTTATGGGATAAAATTAGAGTGACCAAGCAATATCATTTCAAAACCACCAAGCCAATCTTACTCTTTTAAAATGGAGCAGAAGAGATGACCACATTTTCCTTTAAGTTACATTAGAAAATTTAATCAGAGCACACAACATAACATTTAAGATTCTTGTAACTTGGCCTTGACCCTAATTTCCTTCACTGACTTGGCTAAGTAGTTAGTATGCATTTACAGAACTTGAAGAATTTGAAGGTGTGTATATCAGGAAATTTATTGAGTATATTATATGGACTTACCTAGATTAGAAGTTATCCCTATGTGCCTTTCCATGGGATTAGTCATATTTCTCTGACTTACTCTTCCAGCCATTCTTATCTCTCTTTTTCCTGGCTCAGAAATTCCTCCATGCAAGATTATGCTTAGTTTTGTAAAAAAGCTGCCAAAGTATCTTGCAAGTGACTGCACCATTTTGCATTCCCACCAACAATGAATGAGAGCTCCTGTTGTTCCACATCCTCACCAGCATTTGATGTTGTCAGTGCTCTTGCTTATGGCCATTCTAATATGTGTGTAGTGGTGTCTCATTGTTGTTTTAATTTACAATTCCCTAATGACATATGATGTAGAACATCTTTGCATATGCTTATGTGCTATCTGTATATCTTCTCTGGTGAGGCATCTGTTCAGGTCTTTGGCCCATTTTTTTTAATTGAGTTGTTTGTTTTCTTATTGTTGAATTTTAAATACTGTTTGTATATTTGGAATAACAGTCTTTTAGCAGATTTGTCTTTTGCAAACATTTTCTCCCAGTCTGTGGCTTGCCTTCTGATTTTCTTGAAATTGTCTTTTGCAGAACATTCTTTTTATTCTCATGAAGTCCGGCTTAACAATTACTTCTTTCTTTGTTCACTAGCTGTGTTCTGACCTAGTTAATTTACAAATACAGATTGAATAGGACCTACTAGAGCAGCATTTATAGAGTTTGATGGCAAATAGATTAGGCAGAACTTCATCTAAAATATTCTTAGTAAATAATGTTGACATGTTTTCCATACCTTGTCAGTTTCATTCAACAATTTTTAAATTTTTAACAAAGCTCTTAGGATTTACACATTTATATTTAAACATTGATATATAGAGTATTGATTGATTGCTCATAAGTTAAATTGGTTAAGTTAGAGACAATTATTTCTAACACATCACCATTGAAATTTATATGCCACCTTGTCTTTCATAAAAGCTGAAAATTGTTACCTAAAATGAAAATCAACATCATGTTTTGAAGATAGTTATAAATATTGTTCTTTGTTACAATTTTGGGCACCGCATATTAACACATAACTTTTATTGTTCCAATATGTAACATGGAGGGCCAGGTCATAAATAATGACATTATAATGGGCTTTTGCACTGTTATTACTTTTCCTTTGGAATGTGAAGGTCTGAATGAGGGTTTCGATTTTGAATGTTTCAGTGTTTTTGAGAAGCCTTGCTTACATTTTATGGTGTAGTCACTGGAAATGGAAAAATGGCATTATATATGTTATATATATAAATATATATTATACATACTCTCCTTACTTTATTTCAGTTACCATCCCCATAGAATTTGACAAGAATTGCTATGACTGAAAGGTTTTCGAGTCCTAATTAAAACTTTATTTATGGCACTATTCATAATTAGCCTGAAATGCATTCTGTAGGTAATCTCTGAGTTTCTGGAATGTTTTCTTAGACTTTTTGGATGTGCAGCAGCTTACGTGTCTGAAGTTACTTGAAGGCATCACTTTTAAGAAAGCTTACAGTTGGGCCCTGTGCCATCCCAAGTCCTTTGTAGCTCCTCTTGAACATGTTTGCCATACTTTTAAAAGGGTAGTTGAATAAATAGCATCACCATTCTTTGCTGTGGCACAGGTTATAAACCTAAGTGGAGTTTACCGGCAGCATCAAATGTTTCAACTTTAAAAAATTAAAGTAGGGTAAAAGTTTAATGTTTAGTTCTAGAAATTTTGTGCAGTATGTTCATAACGATGGCTGTGGTTGCCACAAAGTGCCTCGTTTACCTTTAAATACTGTTAATGTGTCATGCATGCAGATGGAAGGGGTGGAACTGTGCACTAAAGTGGGGGCTTTAACTGTAGTGTTTGGCAGAGTTGCCTTCTACCTGCCAGTTCAAAAGTTCAACCTGTTTTCATATAGAATATATATACTAAAAAATTTCAGTGTGTTAAACAGCCTTCTCTGATTCAGCCTCTTCAGACACTCTTGTGCTGTGCAGCAGTGGCTCTGTGTGTAAATGCTATGCACTGAGGATACACAAAAATACCAATACGATGTGTACAGGATAATGCCTCATCCCAATCAGATGTCCATTTATTATTGTGTTTGTTAACAACCCTTTATCTCTTAGTGTTATAAACTCCACTTAAAACTGATTAAAGTCTCATTCTTGTCAAAAAAAAAAAAAAAAAAAAAAACAATTACTTCTTTCTTGGATTGTGCCTTTGGTGTTATATCTAAAACATTATCGCCATACTCAAGACGATCTAGGTTTTCTCCAGTGTTACTCTCTAGGGGTTTTATAGTTTCGCTTATTACATTTAGGTCTGTGATCCATTTTGATTTAGTTTTTGTGAAGAGTGTAATGTCTGTGACTAGATTTTTTTTTTTTTTTTTTTTGCATATTGATGTCCAGTTGTTCCAGCACCATTTGTTGAAAAAACTACCTTTACCTCATTGTATTGCCTTTGCTCCTTTGTCAAAAATCACTTGACTGTATTTATATGGGTCTATTTCTGGGCTCTCTCTTCCGTTCCATTGATCTGTTACCTATTCCTTCACCGCACCACACTATCTTGATTACTGTAGCTTTATAGTTAAGTCCTGAAGTCAGATGGTGTCAGTCCTCCAACTTTGTTCTTCTCCTTTAGTGTTGAGTTGGCTATTCTGGGTCTCTTGCCTCTCCACATAAACTTTAGAATCAGCTTGTTGACGCCCACAGTACAACTTGGCAGTTTCTGATTTGGATTGTGTTGAATCTATAGATCAAGTTGGGAAGAACTGACATCTTGACAATATTGAGTCTTCCTATTAAGGAACATGAAATATTTCTCCACTTATTTAGTTCTTCTTCAGTATTTTAAATCAGAGTTTTGTAGTTTTCTTCATATAGATCTTGCACACGTTTTATTATATTTATATCTAAGAATTTCATTTCATGGGGTGATAATATAAATGGTAGTGTGTTTTTTATTTCTAATTCCACTTGTTCATTGCTGATGTATAGTAAAGTGATTGACTTTTCTATACTAAACTTGTATCTTGCAAACTTGTTATAATTACTTACTAGTTCCAGCGGGGTTGTTTCATTTGTTTGTTTATTCTTTAAGATCTTCTACATAGAGAATCATGTCAGCTGTAAACAAAGACAGTTTTATTTCTTCCTTCACAATCTGTATATCTTCAATTTCCTTTTCTTGTCATATTGTATTAACTAAGACTTCCTTCCTGTACAATGTTGAAAAGCAGTGCTTAGAGGGAACTTCCTTGCCTTATTCTTGATTTTAGTGGAAAAGCTTCAAGTTTCCCATTAAAGTATATTAGTTTGAGTATAATGTCAGCTGTAGGTTTTCAAAATATATTTTGCTTATGAATTTGAGGAAATTTTCTTCTATTCCTAGTTTGCTGAGAGTTTTTATCATGAATGGTGTTGAATTTTGTCAAATGCTTTTTCTGCATCTTCTGATATTTTCATGTGATTTTTCTTCTTTGGCTTGTTGATGGACTGGATGGCATAAATTATTTTCAAATGTTGAACCAGCCCTACATATCTGGGATAAATCCTACTTGGTCATGGTGTATAATTATTTTTATACATGGTTGGATTCTATTTCATTCTCCTATTTTCTGGAAGAGATTGTAGAGAATTGGCATAATTTCTTCCTTAAATGTTTGGAAGAATTCACCCGTGAATGCATCTGGGCCTGGTATTTTCTGTTTTGGAAGGTTAATTTGATGGATATAGTCCTCTTCATGTTGTCTATTTCTTCTTGTGTGAATTTTAGCAGATTGTGTCTTTCAAGAAATTGGTTTATTTCTTCTAAGTTACCACATTTGTGGACAGAGAGTTGTTCATAATATTCCTTTATTATCATTTAAATGTTCATGGGATCTGTGGGCAATGTCCTCTTTTTCATTTCTAATATTAGTAATTTGTATCTTCTCTCTGTTTTTCTCAGTTAGAGGTTTATTTATTTTACTGATCTTTTTTAAAAAGACAGCTTTTGGTTTTGTTGATTTTCTGTTTCCTGTTTTCAATTTTATTGACTTCTGCTGTAATTTGTATTATCTCTTTTCTTCTACTTCCTCCGATTTAATTTGCTCCTTTTCCTAGTTTCCTAAAATGAGAGCTTAGACTATTGATTTTAGACCTTTCTCCTTTTCTAACATAAGCATTCAATACTATAAATTTCTCTCTAAGCACTGCTTTCACTGCATCCATAAATTTTAAGTTGTCTTTTTATTTTCAATTACCTCAAAATATTTTTAAATTTCTCTTGAGATTTCTTCTTTGACCTATGTGTTATTTAGAAGTTTGTTGCTTAATCTGCAATTATTTTGGGATTTTTCAGCTACATTTCCGTTATTGATTTCCAGTTTAATTCCACTGTGTTCTGAGAGCAGACATTCTATGATTTCCATTACTTCAAATGTGTTGAGGTGTGTTTTATGGTCCAGAATGTGGTCTATCTTGGTGACTGTTCCATGTGAGCTTGAGAAGAATGTATAATCTGTTGTCATGTGATGAAATAGCCCATAGAAGTCAATTATATCCAGTTTATTTATAATGTTATGTAGTTAAACTATGTTCTTACTGATCTTCTACCTGCTAGATCTGTCCATTTCTGATAGAGGTGTGTTAAAGTCTCCATCTATAATACTGGATTCGCCTATTTCTTCTTGCAGTTCTATCAGTTTTTGCCTCATGGATTTTACACTCTATTGTTAGGCACATACACATTTAGGACTGTTATGTCTTCTTGGAGTATTCATCCCTTCATCATTGTGTAATATTCCTCATTATCCCTGTATCTGTTCCTTGCTCTGATGTCTGCTCTGCCTGAAATTAATATAGGTACTCTCACTTTTGTTTGATTCGTGTTGGCATAATATAATACATAACGTTTAAAAAACATTTTATTGTTACATAGTATTTGTACATATTTACAGTATATATGTATTTATGATTTCTATGTCTTGGGAACATTTCAAGTCCTCTCTTCTAACTATTTTTGAAAAATACCATACATTGTGGTTAACTATAGTCACCCTACTCTGTAATTCAACATTAGAACTTATTATTTCTATCTACCTACATTTTTGTACTCATCAGCAAACCTTTCTTCATCACTGCCCCAACCACCACCACACACACCCATCCCAGCCTCTCGTAACTATCATTCTTCTCCCTACCTCCATGAGATTAACTTCTTTAGATCTCACATATGAATGAGGACATGTAATATTTGTCTTTCTGTGGCTGGCTTATTTGGCTTAATAAAATGACCTCCATCTATGTTGCAAGAAATGACAGGATTCCATTCATTTTATGGCTAAACAGTATTCCATTGTGTGTATATATTTTCTTTATCCTTTCATGCACTGATGGATACTTAGGCTGATTCCATATTTTTGCTATTGTGAATAGTGTTGCAGTATACATGGAGGTGCAGGTGTCCTTTTGATACAATGATTTCCTTTTTTAAAAAAAGTACCCAGTAGTATGATTGCTGAATCATATGGTACTTCTACTTTAGTTTTTTGAGAAATCTCCATATTGATGGCTGTACTAATTTACATTTCCACTAGCAATTAATAAGTGTTCCCTTTTCTCAGCATCTTTGACAGCATCTGTTATTTTTGTCTTTTTGATAATAGCCATTCTAACCGGGGTAAGTTGATATTTTACTGTGGTTTTGATTTGCATTTCCCTAATGATTACTGATGTTGAGCATTTTTTTCATATTCCTGCTGGCCATTTGCAAGTCTTCTTTTGCAAAATGTCTGTTCAGATCCTTTGCCCACTTTTTAATGGAACTATTTGGTGTTTTTGCTGTTGAGTTGCTGGAGTTCCTTGTATATTCTAGATATTAGTCCCTTGTTGAATGAATATTTTCTCCCATTCAACAGGTTGTCTTCAGTCTGTTGATTGTTCCTTTGCAGAAAGGTAAAACCTCTGCAAAAAACTTGCAGAAGTTTTTTAGTTTAACATAGTCCCATTTGTCTATTTTGGTGTTTGTTGCCTGTGCTTTTGAGGTCTCAGCCATAAAACCTTTGCCTAGCCCAATGTCCTGGAGTATTCCCCATGTTTTCTTCTAGTAGATATGTAGTTTGGGGTCTTACATTTACGTCTTTAATCCATCTGGAGTTGATTTTTGTACATGTGAGACACAGGAGTCTAGTTTCACTCTTCTGTATATAAATGCCCAGTTTTACCAGCGCTACTTATGGAAGAGGTTGTCATTTCTCCAATATATGTTCTTGGACTCTTTGTCACAAATCAGTTGGCTGTAAATACATGGATTTATTTCTGGGTTCTCTATTCTGCTCTATTGGTCTCTGTGTCTGTTTCACATACAATACCATGCTGTTTTGGTTATTATAGCCTTGCAATATATTGAAGTCAGGCAGGGTGATGCCTCTGGCTTTGTTCTTTTGCTCAAGATTGCTTTGGATCTCTTTTTGTTCCATATTAATTTTATAGTTGTTTTTATCTATTTCCATGAAAAATGTCGTTGGTGTTTTCATACGAATTGCGCTGAATGTGTAGATTGCTTTGGGTAGCACGATCATTTTAACATTACTAGTTTTTTGATCCATGAGCATGGGATATCTTTCCATCTGTTTGTGTTCTCTTTAATTTCTTTCATCAGGTGTTTTGAGTCTTCCTTGAAGAGGTCTTTCATCCCCTTGGTTAAATGTGTTCCTAGGTATATTTTTTCCGTAGCAATCGTAAATGGGATTGCTTTCTTGGTTTCTTTCTCAGCTAGTTTTTTTTATTGGTGTATAGAAATGCTACTGATTTCTGTATATTTATTTTGTATCCTGAAACTTTACTGAGTTGTTTATCACATCTAAGAATATTTTGGTGAAGTCTTTAGATTTTTCTAAATATAAAATCATGTCATCTGAAAGAGAGAAAATTTGACTTCCTCTTTTCCAATTTGGAAGGGTTAGGACTTCCAGCTGTATGTTAAATAAAAGTGGTGAAAGTGGGAATTTTTATCTTGCTCCAGTTCTTTTAGCTTTTCCCCATTTAGTATGATGTCAGCTGTGGGTTTGTCATGTATGGC
This sequence comes from Hylobates moloch, assembly GCF_009828535.3. NCBI lineage: Eukaryota > Metazoa > Chordata > Mammalia > Primates > Hylobatidae > Hylobates > Hylobates moloch. Next base: position 43,847,884 of record NW_026652283.1, read on the forward strand.
CTTTATTATGTTGAGGTAAGTTCCTTTTACGCTTAGTTTGTTGAGAATTTTTATCATAGAGAGATGTGAAATTTTATCAAATGCTTTTCTGTGTCTATTGAAATGATCATATGGTGTTTCTTCTTCATTCTGCTGATGTGGTATGTCAAATTTATTTATTTGCATGTGTTGAACCATCCTTGCACCCCTGGGATAAATTACACTTGATCATAATGTAGTATCTTTTTAATGTGTGGATTTGGTTTGCTCATGTTTTGTTGAGGATTTTTGCATCTGTGTTAATCAGGGATAGTGGCCTGTAGTTTTCTTTCTTTGGTTGTGTCCATGTCTGGCTTTGGTATCAGAGTGATACTGGCCTCATAGAATGAGTCAGGGAGTATTCCCTTCTCTTTAATTCTTTGGAATAGTTTAAGGAGAATTGGTGTTACTTCTACTTTATAAGTTTGGAGGAATTCAGCAGTGAAGCCATCCAGTCCTAGATTTTACTTTGTTGGAAGAATTTTTATTATTGATTAATCTTGTTACTTGTTATTGGTCTGTTCAGGTTTTTTATTTCTTCCTGATTCAATCTTGGTAGGTTGTATGTGTCCAGGAATTTATTCATTTCATCTAGGTTTTCCATTTTGTTAGTATATTATTGTTTAAAATAGTGTCTGATGATCTTTTACATGTCTGTGATACCAGTTGTAATGTCTCCTTTTTCATTTCTGATTTTGTTTATTTGGGTCTTCTGTCTTCTTTCCTTGGTTAGTAGTTTATCAATTTTGCTTATCCGTTCAAAACAGCAATTTTTTGTTTCATTGATCCTTTGTATTGTTTTTTCAGTCTCTATTTTGTTTAGTTCTGCTCTAACATTTATTATTTCTTTTCTCACACTAGTTTGGGGTTTTGGCTTGTCCTTCCTTTTCTAGTTCCCTAAGGTCCATCATTAGGTTGTTTATTTGAAATCTTTCTACTTTTTTGATGTAGACATGTATTGCTATAAACGTCCCTCACCACTGCTTTTGCTGTATTCTATAGGTTTGGGTATGTTGCATTTCCATTTTAATTTGTTTCAAGAAATTTTTTAATTTTCTTCTTAATGTTTAAATTGACCCAGTGGTCATTCAGGAGCATGCTCCTTAATTCCCATGTATTTGTACAGTTTCCAAAGTACCTCTTATTACTGATTTCTAGTTTTATTCCATTATGGTCTGAGAAGATACTTTATATTATTTCAATTTTTAAAAATTTGTTGAGACGTTTTTGTGGCCTAATATGAGGTCTGTCTTAAAAATTGTTCCATGTAATACTATGCAGCCATAAAAAAGGATGAGTTCATGTCCTTTGTATTGACATGGATGAAGCTGAAAACCATGGGTGCAGCACACCAACATGGCACATGTATACATATGTAACAAACCTGCACGTTGTGCATATGTACCCTAGAACTTATAGTTTTAAAAAAAAAAAGAACGAATTCAGCAGATTGACTTTTTGGAAAAAAAAAATTGTTCTATGTATATCTGGTAGCTGTTTAATAAAATCTTCTATAAATGTCTGTTAGGTCAGTTTGGTCTACAGTGCAGCTTAAATCTAATGTTTCTTTGTTAATTTTCTGTCTAGATGATCTGCCTTATGCTGAGAGTGGGATGTTGAAGTTTCCAACTGTTACTGTGTTGGAGTATGTCTTTTGCTTTAGACTGAGTAATATTTGGTTTACATATCTGGGTGCTCTTGTATGTGACTTGTAAGTTCCCTTGTATGTGACTAGATGCTTTTGCTGTTTTTAGAATTCCGTCTTTGACTTTCAACAGTTTAACTATAATGTGCCATGGAGACGACCTTTTGGGGATCTCTGAGACTCCTATACCTGGAAGTCTATTCCTGCACCTCAATGTCTAGATCTATTGTCTAGACCTATTGCTAAGTGTTCAGCTATTATTTTGTTAAATAGATTTTCTGTAACTTTGGCCTTCTTTTCATTTTCCAGAACACTCAACATTTGAACATTTGGTCACTTTGTGGTATCCTATATGTCATATAAGCTTTGTTCATTCTTTTCTATTTATTTATTTATGTTTGTCTAACTGGATTACTTCAAAATACCTGTCTTCAAGTTCTGAAATTCTTTCTTCTTCTTGATCTTGCCTATTGTTGAAATTCTCCATTGTATTTTTTACTTCATTCATTGACTTACTCGGTTCCAGGATTTCTGTTTGATTCTTTTTCATGATATTTATCTCTAGTAAATTTCTCATTCACATACTGAATTGTTTTTCTGATTTCTTTATTTTGTTTACTGTGTTTTCTTGTATCTCACTGACCTTCTTTAATATCAATTTTTAAAATTCTTTTTCAGGCATTCCATAAATTTCTTTTTCATTGGAATCTATTGCTGAAGAATTATTGTGTTCTTTTGGAGGTGTCATATTTCCTTGATTTTTCATGTTTCTCGTGTCCTTAAGTTGATATCTATGCATCGAGTGTAACATGATTTCTTCCAATTTTTTGAATTGGCTTTTATATGAGAAAATTTTTTTCTCAAGATGTATCTATGGTGTTGATTGGGTAAAGATCTTTACCTTTGACTCTGGATATGTGCAGTAGCACAGTCTCTGTATGATTTATTTGGCTGTAAATGATGTCAGCAGTGTCTGTGATTTCCTCAGTGTGTTCGGCTGCAATTGTTAGTGGAGACTGTGATGAGGCTTTGCTGGAGATGGGGATGGGGATGCCAGGTGGGCCTGTCCTCTGACCCTAGTGCTGACAGTGGTGGGCCGTATTAGTCGGTTCTCACACTGCTATAAAGAACTACCTAAGACTGGGTAATTCATAAATAAAAGAGGTTTAATTCACAATTCCACTGGCTGTACAGGAAGCATGGCTGAGGTGGCCTTAGGAAACTTACAACCATGACAGAAGGTGAAGAGGAGGGAGTCATGTCTTACATGGCCAGAGCAGGAGGAGGAGAGACAGGGAAGGGGGAGATGCTAAACACTTTCTGACAACCAGATAGTGTGGGAACTCTATCGTGAGAAAAGCAAGGAGGAAATCTGCTCCCATGATTCAATCACCTCCCACCAGATCCCTCCTCCAGCACTGGGAATTAAAAATTGACATGAGATTCAGATGGTGACAGAGAGCCAAAACGCATCAAGGGCTGATTCTGTCTGTCTTTGGGGGCCCCAGGTGGCATATGTGGGCAGCAGTGTCAGTGGGTCCAGGTAGGTCAATCCTTGGACCTCCAGATGCCAGCAGTGACAGCAGTGGGCCAGGAAGGTGGGCAGATTTTTGGGCCCCTGGGCAACATATATAGTGTGGGCAATGAGAGTACCCAGAAGGCGGCCCAGTGGTGGGCCTAGCTTCGGACTCCCAGGCAGCACACACTGGTGGTGGTGGCTGCAGCAGGCTGGCTGTTCCGGGACCCAGGCCCCCAGGTGGCACATCCAGGAAGTTTTCAGAAGTGGTGATTGCTGCAGGCTAGGTGGGCTTGTCCTCAGGCCCCTTGGAGGAGTGCATAGCTGCCAATCATCATAGACAGGGTGGGGTAATCCCCAGGCCCCTGGGCAGCATACTTAGGCAGTGGGGTTGGGTACCAGGTTGAGCGGGCCTGTCCTCAGGCCCTTCAGTGATGTTCATGGGCACACACTGTGGCAGGAAAGGTGGCTATCTCCAGGCTCCTGGGTGGCATGCTCAGGGGGAGGGATCAGTGGCAGCAGTGGGCAGGAAAGCATTTCCAGAGTGTGTGAAAGTATACCACATCCATGCTGCTTGGTGGCAGGGTTGTTGCCAGTGGCAGATGTCCCAGGGAGGTGACACTCAGTCTCTGGGGAATGTGTACTTTGGCCCCCGGCAGGGTGTTGGCAGTAGCAGCAGCAGCAGTAGCAGGCCAGGACTGTTGTCCCTCAGGGCATGTGCAAGTATGCAGTGGTCTTGCTGCTGGAGGGGTTGGAATTTCTACTGGTGGCAGCAGGTCCAAGCAGGTGTATCTCAGTCTCTGAGGAGCACACTTCGTCCCCAATGGCAGTGGCAACAGTGGCTACAGGTGAGGAGAGCCTCTCCTTAGGGTGCATGCACAGGCACCCTGCCCTGCTGCTAGAGTGGATGAGGTTGCTCTCAGTGGCAGCAAGCAGAGTGACTTTCTTGTTCTGGAGAGTGCATGCTTTGGTTCCCTTTGTCCCAGTGATAACCTCTCCAATGCACTATACCATCCATTCCCTGGGGTATAGTACACTGTGTAAGCTGGAGTACTGAGGACCCTGCTGCACTGCTGGGTCCAACCAACATTGTCCACTTCAGCCCTCTGGGTGGATGTTGGGGGATGTCACTGGGGATTCAGAGACATGAAGATACAGAGGCTCTTGGGCCCCAGGGCAGTATGCAGTCTTGTGGGGGCTGGGCTTTCAAAATGGTGTGTGCGGCAGCTGTTTGAGTCTCAGAGGGTGTATGGGACCCAGCATGAGCTTCCTTTCTGGAGCAATGCCATTACACAGACTCCAGACTGCTTCTGATATTAGTCTCAGGGCCCACAAGGGTCACAGGGCTCTCCTATGGCTAGGATTGCAGGAATGTGGGCTGCTGGAGATCTCTCACTTACCCTTTCCCACACGGGGCAACCTCACGGGGCTCACAGGCAATCCCGGCTAAACTGGCTGCCTCATTTGCCTTTCTTTCCATGCTTCAGATGTTTCCTGTCACTTTTCTTCTGAATTCCAGTGTTCTATCTTAGATGCTCCATTTGAAGGGCTATATTGGTTCTTTGTAGAGAAGGTGAGTACCACATATCTGTAGTCAGCCATCCTGAAGCCTCCTTTAAAGTGGGTTTCTTGTAGACAATGTATTACTGGATCTTGAATTTTTTTTGTTTTGTTTCACTTTGACACTCTCTTTCTTTTAACTGGTGTATTTACAGCTTTGACATTTAAAGTGATTATAATATAGTTCAATTAATATCTACTATATTTGTTTAGTATTTTCCCCACCTTACCTGCCACAGTGTGTGCCTATGTGTTCCGTATGTTGCCTTTCTCTATGTTGCCTTTCTTCTTTGTTCCTATTTTAGTCTTCCACACTTTTTCTGCCTTTTCTGGCTTTAATTGAGCATTTTATATGATTCAGTTTTCTTTCCTTTCTTAGCATATCAGTTATACTTCTGGTTTTACATTCTTTTAATGGGTGACCTGGAGTTTTCAATATATGTTTACAACTAATCTAAATCCACTTTCAAATAACACTATACCACTTCACAGGTAGTATAAGTACCTTATAACAATAAAATAATCCTAATTCCTCCCTTCAAACCTTTGTATCATTTCTGTCATTCATTTCACTTACATATAAGTACATCCAAGCATATATGTATTCATGTAAATAAATACATAAGATATATACATAAGCACATATAATTAAATGCATTGTTATTATTATTTTGAACAAACTATCTGTTAGAACAATTAAAAATAAGAAAAATAAGTCTCTATGTTGCTTTCATTTATTTTATTCTTCCATGCTCCTTTTGTTATATAGATGAAGTTTCTGACCTATATTATTTTTCTTCTCTCTAAATAACTTCTCTGAACATTTTTTGCAAAGCAGATCCACTGGCAACAATTTTTTTTCAAATTTTGTTTGTCTGAGAAAGTATTCTTCTTCACTTTTGAAGGATAATTTCTTAAGGTACAGAATTCTAGGTTGCTGGTTTTTCCTCTCAACGTTTTAAATACTTCATGCCACTCTCCTCTTGCTTGCATGGTTTTTGGATGTAATACTTAATTTTGTTACTCTCTAGATGTGTTATTTTCCCCCCTCTGGCTTCTTTCAGGATCTTTTCTTTGTCTTTGATTTTTGCAGTTTGAAAATGATATGCCCTGGTTTTTTGTGGGTTTTCTTTTTTTTTTTTTTTTTTTGGCATTTATCTTGCTTAGTGTTCTCTGAGCTTCCTGGATCTGTGGTTTGATGCCTGCAATAATTTAGGGAAATTCTCAGTCATTATTTCTGCAAATATTGCTTCTGTTCCTTTCTTTTTTCTCCTTTTTATTTCCCCATTATATGTTTGTTACATCTTTTATAGCCATCCCACAGTTCTTAGATATCCTGCTCTGGGGTTTTTTGGGTTTTTTTTTCTCTTGACTTTTTATCTTTGGAAGTTTCTATCATCATATCCTTAAGTTCAGAGATTATTTCTTCAGCCATGTCAAGTCTAGGAATAATCCCATCAAAAGCATTCTTCATTTCTGTCACAGCGTTTTTAATCTCCAGCATTTATTTTGTATTCTTTCTTAGAATTTCCATCTCTCTGTTTACATTATCCATCTGTTCTTGTATGTTATTTACTTTATCCATTAAAATTCTTAGCCTATTAATTACAGTTTTAAAAAATTCCTAGTCTTGTAATTGCAAAATTCCTGTCATATCTGACTCTGGTTCTGATGCATCTTCTTTTTCCCTGAACTGTATTTTTGCCTTATAATTTTTTTTTTGAAAAGTGGACAAGATGTGCTGGGTAAAAGAAACTGTAGTCAATAGGCCTTTAGTGATGTAGTGGCAAGGTGTGGGGAGAGGGGAAGCATCCTACAGGCCTGTAATTAGGTCTCAATTCTTTGGTGAGGCTGTGTCCCTGGACTGTGAAGTTCACCAGTGCTTCTCAGGATGTTTTCCCCCTTGGGTGGGACAGAATAGCTACAGAAGTCTGGAGTCGGGTGTTTACCTTCTCCCAGGTTTGCTAGGCTCTGATAAAAACCTCAGCAGGTTAGGCTCTGGTAAAATTGTTTCTCTGAAGGACAGGTCTTATTAAGAAGAACATGTATACAAATATACCATAAAATATAAACATATATCATAAGATAGGAACATATAAAATAGGAACAAATATATCACAAAATAGGAACATTTATATCTTCTCTCCAAAAGGACAATGGAACTTTTCTTTGATATTCACTGTGAGAATATCACAGTGTTAGTGTTCTCTGAGCTTCCTGGATCTGTGGTTTGATGCCTGCAATAATTTAGGGAAATTCTCAGTCATTATTTCTGCAAATATTGCTTCTGTTCCTTTCTTTTTTCTCCTTTTTATTTCCCCATTATATGTTTGTTACATCTTTTACAGCCATCCCACAGTTCTTGGATATCCCGCTCTGGGGTTTTTTGGGTTTTTTTCTCTTGACTTTTTATCTTTGGAAGTTTCTATCATCATATCCTTAAGTTAAGAGATTATTTCCTCAGCCATATCAAGTCTAGGAATAATCCCATCAAAAGCATTCTTTGTAAGACTCCTGGAGGTAAAATTCAAAAAAGCATGTGGCCCACCTATTATGACTGGACCCCCTTGGAGCTTTTAACTTACAGACTTGTCCTCACTGAGCCTCCAACAGTTCATGAGTTGCAGTTCAGGTCTCCTTACCCTGGCACTGGTTCTTGTGGAAATTTCTGCTCATGAGTTTCTGCTCTGGTAAAGCTCTGATTCTCTATATCTGCCTGTCTGTCTTTCCAATTTTGAGGGCAGTGGTTTGTCCTGTGACCTCATTTCTCTCACAGATTTTGAGTTGTTGATTTTTCTGTTTGTTCAGCTTTTTACTTGTTGTTAGGACAGGGTGGCAACTTCTAAGTTTCTTGCACGCTGGACTAGAAACTAGAAGTCCCCTACTGTGCTATTTTGATTAAAGTGAAGACTGATTCCCCAAGGCAGCCCTTAATGAGGACTTTAATGATCTCATACATTTTCCACCTAAAATAAACACATTTGGTGTGATTTTCTTAGCTCCTAATACTCCCCTTCCCTTTCTCTTGGAACTACCTCTGCTTCACCCAGCGTAGGCTGCTGGCAGCCATGTTTATATCATATGACTCTGTACCTGTCCCTAGGACAATCAGATTTCCTCTGATTGGCATTGAGAAAGCCAGTAAATTTGTCTCTGCCTGTAACTAAAGTTGGGAGCCATATTCTCTCCCAAGAGTGAGAGAAACAGAGTTCGTCTCCAATGACAAAGACTAAAACAGAGATAGAGGGTGGAGTGAAAGAGAGCCTAGACTCTTTCCAGCTCTTACTTTCAGTTTTTCTGAAGTGGCCACATTTCCAGTTTCGGGTTCCATGAGACAACCCTAGATTTTTTTATAATAAAGTTACACTTTTCTGGTTATGCTCATTCAAATGGATTTCTGTTCCTCATAAATGACCAAAAGTCTCCTACTGAATTTACCAATCCATGAAAAGCAAGAGCAGGAGTTCTCCAAAAGTCCTGACTTTACTGGGCAAAGGAGCTGGTTACACAATCATCCTCATGCTTTCTTTCCTAAGCAATTCAGCAGGGAGGGGGAAGAAGAAATGCCTGGCAGGCTCCTTCCTGATATCTTAGCTCTACTGGATAAACCTCACATATATCCCTGCAACCTTGGCATGCTTCAGTTTTTTCCAACTGTGCAAAAAGATAATGTTTGCTGAAACTTCTCCACACAAGTGATATGAGGCTTAAGTAATAAATGCTTGCTATGCATGTTGAATTTCTCAGATTAAATAAAGACAAATGATACCCAGTATTACTTGAAAATTTACCACTCAGGGAAATATATTTTCCAGTGACACCTACCCTGAGAACTTGGAATACTCTGTTACATATTTTACTTAAATATAAACCAAAAAACTGAGACTATCTGTGTGACCCTTTGACCAACAATTTCCCCACTTACAATATCAAGATTTGACACTTGCAATAAATTTTGAATTACCCAGGATAATATCAGCAAGGGAAAGTGAATTAGTAAAATTTACATGCTTTCCAGAGTCTGTTTTCATTGTCCTCCTCTCTAGCAAATGCTAGTTTCTCCCAGGCAAAGCAGGAAAGGTGCCAACTTTTCCACTTTAAGAGAACAGAGCAGCTGGGGTAGGAGCAGCCCATAAGTATGAAAAGCCTATAGCAAGTCATAGAAAAATCACTGTCCTATAGTTTCACCACCTAGGGGTCTAAGAATTGACAAGGAGAAAAGCCTGAATAGACTTGAAATGAGAAAGACAATCGGCAGAAACTGAGTTACATGAAGCTAATGAGACTTAAGTTTCAGGTTCCCTTGTTCGTGTAAATCTCTGTGACAGCTGAGAAATACTGGGAGTGATAGAGGGCTCTGGAGAGAGGGAAAGCCAGGTAGTGATCAGGAACCATTTATAGGTGTTTCTGGTCAATTGCCTATAAAGGTTTCAGAAGAAAGGATCATAGAGCTCCTGGACACAGTAATTTGTTATGATTTTTTTTATCTAAGAAAATACTTTGTACTTAATTTTTCATTTGTAATTTCATGTCATTTTTCCTAAAGAAGGTACCCTAAATTCTAAATTGTATAAATCTCAGACCTCACATTTCTGTATGTGCAATGACGATCAGGACTGTCCCTAAACAAAATAGTAATGTTGTTTCTCCATCCCTCCCACCTGTCCCCTTTTCATCACCTTATTCTGATTCCTACCTTCTCAGACCTTGCCCAGGTCAAGCTCAGCCTTGTCGCCACAGTTACACCTCATTATTCTGACTTGCCCTTTCTGCTTCTCATCAAAACCAACCTATCTGTCTAGTTCTCTTAGGACCACGCTGACCCTCTTACATCTTCCCAAGGTGACAATTAATTGTCTAATAGACTAGTCCTCTACCAAGGCATTGCAGCCTAGAAATGGGTTGGAATAATGGGCTATACTAGAAGATGGAGTCTTAATTAAATTAATGAATTTTGGTTGAATTAAAGAAAAATAAGACTTTCATTGTTTATTTAATATTACAAAAGTCATATTTAATTGAGAAACTTTAGAAAATACTGAAAAGCCCAAAGAAGATTATAAAATTCACTCTGAAAGGAAAAAGCACTTATAATTCCATCACCATTTGCTAATCCCCAGTAATATTTCTTCTGGGCTATTTTTTTTCCTAAGCATATATCGATGTATAATGTATGATTACTGTAAAAAATGGAATTAGAATAAAATAATATTTTGGAGCCTAATTTTCTCACTTAATCTACTGTGAACATTTTCTCCTATCATTAAATACTTATTTACAGGATTATTTTAAGTGGCTGCATAACACTCTATTACATCAAATTTTTTATAAAGGCCAGAGAGGAAATATTTTAATCTTTGCCAGCCATATAGTCTCTCTCAAAATAACTCAGCTCTACCATTATAGCACGAAAGAACCCACAGACAATATGTAAGGAATAAATGTGGCAATACCTCAGTAAGCTTTATCAACAACATCATTTGAGTTTCATATACTTTTCATGTGTCACGAACTATTATATTCTTTTGGATTTTTTATTCAACCATTTAAAAGGTAAAAAGTACTCAGTTCATGAGTGGTATGAAGCTGTGGACCATAGTTTGCCAACCCTATATTACATGAATATTCCCTAAGTTATTCCTCAATCTCATATTGTGGTAGATTTAAATCATTTCCATGTTTCCTATTATACAAAATACAGTGATGAACAAACTTATAGCAAAACATCTGGGCCACTGGTGATCATTAAAGTTTGAATCTCTTTTGATAGATTTTTCCTATGAGTATGTAATGGGTTGTTGGCTCAGAGGGTTCTTTGGTGTCCCTCAGATTGCTCCTCGTTGGTTATTACCTACTTCTCCTTGGAGTAGAGCTGACACTAGTGGTTGTCAGTTATGACCCTTGTTTTTTCCTCTCTAAGAAAAATGCATACAGTGGCAATGACATAACACAAAGATATCCACCTATTTGTGTTATATACCCAACGTTTCCCAAACATATAGTCCCAGGACATGGGAGAACCCAGGGAATGTGTCGAAAAACCCAGAATGAGCTCAGAAATCTCCTGGCCTCTTTTCAGGATTCCAGACGAAGATCTTCAGTGTAAAACAGCTGGGACATCTTTGTGGAACACTGAACTGGGAATTTAAAAGCGAGTAGGAAAAGTAGAGAGAGACTTTAAAATATTATGCTGTAGTAATAGTGGACTAGCAGAGTTAGAATCAACCCTCTGACTGAAAACAATTTAAAAATCTGGGGAATTTTTTTTAAGAGAGAGAGAACTTCCAGTGTATGACTTGCAGGACAAAAATCTCAGATAAAAAGAAAAATCCAGAGAGGTATACCCAATATATGGCTCCACTTTCCTTATTGACACATACGTTATTTGAAAGTGGTTGAGAAACAAGAAGCTGGGCATAAAGCAGCAAGTGAGAGGCTGAGAAACTGAGCAGGACTTTGGTCAGACTCCTTGGGCTGGTAGGACAAAAATAAAAGTTCAGAGTCTGCCAAGATCAAGGAGCCCTGGTGAACACCTGAGGCTTTCAGTTGGAATACTGAAGAGCTCCTAGAAGTAAAGCTGAAATAAGATTGATGAAATTTTATGAAAACCAACACTAGTCTTTTAATCAGATATACTCCTTGATTCGATTAAGTGGTATGCCCTAACATAAGTGCTTGCCAGAGTGAAAATTTTTCTATTCATCTAAACAGAAAAATGACAGTACCCATAGCTTCCAATTCTCTTATAATTTTCATACAAAATGTCCAGTATTCAATCAAAAATAACCAGACATACAAAAAAGAAGAATTTTCTAAAATTCAAGAGGAAAAAAAGCAGAAAATAAAGTAAAATCAGACCCATAAGATATCTAGATATTGGTATCATCAGCCACTAATTTTAAAATACCGATGATTGATATGTTCAAGAAACTAAATGACAAGGTAGAGAATTCAGCGAGAGAATTGAAAAACAGAAAGAAGAATTAAATGGAGATTTAGAATTGAAAAATAAAGTAAATGAAATAAAAATTCAATGAATGGTTTTAATAGTAACATACATACAGTTAAAAAGAGAATTGGTGAAATAAAATAAAGGGCAGAATATAATATTCAGTTTGAAGCACAAAGCTACAAAAAGATAGAAAAAAAACAAAAAATGTATAAGAGAAATATGGGGCATGGTGAAAACATCCAATATAGAGATAATCGGGGTCCAAAAGAGAAAAAAATAATATAAGGAAGAGGTAATATTTGAAGAGAAATGGATTAGAATTTTACAAAAACAAAGAGATCAGGCCACACATTAAAGAATTTCTATGAACTCCAAGTGGGAGTTAAACAAAAAACAAAACAAAACAAAAACTTCTAGGTATATTATAGTTAAATTGCTGCAAATAGAGATAAAGAAAAAATGCTAAAATAGCCAGATGAAGTGGTTTTAAATATATGTCTAAAATTATTTAATACTTTTTTCTTTAAGATATGAAACTTACTTCCCTTCCCTTTTAGTATTTGTTGAATTCCCTTCTGATAAAGACAATACAGGAAATGTGACAATGTGTCTCCTTTGAGAAAAGGTTATGAAAATACTGTAGCTCCCATCTTGGGAATTCTCTTTCTCTCCGTCTTGGATAAACTAATCTGGGGGAAGCCAGTTTCCATGTCACATATAGGCTGTGGAGAGGTCCGTGTGTTGAGGAACTGAAGCTTCCAGCCAACAGCCAGCCAAAAACGAGGTCTTCTGATATCACGTGAGTGAGCTTGGAAGCAGATTCTCTAGTCCCAGTCAAACTTTGAGACGATTAAATCCCTTACAGACATCTTGATGGTAATCTCGTGAAGTAGGTTACAGAAGCACCTAACTAGTCATTCCCAGAATACTGACCATAAGAAACTATGTAAAATAGTAAATACTTGTTTTTTCCTAGTAAATACTTGTTTTTTAAGCTGATAAATTGTGGTGTAATTTGTTACGCAGCAATGTAATTAATACACCCAGCCAAAAAACACGTGTTACTTCAAGAGCAATAATAAAACCAACAGATAAACTTTCAATAGAGTAACAAAGCCAAAAGGAAATAGAATTATTATCTTCAAAATACTAAAATGAAACACTACAACCTAAACATCATACCTGATAAAAATATTCTTCCCAAATAAAGGTGAAATAAGTACTATTTGGACAAACTATAACTGAGATAATTCATCAGCAGCAGTCCACACTAAAAAAAATACTAAATGGTAGAAAATAAGCGATCCAAAGTGGAAGCATAGAATGAAGAATGAAATGGATAAATATTAATTAATATTGACTGTTTGAAACATAATAATATTCTGTGGAGTAAAAAATAAAAACAGAATTAAAGTACATGACAATAACGGCATAAAAGCAGGAGGGTGGTAAATATAGTTGAGGTATTCTAAAGTCTTGCATTATCCCAAAAAGTGGGAAAAAATATTAATTTCTATTAGACTCTACTAAGTCAAGAATGCTTATAATATTTAATGACACCTCTAAAATAACAGTAAAATAATGTATAATTAACAAGTTAATGAGACATAATAAAAAATGAAGCAGTAATAACAAATAATTAAGCCCCACAAAAGAAGGAAAGGATAATGAACAGAAAACAGGTAGGACAGATAGAAAATAAATAATAAGATAGTAGATTTAAACACAGCACTATCAATAAGTATATTAAGTATGAATGCAATAAAAACTTCAACTACAATTAAAATATTGCCATACTGAATAAAAACATAAAACTTGATTATACATCTTATATATAAAACACTGTACCCCAAAACTGAAATATAATCATTTTTGTCCAATGCACAGAAGACATATACCAAAATCAAATATATTCTGAGCCTCAAAACAAGTCTCAATAAATTGCAAGGAAACGAAATTGTATTCAGTATATTGTATGACCACAGTGGAATTAAGCTACAAATCAATAAGAAAAGATAAGAAAACCTCCGAATGTTTGGAACTAAGCAATGTATTTTCATGTAGCCTGTGTATCAAAGAACAAATCAAAATCAAAATTAGAATATTTTAATTGAATGATAATAAAAAATTACATAATTAGAGAATGCAACTAAAGAAATACATTAAAGAAAATTTCTAGTTTTAAGTGCATATAGCAGAAAAGAATGAAAGCCGAAAATGAATAATCACAAAAATTTGGACAAGATAACAAATTAAATCCCCCAAAATAGAAAAGAACAAATAAAAAAACAAAAATAATAAAATAAAAAACAAATATATAATATAAAAATGTACATTAGAGAATTTTTTGAGTAAAAAACTGATTTCTGAAAAGCCTATAAAAGTGACAAATCCTCAGTGAGACTGATCAATAATAAAAGAGAGTAGAAAAAAAATTACAGTGACAAATGGGACATCAATATAGACTCTGCAGATACTACAAAGCTAATAAAGGGATTATTTTGAGCAATTTTGTGGCAAATTTTTTTAAATTTAAAATAAATGGATAATTTTTAAAGCACAATTTACCAAAATTGAAATAGAAATGTAAAATCTGCATATGCCTGCATCCATTAAAAAAGGTATATCTACAATTTAATACCTTCCTACTCAAAAAATTCCAAACCTAGATTTCTTCATCAGGAAAGTTGTTCAAATAAGTAAAGAAGAAATTGAATTACTCTAACAACAATAACAACAACCAAAGAGGCAATACTTTCAATTTAACTTTATGAGGCTGGCATAATCTTGCTACCAAAACCTGACAAGGACACTAAAGGAAAGGAATAGTATAAGCTAATTTTGCTAATGAATATTGATTTTAAATGCCTAAATGAAATATTAGCAAATGAAATTCAGTGTATATAAAAATCATAGCACATCACAACCAAATTAAACTTACTCCAGATATGCAAGGTTGTTACATAATTCAAAAACAAATTGCCATAATCTGTTTTGTGTTGCTATAAAGAAATAATTGAGGCTGGGTAATTTATGAAGAAAAGAGGTTTATTTGGCTCATAGTTCTCCAGGCTATACAAGAAGCATGGCACCTGCATTTGCTTCTGCTGAGGGCCTCAGGCTATTTCCACTCATGGTGGAAGGTGAAGGGGAGTGGGCTTGTGCAGAGAGCACATGGTGAGAGAGGAAGCAAGAGAGAGTGGGGGAAGATGCCAGGCTCTTTTTAACAAACAGCTCTCATGGGAACTAATAGAACAAGAACTCACTCACCCCCACCTCATTAAAGGCATTAATATATTAGTGAAGGATCTGTCCCCATGACCGAAATACCACCCATTAGGCCCCCACCTCCAACATTGGAATAAAATTTCAACATGAGCTTTGTGGGTAACAAACATCCAAACTATGGCATTCTGTTCCTGGCCCCACCAAAACTCATGTTTTCCTGACATGCAAAATATAATTATTCTATCCCAATAGTTCTCCAAAGTATTAACTTGTTGTCAACATCAACTCAAAAGTCCAAAGTCTCATCTCAGACTAAAGGAAAGTTCTTTACAGCTATGAGCCTGTAAAATCAAAAGCAAGTTATTTATTTCCAACATACAATGGTGATACCTGTATGTTGGGTAAATATTCTCATTCCAAAAAGGAGAAATTGGCCAAAAGAAAGGGGTAACAGGCCCCATAAAAGTCTGAAACCCAGAGGACACACATTAAACCTTAAAACTCCAAGATAATCTCCTTTGTCTCCATGTCCCACATCCTGGGCACACTGGTGCAAGGGGGAGGCTCCCAAGGTCTAGGGCAGCCCTGCCACCATCGCTTTACTGGGCACAGTCCACATGGCTGCTCTCATGGATTGAACCTGAAAATGCCTGACAAAAATAAGCAATGGAGAAAGGATTCCCTGTTTAATAAATGGTGCTGGGAAAACTGGCTAGCCATATGCAGAAAATTGAAACTCGACAACTTTCTTACACCTTATACAAAAATTAACTCAAGATGGATTAAAGACTTAAATGTAAAACCCAAAACTGGCCAGACACAGTGGCTCACGCCTGTAATCCCAGCACTTTGGGAGGCCGAGGTGGGTGGATCACGAGGTTAGGAGATCAAGACCATTCTGGCTAACACGGTGAAAGCCTCTCTCTACTAAAAATACAAAAAATTAGCTGGGCGTGGTGGCAGGCACCTGAGGTCCCAGCTACTTGGGAGGCTGAGGCAGGAGAATGGCGTGAACCTGGGAGGCAGAGCTTGCAGTGAGCCAAGATCGCGCCACTGCACTCCAGCCTGGGTGACAGAGGGAGACTCCGTCAAAAAAAAAAAAAAAAAACCAAAACTATAAAAACCCTAGAAGAAAATCTAGGCAATACCATCCAGGACATAAGTGCAGGCAAAGATTTCGTGACAAAAACATCAAAAACAATTGCAACATAAGCAAAAATTGACAAATAGGATCTAATTAAACTAAAGAGCTTCTGAACAGCAAAAGCAACTATCATCAGAGTGAACAGACAACCTACAGGAATGGGAGACAATTTTTATAATCTATCTCTCTGACAACAGTCTAAAATCCAGAATCTACAAGGAACTTAAACAAATTTACAAGATAAAAACAAACAACCCCATCAAAAAGTGGGCAAAGAACATGAACAGACACCTCTCAAAAGAAGACATTTATGCAGCAAAAAACATATGAAAAAAAGCTTAACATCAGTGATCATTAGAGAAATGCAAATCAAAACCATGATGAGATACCATTTTATGCCAGTCAGAATGGCGATTATTAAAATGTCAAGAAACAACAAATACTGGTAAGGCTGTGGAGAAATAGGAAAGCTTTTACACTGTTGGTGGGAATGTCAATTAGTTCAACCATTGTGGAAGACAGTGTGGCAATTCCTCAAAGATCTAGAAACAGAAATACCATTTGACCCAGCAATCTCATTACTAAGTATATCCCCAAAGGAGTATAAATCATTCTATTATAAAGCTACACGCACACATATGTTCATTGCAGCATCATCAACAATAGTAAAGACATGGAATCAACCCAAAATGCCCATCAATGATAGACTGGATAAAGATAATATGGTACATATACACCATGGAATACTATGCAGCCATGAAAAGGAATGAGATCATGCCCTTTGCAAGGACATGGATGGAGCTGGAAGCCATTATCCTCAGCAAACTAACACAGGAACGGAATACCAAACACCACATGTTCGCACTTATAAGTGGGAGCTGAACAATGAGAACACATGGACACAGGGAGGGGAACAATACACATTGGGGCTAGTCAGAGGATGCAGTGGGAGGGAGAACACTAGGATAAATAGCTAATGCATGAGGGGCTTAATACCTAGGTGATGGGTTGATAGGTGCAGCAAACAACCATGGCACACATTTACCTATATAGAAATGCAAATCAAAACCATGATGAGATACCATCTCAGGCCAGTCAGAATGGTGATTATTAAAATGTCAAGAAACAACAGATACTGGTGAGGCTGTGGAGAAATAGGAAAGCTTTTACACTGTTGATGGGAATGTCAATTAGTTCAACCATTATGGAATACAACAAACCCGCACGCCCTGCACATGTATCCCGGAACTTAAAATAAAATAATAAAATAAAATATGCCATTGTGATTTTGATGCAAACTCAGTGGGAAATAATATGGAGTTTCCTCAAAAAAAGTTAAAAATAGGACACCATATAATCCAGCAATGTCACGTCTGGGTAGATATCCAAAAGAATTGAGATCACAATCTCAAAGAAATATTTGCATTATCATATTCATTGGAGCATTATTCACAACAACCAAGATATAAAATAACTTACATGTCCCCAAACCAATGCATGGATAAAGAATATGTGTTATACATACAATGGACTATCTTTCAGCCTTAAAAAAGTAGAAGGTCATGCTATATGTGACAACATAGATGAACCTGGAGGACACTAGTCTTAGTGAAATAAGTCAGTCACATAAGCACATATACTGCATGATTCCACTTATATGAGGTATCTAAAATAGTTAAATTCATAAAAGCAGAGAATATAATGGTGATTACAAGGGGCTGGAGGGGAGGGGAAATGGGGAGTGCAGCAGATGAAAAGTTTTAGTTATGCAAAAAGAAGAAGTTCTAGAGAGCTGCTGTATAACACTGTGCCTATAGTTAACAGTACTTTATTGTACACTTAAAATTTTGTTAAGAGGGTAAATCTCAAGCTAAATGTTCTTACTACAAAAAAGAGGCAAGTGTCAGAGGAAACTTTTGGAGGTGATGAATATGTTTATTATCTTGATGGTGGTGATGGTTTTATGGGTGTGTGCATATGTTCAAACCTATAAAATTGTATACATTAAATATGTGCAATTTGGAATAACAGTTATATTTCAATAAGGCCACTAAAAATATTTTAAAACAGAGTGTATTGTACAAGAAAAAATTTGACAACCCTTTAGCTATACTCATCAAGAAAAAGAAAAAAGAGAGAAACCTCAAATTACTAAAATCAGGAATGAAAGAGAGAACATTATAACTAACCCGACAGAAATAAAAAGATTATAAGGGAATACTATGAAAAATTGAATGCCAACAAATTTTAAAACCTAGATGAAATGGATAAATTCCTAGAAAAACACAAACTACCAAACTGACTCAAGAAGAAATAAAAAATCTGAATAATCCTATAACATGTAAAGAAATTGAATTAGTAGCAATTCACACAAAGGAAACCCCAATGCCTTAACTAGTGAAACACACCAAACTTTTAAAGAAGAATTAATATTAATCTTTCACAAATTATTCCAAAAAAAGAGCATGAAGCACTTCCCAATGCATTCTATGAGGCCAGTATTATACCCTGACACGAAAACCACGTAAAAATATCACAAGAAAACTGCAGACCAACATGGCTTATAAATACAGACACAAAAATCCTCAACAAAACACTAACAAACCAAATCCACAAAATATTACATAAAAGGATTATACACAAGATCAAGTGGGATTTATCACAGGAGTGACAGTTGGTCCAACATATAAAAATCAATCAATGTCATGCACTATATTAATGGAATAAAGGAGAAAAACCTCATGATCATCTCAGTAGATGCAGAAAAAGCATTGACAAAACTCAACACCTTTTCATGATTAAAAAAACACTAAGCAAACTAAGAATAGAAGGGAACTTCCTCAACCTGAAAAAAGTTGACTACAAAAACCCACAACTAACATCATACTTAACAGCAAAAGACTGTAAGTTTTCCTCCTGAGATCAAAAACAAGACATAGAATGTCCACTGTCACCACTTCTACTCAACATTTCACTGGAGATTCTAATTATGGCAATAGTCAATGGAAAGAAATTTTTTAAATTCACATTGGAAAAGACATAAAACTCTCTGTATTCATAGATGATGCTATTCTACAGACAGAAAATGCTAAGGAAGCCACTAAAAAGCAGTTAGAGCTAAGAAACAAATTCAGCAAGGTTGCAGGATACAAGATCAATATAGTGAAATTAACTTTATTTCCACACATCAGCAACAAAAAAATCCAAAAAGGAAATTAAGAAAACAAATCTATTTATAATAACATCAGAATTAATAAAACAATTAGAAATCAATTCAGCAAAAGTATAATATTTATATGATAAAAGTCACAAAAGGTCATTGAAAGAAATTAAAGATCTACATAAATGTAATGGCATCCCATGTTACAGGATGGGAAGCTTTAATATTATTAAGATGGCAATATTCCCCAAATTGATCTACAGATTCAATGTAATCTCTACCAAATTCCAGTTGTCTTTTTTGAAGACATTGAAAAGCTGATCCTAAATTCATATGGAAATATAAGGGATGCAGAATAGCCAAAACAATCTTGAAAAAGGAAAGCAAGGTCAGGGGACTCATGCTTCTCAATTTCAAATGAGCCAAAACAGTGCAGTACTGGTGTAAGAACAGATACAAAGATAAACAGGATAAAAATAAAGAAAGGAGGAGGGGAGAGGGGAATTGGGAGTGACTGCTGATGAGAAGAGGGTTTATTTTTGGAGAGTTGAACATCTCTGGAATTAGATAATGGTTGCACAACTTTGTGCAACCATTCACAAAGTTTTCTCCATTCAGCCCAAATTGGAAAAAAACAAATACCAGTGGTTTAAAAAAAAAAACACTGAACTGTACACTTATAAAGGGTAAATGTTATGGTATGTGAATTATGTCTCACTTCAAAATGAATGATTCAGTTTAATAGATACATAATTTCAGTTTTGCAAGACAAAAAGAGTTCTGTGGATGAATGGTGGCGAAGATACAACAATGGGAATATGCTTACTGCCACTAAACTGCACGCTTAAAGATAGTTAAGCTTAAAGTAGTTAAGATAGTATATTGTGTGTTATATGTATTTTACTGCAATTAAAATAAAGTCATTAAATGACTGAATGATAGAGAAAAATAGTGAATTTAGCAAGGCCAGTGCATACAAAATCAAATTTTTTAATTTTATTTCTATATACCAGCAACAAGCCATTAGAAAATAAAATGTTAAGAAAAATAATATTTACAATAGCATCACAAAACAAATCAACCTTGAATTAGATTCAAAATAGATGTGTAAGACCTCAACCCAAAAACTCAAAAATATTGTTGAAATATGTTAAAGACTGAATAAATAAATGGAGAAATATAATATATTCATGATTAGATAATGTTGTTAAGATGTCCACTCTCCCTCTATAGATTCAAAATGATCTCAATAAAATCCCCAGATGGTATTGATTTTTGTGGAAATTGGCGGGCAGACTCTAAATTTTTATTGAAATGCAAAGAGTCAAGGCAATTTTGAAGAGAAAGAAGAGCAGAGCTAAAGGACGTATGCTATCAGATAATGAGACTTATTATAAAGGTACAGGAAATAGGACAGTGTGGCATTGGAAAATAAACATAGACAAATAGACCAAACATAAACTATCTATAAACAAATGGGTGCACATATGGATGCTAGATTTAAGACAAAGCTGCCAATACCACCCAATAGGGAGAAGACTGCCTTCTTAGAAAACGACATAGGACAAGATCTTTATGACCAAAATATTGATAAATTGGACTATGCTAAAATGAATAACTTTCATTCTTCAAAACATGCCATTAAGGGAATGAGAAGGCATGGAGTGGGAGGTATTTACAAAAGAGAGCTGATAAAGAGCTCTCAGTCATGTATATTAAAAGCCCCTACAAATCAGTAAGAAAAAAGACAGACAATATAATAGAAAAATGGGCAAGAGACTTGAATAGGCACTTCACAAACAAGGATAATTTCAAATGGCCCCCAAGAAACCTATGAAAAGATGTTCAACAACTTTAGTCATCTAAGAAATGCAAAATAAACCCAAAATGAGTTACTACTACATGCTCATCAGTATAGTTAAAATTAAAAGAACTGGTATTACCAAGTATTGGCAAAGATGTGAAAAAAAACTAGAACTTTCTATGCTGCTCGTGAATGGGGACGATTGTACATTCACCTTCAAAAATAGTTTAGCAGGATCTGGCAAAGTTGAACATATGCATATGATAGGACTCAATAATCCCAAGTATATTTCCAAGAAAAATGTGTACATATATGCACAAAAAGACATATACGAGAAATCTATACCATCATTTGTCATCACCCCAAACTGGAAAAAAAACAAACGTCTATTAATAGCAGAAGAAATAAATAAACCATGGTGAAGTTCTACAATGGAATAATATACAGCAATGAAAAAGAGTAAACTATATGCAACAGCATAAACAAATCTCACAGACATAATGCTGACCAAAAGAAATCAGACACAAAACACACAGACTGGTTCCATTGATTTGATTTCAAAACTAGACAAAGATTTCTATGGTGTTAGAAAGCAGAATAGTAGCTGCCTTTGGGGTGAGGGTTTGGGACTGGCTGGAGACACAACGAGCTGGGGGTCTGGAGTGGTCTTAACATTATGTTTTTTGACCTGGATGGTGGCCAAACAGGGCTTTTCATTTTGGAAGATGTCACTGCACTATAAACTTAGGACTTCTGCTCTTTCATGTGGTATGTTATACTTCAATTAAATAGCTTGAAAAATTAAAGTAGATACATTTGACTCTAATGGCATCTTCAAGCTAAGTCTATCCCAGCAGTGTGGCCCTGGTATCCACTGATGTGCATTCTGGGGTCTAGAGAAACCCACTGATCAGCTCCTCAAAACCCACTGAGATCCATGGGCTTTGGCTCCTCATCCCAAGTCTGCAGCTGCTCAGCGTGACCCACAGCTACCTGCAAAGGCAGGTGAGGGGCTCCATATTGTAATCCTTCCACCCCTTTCTTCTTCTTGGACCCAAAGCACTCTGAATATATGGCCCCTTGCCTCTCAAATTCTGCCCCTTTAATCCTAAAACCACACATGGTTTTCCCCCAAGCCATGTGAATCCAAAAGCCTGAGAAAGTGTCTCACCTCATGAATAAGGGAAGAAAATTACATAACTTCATCTCCAAAAAAAAAAAAAAAAGAAAAAGCATCCTACATTTGAATCCCATCTTGGCAACTTGCTAGCTTAAGTAGTAGCCTTGAGTAAATTATTCAACCTCTCTCAGGTTGAGGATTAAAAATAGTATCTGCCTTTCAGATTTATTTCAGAGAAGAGAAAATACATGTAAATACTTAGCACAAAGATTTGTACTTTGCTCGTTAATTTCATTTTTGGAAAAATCGAAAGCAGAAACAAAAAGCACACCTTTTCTAAAACCTGGCCTTATCCTGGCTTTTGGTGTTAACTCTTTATAGATAAGGTAGGGAAACCATGCCAGAGTGTAAAGCCATGAAAACAGTGGGCAGGAAGAAAATGTAGGCACCACCTAGCCAATCTTCCAGACAAAGCGAGACCCTCTGCGAGTCCACCTCTAGGACCACCTACTTCCATCCTCCTTGTCACAGGAAGCTCACCCCTTCATAGTACAGCCCACCCAGCTTGATTAAGATGTATTAATTCATTCAAGGACTACTTATAGACTACGTGGTATATGCCAGGCACTGTGCCAGGTGTTGAAGATGCAAGGAATGAGATGGATGCCAACCCCGCCCTTTTGGCACTAAGAGCCTAATGGGGTAATGAGCTCTAATTTTTTGGAAGTTCTCTGTGTAACAGTGTGTTGAACAAGTAGGACTCATGGTCCAAAGCACCTGTCTTTTTGTCTTCCACTGTTCAGGTCCTCCCTTGACTTTTCTAGCCACTTTTGGGTGACACAAGTCCTCCAGTCAGTCATGAGGGTGTCCAATCTCAGGTATCTGTCAACTCTCCCAAATCCATTCAACATTACAGCTCTTCACTGCCCCTCTGCCGAGCTCAGACCAGGCCCAGGTGGAAAATCCAATCAGGCTTCTTTCCTTCTTCCTCCCTCGCCCACTGGCTGGCTAATACTGACGCCCCCCACCTGAGACAGGAAAGTTCTTCGGTGCTGGGTACTGTTTTTTGCTGGCTTTGGGCTCCCTGGGTCTAGCAGGTGTTTAGAGTTGGCCCTTCCTTTCCGTGGGTGCTTCTGTGGTTTCTTTAGGGTTAGCCACTCACCCGTCACTGAGTGATTCTCTTGGTCAAGCATCTTGCTGCATGTTTGCCCCTCCAGCCAACCTTCCCAGGGGAGGTGGAGGCTGGGGACCTGTTGTGACTCCACCCAAGGCTTTTTGTGCATATGGCCCGAAGCTGGTCTATGCAAAACATTTCAGCATCTTCTGCCCTGACATTCTGGGGCTGTAGGATTCTCCCAACACACCCTCCTCTTTTTCCACTTACCCACTGGCAGCTGGCCAGCCTGACCTGCTTCAGATTTCTCAGATGGGAATCTGAACATCACACATGGGGGCCTGTCAGGGGGTGGGGGTGCCAGGGGAGGGATAGCATTAGGAGAAATACCTAATGTAGATGACAGGTTGATGGGTGCAGCAAACCACCATGGCACATGTATACCTATGTAACAAACCTGCACGTTGTGCACATGTACCTCAGAACTTAAAGTATAATTTTTTAAAGTCCAATTTAACAGGCTGTTGCCCTCACAGCAAGCTAGAATATGCCTTCCTATAACTCCTGCTCCCATCCTGGAGATAATTATGTCCTTCAGGGGCAGGAACATACTAAGGATTCAGTGAGTTAAGAGGCAAAGCACCTGACTCAGGAGTGGACAATACGTCCTAATCGCCACTCTCCCACCCTGCATCTGGGTATGTGAGGGACTGATGGAGAAGTGGTGTCTTCCTGGCCTCTGCTTCAGACTCATCTAAAAAGTCTCACACATCCACCTATCTGCCTGCTCTACCCACAGAAACTCCTTTCATCCTTTCCCACCTATACAAACATCACTGAGTCTTTTATTTTTAGTTTTTTGGTTAAAAAATTATAAAATCAAGAGTGTTCTTTAAGAAAATTAAAACACATATCTCACAGAGAGCTAATAGCATTTAATAACAGTGTTAATCACATTTTGGGGTACCACTGTTGTGTTTATTTATATGCATCTATCTATATGGGCGCACACATCCTCACTAGCATCAAATTGTGTACAGAATCTTATATTCTGTCCTTTTCATATAATTCTGTTCTCTTTGCCTCTTCGGAAAGCCTCCTTCTACCTCTTCAAAGCTGATTGATCTCCCCTCACCCTAACTCCTATGGCATTTGAGATATCCCAAACTTTTTGCACTTAGTTACATTTTCCTGCGATGACATTTCATGGTTTAATGCTTTATCTTTTTTAAATTAATTTTCCTCAAATTTGTATATTTTACGACAAAAGAGATGCATATTCATGCAACATCCCAAACATTACAGATGTGTATAAAATCAAAAGTGAAAACTACGCCACCCAGCTTCTAATTCCACAGCCTGGAATTACAGATAACACTGCAGATTACACCCTTTCACATTTTTCTATGCATATACAAACATACGTGGGTGTATATACAAATATATACATGCATATTTTTTCACACAAATGGAACGTTTCTATGTATACTATTCTCAAACTTGCTTTTTTAACTCATATGGCTTGGACATATTCTATATCAGTATATATTGATCTACTTTTTTCTTTTCAATAATTACATACCATTCTATTATGTACATGCACCATAACTTTCTAAATTTGCTCCCTGATAGCTGGGCGCAGTGGCTCACACCTGTAATCCCAGCACTTTGGGAAGCCAACGCAGGTGAACGGCTTGAGCCCAGGAGTTTGAGGCCAGCCTGGGCAACACGGGGAAACCCCATCTCTACAATAAAAAATTTAAAAAAATTAGCCAGGCATGGTGGCGCACACATTTAGTCCCAGCTACCTGGGAGGCTGAGGTGGGAGGATCACTTGAATCCAGGAGGTCAAGGCTGCAGTGAGCTATGATTGCACCACTGCACTCCAGCCTGGGCAACAGAGCAAGACCCTGTCTCAAAAGTAAAATAAAATAAACTTGCTCCCTCTTGATGGGTATTTAAGGACTGTCTGGTCATTTGCTATGACTAACAATATTTCCATGGACGTCTTCATAGATAAATACTTAAGCATGTTGTACGATGCTTCTGTAGGATAAATTTCTAGAAGTGCAATTGCTGGGACACAGAGCATGCACATCTTAAAGAGTGACTGATGCTGCCAAATTTCCCTCTAAGAAGTTTACATCAATTTACACTCCTGTCAATAGTGTATGAGGGGACCAGCTTCCCCACATACTCACCAACATTGGATGTAATCACTTTAATGTTAGCAACTCTAATTGGTGGTTTTGCTCTGTTGTTTTGTTTTGTTTTTTGAGACAGAGTTTCATTCTTGTTGCCCAGGCTGGGGTGCAATGACACGGTCTCAGCTCACTGCAACCTCAGCCTCCTGAGTTCAAGTGATTCTCCTGCCTCAGCCTCCCAAGTAGCTGGGATTACAGGCTCCTGCCACTACACCCAGATAATATTTTTTTTGTATTTTTAGTAGAGATGGGGTTTCACCATGTTGGGCAGGCTGGTCTCGAACTCATGATCTCAGGTGATCCATCCGCCTCAGCCTCCCAAAGTGCTGGGAGGATTACAGGCTTGAGCCACCATGCCAGGCCTCTGTAGTTAAGTTCAGTGATGGGACAGAGACTGCTAGTCCCCCTCCTTAATCTAATTCCCCCTTCTTCCATTCCAATATACATTTTAGCTGGGCAAATGTTCACTCAACTAAAGGCACATTCCCTAAACTCTCTTCAAGCTGGGTGTGTGGCTATGTGACTAAGATCTGACCATATACGTAGTCAGATATAAGTGTAAGAGGAGTGTGTGATTTCCACGTTGTGCTATAGAAGGGAAGAAGCATTCCCTCCCCCTTCCCCTGTGCTAGATAGACTACTAGATGCAGTAGGCCCTGTGCCAGCTAAACTATGGATGCAATGGCTGAAACATGCAGCCACCATGGAGGATGACATGGAATCTGAATGTTGGGGATGGCAGAGAAGCAAGACATCTCAGATCCTCAACACTACAGAATCACCATACTAGCTCTGGGCCATCTACTCATATTTTCACATGGGAAAGAAGAAAAATCTACCTTTAAGCCACTGTATTTTGACCTTTCTTTATTACAGCCCCCAAACTTGTATCCTGACTAATAAAGGTGGGAATTTGAGAAGACATTTTAAAACGCATTTACTTTGGCTTTTTCCCCATCAAGTCCTGCCAGCTTTTTTTCCCAACTGGGTTGAAGTTCCTTGAGAGCCTGACCTTATCTCACTAGATGTTTACTGGTTGATCACAAGTGTTCTGCCAGTGTTCTAGCCACTCACAGTGGAGAGAACCCGCTTTCATAAACTTGGAAGTATTCCTAAGAGTGACCTGTTTCACAAATACTGGCCCACACTGCACCAAGGTCAGAGGCAAAGTAGAAAACTTTCCAAACTTTTCAGCACAACAGTCATTGTGCCTTATGCAGTCTAAAAAATTCTTGTAGAATTTATTTGGGTATGATTTCTCAGAGCTATATATGTTTTTTGTTTGTTTGTTTTGTTTTTCGAGATGGAGTCTCTCTCTGTCACCCAGGCTGGGGTGCAGTGGCGTAATCTCGGCTCACTGCAAGCTCCGCCTCCCAGGTTCACGCCATTCTCCTGCCTCAGCCTCCCCAGTAGCTGGGACTACAGGCGCCCGCCAACACGCCCGGCTAAGTTTTTGTATTTTTAGTAGAGACGGGGTTTCACCGTGTTAGCCAGGATGGTCTCGATCTCCTGACCTCGTGATCCGCCCACCTCGGCCTCCCAAAGTGCTGGGATTACAGGCTTGAGCCACCGCGCCCGGCCTGACCTTTACTTTTGACCAAGGCATTATGAAGGTCAATAAGAAAGGAATTTGTATTTGCTATGGTATGAATGTATTCCCCAAATTTCATGTGTTGGAAACTTAATCCCCAAATTCATATTTTGATTGAACGTGAGGCCTTTGGAAGGTAATTAAAATTAGGTAAGGTCATCAGGGTAGGGCTGTCATGATGAGACTGGTGGCTTTGTATGGAGAGGAAGAGAAACCTGAGCTGACACCCAAACACTTGCCCTCTCACCATGTGATGTCCTCCACCATGTAATGACACAGCAAGATGGCTCTCACCAGATGCAAGCAACATGCTCTTGGACTTCCCGGCCTCCACAGCTGTGAGCTAAATAAACTTCTTTTCCTTATAAATTACCCAGTCTGTGGTATTCTGTTATTGCAACAGAAAATGGACTAAGACAATATTCTTTTTTAAAATATCTCTAAGACTCCCAGGACTTCCATGAGCTAATGCCCCTTACCTAGAGGTGATTTGCTGTCGGACATAAGGTCTTTTAAAGACCATGTATATTTAGGCTGGGCACAGTGGCTCACTCCTGTACTCCCAGCACTTTGGGAAACTGAGGTGGGCAGATCATTTGAAACCAGGAGTTCGAGACCAGCATGGCCAACATGGTGAAACCCCGTCTCTACAAATATATATATATACATACGTGTATATATATATATATATACACATATGTGTATATATATATACATGTGTGTATATATATGTGTGTATATATATACATATGTGTATATATATACACATATGTGTATATATATATACGTGTGTATATATATATGTATATATATATATATATAAATTAGCCAGGCATGGTAGCTCATGCCTGTAATCCCAGGCACAAGAATCGCTTGAACCCTGGAGGTGGAGGTTGCAGTGAGCCAAGACTGTGCCACTGCACTCCAGCCTGGGTGACAGAGTGAGACTGTCTTAAAAAAATAAGAAAGACCATGTGTATTTGGAAAGATTGACAACATCAACAATACCTCTTAGAGCTCTATTTCTTAAGCAGCTTAGAATCTTCTCTCCTACATTTATCAAGGCAAATACTTTGCCAGCATTACAGAACTTACTGTAGCCACCAAAAGGCAGAGTTGTATGTCGTATTGCTTTGAGGCCATTCATAACAGTCTTAACTGGGATCAGTATGCCCCACCTAACAGAAAGGTAGACTCAGGAAGTAATCCATGATTGTAGCAGCGACCACGTGTGGTGGGTGCTCATGATCTTTGCAGGATGAGCGCATCTCTTCAAAGCTAACTGTACTAAGTTTTTGGCTTGGGATCTCCCTCACCCTACCTCCATACCCCAAGACCCCTTTCTCAATAATAACTACACTTTAACCTAGTCCTTCTATTCACTAAATTACCAGTAAGTCATAGAAAGTGAACATCGGCACCCAAGATGGACCTCTGCTCTGAAAGAACAAAACACACTCCCCAGTGACCAAGTGTCAGTTGGTAAAAACAGAAATGAACAAACAGCTTCACCAAAGTGAGCCAAGATATCCCAAATCCATTCAATTTTCTCCTCTACCCAGTGGCTGTGTGGTCAGCCTCACTCACATCCTCTTCAGGAAAGCCTGTAATTGAATCATTAAATTCCACCCTCTCATGTTTCACTTGAGGAAAAGGAACCAGAGAATCTGGGTTATTTTGCAGAGCTACATACCCCTTATGTAGTAAAAGGAGGCATGGAGTGGAGACCTCATGCATCCCTGTTCACTGCTTCGCCCGTGTCATCCTGCTGCCACCAAATAAATGTATTTTCCATAGTGCATCTGTAGTTTCTTGGTAAAGGAAACTGTAAAGACTGCCTTCTGCCTTTGTGTTTCCTGAAAGCTTGATATTTTGGTGAAACGATGTGCAGCAGAATCCTTAGGTCCTATTATGGCAGTCGATAAATATCACACATTTTAATTCCTGTTGATTTTACAGTTCACGCCTACATAGAATAAAAAATGCATGCTAAAAAGAAGAATTAGGAAAGCTGGCAAAGAGTTGACCATGGGTACATTAAGATTATATAATATCACATTAAAAGTGTAGAAGTGAATATAATATAGAGGGTAAGGAGAAACACTTTGGGAAATCAGGTATACCCAGTAGAAAGCTGGTAAACATTTAACAACAGATGGGGGGCAGGAGAAAGAAGAGATCTTGCTTGTAGTATCTGCCAATTTTCACGGTGCAAATATTGCCACCCTCACTGAATTCAAGTTATCATAACATCACTGAATGCAAAGTTGGAAAAAGAGGCCCACAGTCAGCTGTCATGAGTAGGTACAAGCCGGCACTGCCACTGGATGTAGCCCAGTTAAAGTTTGTGCTAATTTATTACTCATTTATTCTTTCTTTCTTATATTGAGTGCCTACAATAAGCCAGGTCTTGTGCTAAATGCTGGGGTTAAACAGGAAGAAAAAGGAGACTTGGTGCTCATCCTCTTGGAGCTCACAGTCTAGTGGAGAGATAAGCATTTAATCATAAAAGTATGAAAAAAGGTAAAATTGTAATTGTGACAAATGTTAAGGAGGGAGAGTATATGGTGCTAAGAGGTCATGGAACTGGAGGTTAGGTAGGGTCAGTTTTCCTGAGGCTTTAGAGCATCATCATGCAGAGGAAAAGACATCAAGCCAGAAGCCAGAGCATGTGCAAAGGTCCTGTGGTAGGAGGGAATGTTGCCTATCACAAGATAATATCTAGACACGACCATCTTTGTCCTGTTCTTTTCTATATTCCCTTACTTACAAAGGTTTCAAAAATCAGTCAGAGGCCAGGCGTGGTGGCTCACACCTGTAATCCCAGCACTTTGGGAGGCCAAGGCGGGTGGATTACCTGAGGCCAGGAGTTCAAGAGCAGCCTGACCAACGTGGCAAAACCCCGTCTCTACTAAAAATACAAAAACTTAGCTGGGCGTAGTGGCAGGTGCCTGTAATCCCAGCTACTTGGGAGGCTGAGGCAGGAGAATTGCTTGAACCCAGGAGGCGGAAGCTGCAGTGAGCCGAGATCACACCATTGCACTCCAGCCTGGGCAACAAGACCGAAACTCTATCTCAAAAAAAAAAAATCAGTCAGAAACATCCTGGATGCTGCTGCAAAGATAATTAGGATTTTTATATCAGGAATACAAAGACAGAAGTAGTTAGTGTTCTTTTTCAGCTTTTTAAAATAAGCTGATGTGTTGAACTCCATGTCAGAAATAATAGTCCTAAAGGCCAAAGATTTGGATTTGCAAGGGTTGGGTTTTCTTGAGGGGGAAAAAAGTGTCTCTAGAGACTCCAAAGGAAGAGGATGTCGAATTTAAGCCTTTGCTATGGAATAAATAAAGAAGAGAAGAGATGTACCCCACCCTCCCCTGAGCACAGGATGGGAGCCACACAGGCTGTAAGTAGAGTTGGATGAGAAGTGTTCCTTCATGAAGAAAACCACTGGATCTTGGAGAAGATGATCAGCAAAGAAAGGAGGAGATAATGAGCAGGAGGAGGCCAAGCCAATGGCTGCAGGCCATCATCAAGCCAGTCCCGGGAGTCCTTCCAGCTGAGGGGCCACAAAAGCAGTGCCATCACTGCTCTCTGGAGAAGACCTTCCATTGACAGATGCCTACAAGACACCAATGATGAACCAGAAAAGTGACAGTCTCCTGGACCCCAAACTTGTGCTGAGTGTCATTGGAGCTGCCCCTTGGCCAACAACCCGAGGTGTTCATAAACTCCCAAACATAGGATGGTATTCCTGACACCCAGAGGGGAAGTAAGAAGCACAGGAGGAAAAGCCCTTAACTATGCTGGGCTGTCACTTGGGAAAACCTGCCCCAGTGCACTCCTTTGGGAAACAGAGAGGTAGACCATGTGGCTGGAGCATAGTGCAAGCTAAGGATGAAGGGACAGAGGCCACATCATAAGGCCTTGTAGACTCTGCTCAGGCATGTGTCTTTAGATAAAAGTAACAGGCCATTGGAGGACTTTAAGCAGAGGAGAGACGTGAGTTCCTTTGTGAAAAGAATCTAGAACTGGAGTATTTTCTGCTGGGCCGGGTAAGGCACCAGCTTGGAAAGAGGTCCATTGTCCTCTCACTTTCTCTCCCCAATGCTCTGCCCATTATGTCCCAGCATTCCTGATGAGCTTTAGGGAATCCTTGACTCTCCTGATCCCAGGCTAACCCTGGGGTCCTGATTCTCTTTCCATTGGAAAGCAGATATGTAATAGGCACTACTAGTGAGAGTGTGAGGAAACAGGTTCCATCTACTTCTTGGTAAAAATTAAAATTAGTACCAAATTTTGGAGGGCAGCCAATGGAGATGCACCCTAAAGAAACAGCCTCAATGACTGTTAATAGGAAATTAAATACAATATGGTACATGGTGCATCCACATAGGGAATATTATGCAACAGTTAGAATGGGGTTATAACATTTATTGACATGAAGAGTCCCAAAAGAGACTGTGAAGTAGAAATGGCAAGCTACAAAACTATGTAACTCATGTGTGTCCGTGAGGGGTAAAAAAAAAAAAAAAAAAAATGGAAGACTATTTCAAGCTGATGATGGTGGCTTTCTTCAGAAGGGAAATAATGGGGAATTTTCACTTGTTACAGAATGCATTTTAGTAATAGTTGAACGATACTGTACTGCATTTGAATGCATGAAAAGCAGTAAAAACATAAGGCCATTTGGGAAGTTGGATGAAAGGGAAGCTTTGAAAATTGGCCAAGAGGCTGCTGCTGAGGGGGACCACAAGGACGAGACCACTGGTTTTACTATTAATATCTCCTCTGACTATTTTACTATTAATATTTACTCTGACCCTGAATAAGTCCTTTCTCCTCTCTGGGCCTCCATTTCCTTGTCTGTAAAAGGCCAAAAGCAAATATAAGTCTCCTAGGAAAAGCCGAGACCTGCAAATGGAAGAATCCTGATTCTTCCATTTAGTAGATGAATGACTTTGGCTGAATGACTTACCTCGTTGAACCTGTTTTTTTTGTATGAGAAAGGGCACCATCCCAGCAGAGGCCCTGCCCCACCCTGGAGCAGGGTGGGCGCTTAACACAGACTTGGATCCCTTGCTCAAATGATTTCCAGAGCTTCTCCACCTCTGCGGTTCAGTGATTCCGTACCAGTGAGTGGTCTCACCTTAAACTGGGACCTCAGTTAAACCATTTTCTGCTGTGGGAAAGCGTTCTTTTATCACAGCGTATTTAAGTTACAAAAAAATTTTTATGCTACTGCGTGTCCAGCTTCAGGAATTCAAATGAAATGTTAATCTCATGATTCTTCCCTTGAAACAATTTGCAGTCTAAAATAGGACTTGGGGCAGGGAGAAAGAACTCTTATTTCATCAACTTAAAATTAAAAGAATGTTTCTTTCTAGTGCCTTTTTTTTTAACCTCAAAAAATCCTTTCCTTATACAAAGTCTTGTCAAAAAAGGAGCATTAATTATATCAAACACTAAAAAGAGCTTTTAAAACTCTGAATTTGAGCAAACTAATTGAAAATAATTATATTTCAAAGAATTCTTACATTGCACAAGAGCCAGTCAAGCTCATTTAACTTCAATCATTCACTCACCTTTTCAATGGGTATTTTAATTTTGAGTGCCTACTATGTGCCTAGGTGTTAGAGATAATTATTTTCAAAACATACAGGGTTTTAAAAAATCCTGGCCAGGCGCGGTGGCTCACGCCTGTAATCCCAGCACTTTGGGAGGCTGAGGCAGGTGGATCACGAGGTCAAGAGTTCAAGACCAGGCTGACCAACATGGTGAAACCCCATCTCTACCAAAAATACAAAAATTAGCCAGGCGTGGTGGCAGGTGCCTGTAATCCCAGCTACTCGGGAGGCTGAGGCAGAGAATTGCTTAAACCCAGGAGGCGGAGGTTGTAGTGAGCTGAGATCATGCCACTACACTCCAGCCTGGGCAACAGAGTGAGACTCTTTCTCAAAATAAATAAATAAATAAATCCTGACCTCCTGCAGCTTACCCTCTAGCAGGGATGGGAGTTGAGGGAAACAGACAATAAATAAACAGTGTAGGAAAGGTAAACAGAAAAGATCAGGAGATGAGCATCCTAATTTTAAATGCAGGGTCACTTAAAGCTTCACTAAGGCTTTCCCTATTAATTCCCCATTAATAGGCGTTGAGGTTATATCTTTAGGAGGCACCTCCATAGACTGCCCTCCAAAATTTAGTACCAATTTTAATTTTCACCAAGAAGTAGACAGAACCTGATTCCTCACACTCTCACCAATAGTGCCTATTACAAATCTGCTTTCCAGTGGAAAGAGAATCACGACCCCAGGATCAACCTGGGGTTGGGAGAGTCAAGGGGTTCTCAAAGTTCATCAGGGATGCTGAGACATAATGGGCAGAGCATCGGGGAGAGAAAACGAGAAGACAATGGACCTCTCTCCAAGTTTTCCAGACTGAAAACCTGGAAATATGGAGAAGCAGGTCATGTGGGAATAGCAAATGCAACGTTCAATGACATCCTGAAATATTGAAGAAAGAACCTAGAAGCAAGACAATGCAGTCGGAGCAGAGGGAACGAGGAGTACAGTTGGCACAATGGGTCAGAGAGGCAGGCCCACGATGGAGCACGCCTGGCTCATTAAAGAACCGCAGGGAGGCGGGGTGGGGAGTGGGACTGGGGCAGGCAGTGGACAGGCAGTAGATGAGGTCATAGAGAGACAGGGACCAGTCTGTGTAGACTTGCACTGGCCACACTAAGGACTGGTTTTCACTTTGAGTGAGATAGGAGCATTGGAGAGGTTTTCGTTTTTGTTTCGAGACGGAGTCTTGCTCTATTGCCCAGGCTGGAGTGCAGTGGCACAATCTCAGCTCACTGCAACCTCCACCTCCCGGGTTCAAGCAATTTTCCTGCCTCAGCCTCCCTAGTAGCTGGGGTTACAGACACCCACCACCACACCCAGCTACTTTTGTATTTTAGTAGAGATAGGGTTTCACCATGTTGGCCAGGCTGGTCTTGAATTCCTAACCTCAAGCAATCCACCCATCATGGCCTCCCAAACTGCTGGGTTTACAGGCATGAGCCACTACGCCTGGCCCATTGGAGAGTTTTGAGCAGAGGAATGATGCAATCTGAGTTTGGTTTTTAACTAAATCGCCCTCACTTCTGTTCTAGGAGCAAGGATGGAAACTGGAAGTCTGGGTAAGAGGCTCCTGCAGGAATATCCCAGAGAGAAAGTTGAGGTTAGATTAGAGCAGGAGCTGGGGGTGGTCAGATTCTGGGTATGTTTTGCTGGTAGAGACAACAGGCTTTACTAAAGGATTAGATACTGGGCGTGAGAGAAAGGGAGGGAAAAAGGGTTTTGGCCTGAGCAATGGAAAAGGTGGAGCAATGGAAAAGGTGGACATCAGAAAGAGCAAGTTTAAGGGGGAAGATTAAGAGCTCATGGGCATTTTTTATTTAAGATGCTTAGTAGGCACCCAAATGGAAATATGGAAGTAGGAAGTTGAACCCATAAGGGAGGAGTCTGAGGGAGACATAAGGCTTGGGAGTTGTTAGCATATAGTGGCATTTAAAACTCTGGTGGATGAGATCCCCAAGTGAATAGGTGAAGAAAGGAGAAAAGCTCCGAAGACTGAGCCCTGGGCACCACAACATTTAAAGCCTGGGGTCGTGGAGACACTAATGAAGGTGACTGAGAATGGGTGGCTTTTTTGTGGAATATTAAGGAGATTGGGGTGTCCTGGAAGCCAAGGGGTAAACGTGTTTCAGGAAAACAAAGAGATCAGCTGTGTCAAATCATACTAAAGGGTCAAGTAAGATGAGGACCGAGAATTGACCTCTAGATATGGATATGTGGAGGTCCCTGATGATCTTGGTGAAATCCATGTCTCTGACAGGGCTGAGAGGGTTCAGGGGATCAGGGGAGAAGAGGAAATGGAGACAATTTGTTACACAACTCTTCAATGAGCTCTGATGCAAAGGGAAGCAGGGAAGAGAGACGTTTTGGCATGTTTGCATGATGAGGGGAAGGATGGAGTAGACGCAATTGACGATGGATGCAGGAGAGAGGGGAGATCAACAAAGGAGCCAGGAGCATTCAAATGCGTGAGGAGGCTGCGCTCCATTGCACCCATGGTCGCCTCGGCCATAGATGGGAACACAAACGCTTCATCCACGGGTAGGAAAGGAATGGCAGAGCGGCAGGTACAGTTGCTGGAAGGTGCTGCCGGTGGCGCAGGGAGCTCGCAGAAACTCTTCTGAGAGCTTCTGTTTCCTCTGAGAGTGAGCTCACAGAGCAGGTGCTGGAGTTTGGAGACAGATGAAGAGGCATGAATGAGGAGAGCAGACTTGGGACGGACGAGGGAAAAGCCCCACTCACTGAAACTGGAGAACAGTAGGCTTAGGAAACATCCCAATAAAGTAATTTGCAAAAACAACAGCAGAATTGAAAGGGGTGAGGGACAAGGGTGGAGTGAAAACTGCTATGTCATTTTGGATAAGTCAGACAATAAGAGCCACAAGTACTAGCCTTGTAGGTGGAGGGGGGATTTGAGCTGATTTACTGAGAACAGTGAATTTGAGTATTTATCGAGAAGTTAATAATAATGCCAAGTACTTTACATTAACTAGGTTATTTAATCCTAACAAAACCCAAGTAGCTATTTGTATCATCATCACCAAGCACAGAATCAACTGCTTTAGGTCACACAGATTTAATGGTAGAGCTGGTACTGAATCCTAGCTCTGTCTGGCTCCAGCGTCCCCACTTCTAAGCTCTCCTTCAACCTACCAGTTAAAAAGTGCTTGAGAAGCTGCGGTCTTGATGTCAGCAACTGGGAATTCAGCAGAACTTAGTGGCAGGATGAGTTCCATGTGGACAAGGCTGGGTAGTCCACTAGGGCACACTTCACTCATTTATGAAGGACAGAATAAAAAGATATTGTCTCTGTAGAAACAGTGGACTTGGCCGGGCGCGGTGGCTCACGCTTGTAATCCCAGCACTTTGGGAGGCCGAGGCGGGCGGATCACGAGGTCAGGAGATGGAGACCACGGTGAAACCCTGTCTCTACTAAAAATACAAAAAAATTAGCCGGGCGTGGTAGCGGGCGCCTGTAGTCCCAGCTACTCGGAGAGGCTGAGGCAGGAGAATGGCGTGAACCCGGGAGGCGGAGCTTGCAGTGAGCCGAGATCGCGCCACTGCACTCCAGCCTGGGCGACAGAGCGAGACTCCATCTCAAAAAAAAAAGAAACAGTGGACTTTCCAGAAGAAATGTATAACCCGTGAATATAACTGTTCAGGGTCGTAAGAGCACAAAGCCACACACTGCATTTTCTTAAAGCAAAGCATATTTATATTTAGAGACATAAACTGTAAAGAGTCAGTGTAGGAAAATCCAGAGGAAAAAGTGTACCCAGGGGCCTATTGTGCATGAAGAGGAACACTGACCACTCCCTGAACTTTGTTTAATATCCAGGTTATTGATCTTATAATTCTACTAAGCTAGCATCATTTTAAACCTGAAATCATTAACATTCTTCTCGGTCACCCAAAATGCATACAAAATACAAATCATAACTGATGGACTTATTAAATTAGGTTTCTGCAAGCACTCAAAAACTGACTACTAACTTAGTCTTCTGAGGTGTTCAGGATCATCACTCTCATATCAGATTCTCTTAAATACCTTAAACACCCCCAAAATATCACAATTGTTTAAAGTGTGATTATTACTATTATATTAAAACTATTTACAAAAATACTAATGCCCCTGACTTAAATTTATTTCTCGATCATCTCTATTTTTATCTTTTACCTATTGTTATTCTTGTTTTTTCCCTGTTCTGGGGGTTTACCTCCTAAAATTGTAGTAATTTTACCAGCTCTGATATATACCTCCTCTGCACAATGCAGTAGCCGATAGCCATTTAAATTATTTTAATTAATTAATTAAATTTAAATTAATTAAGTTTAATTTAAAATTCAGTCCCCGGCAGTCACATTTTAAGTGCTCAATAGCTACATATAGCTGGTAGCTACCATATGGGGAGTACAGATAAAGAAAATTTCCACCACTGAAGACGGTTCTTTTGAACAGAGCTCATCTATACCTTCTTCGGGATGCAGTCATCTTATTCGACTCAGAAGAAGAAACAAACGCCATCTCAGAGGAGCTCAGTTTGCAAGTTCTGGGATGTCAACCTATTAGCTCTCAGCTGAGAAACAGGACCTGGTTGCACAGCACAAGGAGACTCAAACCTGAGCCTCTACTCATTGGCCTAAGCTTCTTGTATAATAAAGT
Source organism: Hylobates moloch (assembly GCF_009828535.3). Taxonomy (NCBI): domain Eukaryota; kingdom Metazoa; phylum Chordata; class Mammalia; order Primates; family Hylobatidae; genus Hylobates; species Hylobates moloch. The sequence goes on from NW_026652283.1 coordinate 43,885,227, forward strand.
TTCACTCATTGCATCAATAGGACTTATTTCATGTAAAATTTGTATTTTTGACATTTGATATCTTTCCCAGATATGATATACCCTTTAAGTCTCACAAGCTCAGAATTACCTTATTAATTGACTATCATTGTGATCTATTGACCCACTCTGTAAGTAGTATTGAAATTTTAAGTAGACTTCATCAGACTCTCATTATAATTAGCTAGAACAGCTAGAAGAGAGATAGAATCTGTGCAATGATTTCTCTTGTTTGAAAGACTTGGTTAATTTATCATCTTAGAACTGACTTTGGTCGTACTGTAGACGACCATTGATGCCAAATGATTGCTGACCTCTTGTTTACCTGGATATGTTGCTTGACCCATGGCTTCAAACAGTCCTTCTTGTTCTTGGTACCATTCTTATTTTTTCCAAGATTCTTGGTCTATTCACGTATGTTTGTGTTTGTTCTTTCTTGCTTACACATAAAACACTAAATATATTTGCTTTATAACCCAATATATGTTTTAAAAGCATCTGACCAGGTGCAATGGCTTAAGCCTGTAATCCCAGTACTGTGGAAGGCCAAGCAGGTGTATCACTTGAGCTCAGGGGTTTGAGACCAGCCTGGGCAACATGGCGAAACCCCGTCTCTACAAAAAATTGCCAGGTGTGGTGGCATGTGCCTGTTGTCCAGGCAACTCAGGAGGCTGAAGTGGGAGGATAGCTTGAGTCTGGGAGGTGGCGGTTGCAGTGAACTGAGACTGCACCATTGCACTGCAGCCTGGGCAACACAGTGAGACCCCATCTCAAAAAACAAAAAGCAACAAAAACTCTAAATATCAAGTCTTCTGCTTATTTAAAGTAACGAAAATAGGGGATATTCTATTATATCCATCCCTCCTTTTGTATTACTGTTACTTTTTGTACATTTACTTTTAACTTTTATCTTTTGGATATCGTTAGAAACTTATGGACTTCTATTAATTTATTCTAAATAATTACATTCATAATAACAATATGTATTCTTTATGTTCAATTGTTATAACTTATTGAATGGGAGTTTCTTGAAGTCCTTTCAGTTCAAACGTATTTGAAATTATTCTTGCTTCTGGAAAACAAAATTTTCCAGAATTATTTTTATTTTTCCTAGTTCTTTGAATAGAGAATGACACTAAAGACCAAAATCTGGGTGCTAGATTGCTATCTCTTGATAGATAAAAGTGTTTTTATCACTGTTGGGACACTTTTATTAACAGAGCTTAAAAAGATATATTTTAAGGTCATAACCTCACATTGATTTTTTTCAAACGAACATTTATTTGCTGTACTCTCCTAAAATTACGATGTTTCATTTACCACTAAGACTTACTAACATAACTGAACAAAACAAATTTAAATAGTCTTTCAGAAGATCATCTTTCCCATAAGAGCCGTTCGATACAATTTTCAGAAGAAAATAGAATTCTTTTGCTTCCATTATAACAGGCTAGGTTATTTGGACCTAGCAGAGCTTTCAAACGGCTACTTCCTCAAGCTAACCAAAGTAAACTATCCCTCATGTACTGGAAGCCCTAATTCACTACACCTAAGTGGTTCAATTTTTTAAAGGCCATATATTTAGTTAAAATAATGCCCTTACACACATGAAAGAAGCAAAGCATCTTTGGAGAAAGCCTAGGATGACCAGAAATAAGCAAATAATGGCCCTCAGGCCAAATCCAACCTACGGCCTGTCTTTGTAAGACCCACAACCTAAAAATAGTTTTCATATATTTAAAGTGTTGTCAGAAGAAGAAGGAGGAAGAGGAGAAGCAGGAAGAAAAGGAGAAGCAACTGAGACTGTATATGGCCTTCAAAGCCTAAAATGCTTATTATGTGGCCCTTACAGAAAACGTCTGCCAAGCTCTGTACATGCCTTCACCTTAGGTCACTGAGTAACACATAATCATAAATAAACAAGAGCATAAAGAATCAATATGCCATGAGTAAAATCAGCAGTAGGCACAGACAACAGAACAAGATCTGCAAATATTTCTGAAACTGGAATTTGGAAACTCTAGATAATTAAGCTTAATGTTTTTTAAAATAAAAGTCAAGGCTTACAAGATATAGAGGAGAAGAGGAAACTATAGAAACTTCTAACTATGGTATAGAAGTTATGAAAAAGAACCAAATAGAACTTCTGAAAAATAAAATATAACATCTCAACAAATGGGTGGACTTTAGAATTTGACACGTTGCAATGAGAATTTGTGAATGAGAAAATAAGTCAGGAGAAATGCAAAATGGGAAGACAGCGGAGTGGGAGACATACAAAATAAGCTAAGAGATATGGACTATGAAGTGAGATGGTCTAGTAAATGGCTAATATTTCCTGTTCTAGAAAGAGATGGAAGAGAGCAAATGAGTCAGAGAAATATGTCAAGAGAAAATATTTCAAGGTAATTTTCCAGAACTGATAACACCATTCCAAATATTCAGGAAGCCAAGCAAATTCCAAGCAAGACAAATAAATATAAATACACTAGACACAACATAATGAAACTGTCAAACATTAAAGACAAAGAAAGGAGTCTTAAAAGCAACCAGAGAATACTTTTTTTTTTTTTCTTGAGATGGAGTCTTGCTCTGTCTCCCAGGCTGGAGTGCAATGGCACAATCTCAGCTCACTGCAACCTCTGCCTGCCGGGTTCAAGCAATTCTCCTGCTGCAGCCTCCCGAGCAGCTGGGATTACAGGCGTGTGCCACCACACCCAGCTAATTTTTGTATTTTTAGTAGAGATACAGTTTCACCATGTTGGTCAGGCTGGTCTCAAACTCCTGACCTCAGGTGATCCATCCGTCTTGGCCTCCCACAGTGCTGGGATCATAGGCGTGAGCTACCGCATCCAGCCCTAAGAGTTGATTTCTAAACAACAATGAAAACCAGAAGACAATAAAATCATGTCATTAATGGCCTGAAAAAAATTGCCAGACTGGAATTATATAGCCAATGAAAATGTTTTTCAAGAACTAGAACAAAATAAAGACATTTCCAAATAAACAAAAACTGACAGAATTTGCCACCAGTGAAATCACACTAAGAGGAATTAATACAGGTTGTGCTTCAAGCAGAAGGAAAGTGAGCCCAGATGAATAATCTGAGATTCAGGAAGGAATGATGAAACTGACAATACCAAGTGTCGGCAAAGATGTGGAGCAACTGGAACTCTCATACATTGCTAGTGAGAATGTAAAATGATACAGCCACTTTGGGAAAAAGTTTATTACTTTACTATAAAGCTAAATATGCACTTACTATTCAACCTAGTAATTCTACTCATAGTTGTTTACCCAAGATAAATACAAATATATAACATTTGTAACCAAATGTTACAGTGGCTTTATTTGTAATAGCCAGAAACTGGAAGCAACCAGATCCAACTCAAATGTCTATCATTTGGAGAATGAATAAAAAATGGTGGTATACCCACACAATGGAATACTACTCAGCAGTAAAAAGTAATGAATTACTGATATATGCAACAAAAGGAATGGATCTCAAAAACATTGTACTGAGCAAAAGAAGACAGAGACAAGAGAGAATACACTACATTATTCTACTTGTATGAAGTTCTAGAAAAGACAAAACTAATCTATAGGAATAGAAAACAGATTAGTGGCTACTTAAGGCCAAGAGTAGAGGGCAATTGACTATAAAAGGCACAAGGGATATTTAGGGGTGATAGAAAGGTTATCTTAATTGTGTAGTGATTACATGGGTGTAAATATTTATCAAAATCTATCAAACTCTACACTTTAAATGGATACATTTCACTGTATGTAAATTCTACTACAATAAAGTTGTTTGAAAATAGAACAACATGATGGCACCAACGAACATCAGATACCTAGAAATAAATTTAACAAACATGCGCGAGTCCTCCACACTGAAAACTATACGTGAGAAAAATTAAAAACAAAAGAATGACATAGGATATTAAATATTACACAAATTATTTAAAGCTCCTTCCATTAAGAAGCCAATTCTATTGTCCTACCTTTTGAATCTGGGTGGCCTTGTGATGTTCTTTGACAAACAAAATGTGGTGGAAATGATGTTGTATGAATTTCAGAGTAGAGGCCTCAAGAGACCGCCTTTGACCTCTTGGAACACTACTCTGAGACTACCATGTTTAAAAAAACAAAAAAACTGGCATACACAGGATAAGAGGCCACATGAAGGACAACCAAGGGACCCCAGCTGACAGCCTGCACCAACTGCCTGATGTATGAGTGAAGCCACTCTGGACCCTCCAGTCCAGCCAAAACTCTAGCTGAATACAGCCACATGAATGAGCCCAAGTGAAACCACCAGAGGAAGTGCCCAGCCAACCCACAGAGTCATGAGAAATAATAAATGGTTGTTGTTGTTGTTGTTGTTGTTGTTTTGAGACAGAGTCTCGCTCTGTCGCCCAGGCTGGAGTGCAATGGCACCATCTCAGCTCACTGCAAGCTCCGTCTCCCGGGTTCACGCCATTCTCCTGCCTCAGCCTCCCAAGTAGCTGGGACTGCAGACACCCACCACCACACCCGGCTAATTTTTTAGTATTTCTAGTAGAGACGGGGTTTCACTGTGTTAGCCAGGATGGTCTGGATCTCCTGACTTCGTGATCCACCCGCCTTGGTCTCCCAAAGTGCTGGGATTACAGGCATGAGCCACCACTCCTGGCCAATAAACTGTTGTTTTAAGCCACTACATTGTAAGGTAGCTTCTTACACAGAAATAGATGATTTATAGAAGTGATATACTATGCACGTGGATTGAAGACTACATATTTTAAAGACGTCAATTATCACCAAACCAATTTGTAGATTTATTGCAGTCCCCAAAAAATATCAGTGGGTTAATTCTGTGCAAGATATTTCTAAAAACTATTTGGAAATGTGAAGGGCCAAAAGTAGCTGTGTTATTCTTAAAGAAGGACAGAAAGGTTAAGAAAGTGCTTTATGAGATATCAAGATTTCTTATAACAATACAGTAATTATGAGAGTGTGGTAATAGTGCAAAATTTAAAAAATAAACCAATGGAATAGAATAGAGAGTCCAGAAATGTGTGTGTGTGTGTGTGTGTGTGTGCATGTGTCTGTGTGTCTGTGTAGACAACTTGTTAATGATAAAGGTGACATTGCAGAGAATTGGAGAAAGAAAAGCTTTTAAAATAAATAATATGGAGTTAATTGAATACTCATATAGAAAAATAACCAAACTCAATCCCTACCTCATAACCATATACAAATATGAGTTTCAGGTGGATTGTACATCTAGATATGAATGGCAACAATAAAGCTTTTAAAAGTTAATATGGGGGATAGCTTTACAATAGTTGGGTAGAGAAAAATCTTCATAAACTGAATATAAAAAGACTAACCATAAAGAAAAAATTACAATTCGATGACATAAATATTAGGAACATCTCCTCATCCTCAAAATATACCATTAAGAAGGCTGGGTGTGATGGCTCACACCTGTAATCCCAGCACTTTGGGAGGACGAGGTAGGTGGATCACTTGAGTCCAGGAGTTTGAGACCAGCCTTGGCAACATGGCAAAACCCCGTCTCTACAAAAATACAAAAATTAGCCTGGCATGGTGGCATGCACCTGTAGTCCCAGCTACTTGAGAGGCTGAGGTGGGAGAATTGCTTGAGCCCTTAAGGGAGAGGTTGCAGCGAACCAAGGTCATGCCACTGCACTCCAGCCTGGGTGACAGAGTGAGACCCCATCTCAAAAAAAATAAATAAATAGATGTAGATAGATATAGACATAGATACCATTAAGAGAGTGAAAAGATAAGCTGCTGGGTGGAGAAAATGTTTGCAATAATATAACCAACAAAGGGCTTGTATCCAGAACATTTACAAATCAATAATAAAAATAGAAAAGTGAAATAGAAACAGTAAAATAGAAATACAGACAAAAGAATTAAATAGGCACACCACAAAAGAAGAAAAAGAAATGGGCAACAGCATACAAAAAGATGCTCAACATCCTTTGTGATCAGGAAAATACAAATTAAAACTACAATGATATGCTCCTACATGACCTACAAACCCACGATACTACTCCACCTAGATATACACCCAACAGAAAGTACTAGGTTGGTGCAAAAGTAATTGCGGTTTTTGCCATTACTTTTAATATATATGGCTGCACCAAGAAACATGTATAAAATGTTCCTGACAGCTTCGCCTGAAATGACCAAAAACTGGAAACAACCTAAATATCCATCAACAATAGAGCAAATAAATACATTAGGGTAGATCCAAACAAAGGAATATTAAGCAGTAATGAAAAATGAATCCACTATGGCTACACAGAACAAGATGGAAAATTTCACAAACATAATGTTGAATTTTAAAAATCTATACCCAAAAGAATAAATTATTTTCTTCTATCTACATATTAAAGTTTTTTTAATAGGCAAAATGAAACTTTAGGATTTAGGAATATGAAGTTGGGTAGTAAAGTTTTAAATAAAAGCAAATGCATGATGACCATAAAAGTCAGGATAATAGTTACCTTCAGGTGAAGGGAAGGAGCAGTAATGAAGAGGAGATACAGTGGGGGAGTTTGGAGAGGGGAGGAGACTTGCAATTGTTTAGTTTCTGACCAGGCTAGTCATTACATGAATATTTGCTTTCTGATAAATAACTAAGTTTTATACTTTTACGCACTTTTCTGCAAGTGTGTTATATTTCACAATAAATTTATGTTACAGAAAATAAAATGAAGGGCATCAGACTTTACACCAGCAAGTCTGGATGACAGAAGATAATAAAGCAATGCCTTCAAAATTCTAAGAAATTATTTTCAGAGTCAATTGTTACAAATAAACAAGATATTTATCAAATGTATGGGTAGTATAAAAATATTCTCAGACCTACATGGACCAAAAAAATTACCTTCCACATACCCTTTCTAAGAAAGCTGAAGATATGGTTTAGTAAGGCAAGAGGTAAACCAAGAAAGAAGCATCCGTTTCTGGAAATAGGGATGTAATCCATGAATGCAGTGAAAAGTTCCAGGGTAACATCAGAACAGCTAGTCTAGACTGAAGCGGGAGAACAGAGGTTCTAAAACCCTAGAAGGGAATTCTCTTGGGAAACATTTTTCTTCCAATAGAATATCTGATATTTAATAATAGTTTAGAAAGATAGAGTGAAAGAAAAAGAAAGGCCACTTAAAAAATTTAAATTCAGATGGGAAAATGAAAATCAAAGCATACCATTTGGCTATAATGGAATAAGGTCTTTGTCATAATAATGTAAACAGTCTTAACAGTGTAAATAATTTTGTTGATCTTCAATTCTAGAATTCATCTAGAGCTAAAACATGGATATTATAGTTATAGAATAAACATCACTGACCTTGACAATATACAAGTTAAAGTATATACAGAACTTGGGGTATGAGAGAAGGAAGAAGAGAGAAGGAAAGAGTACAGACACTAATACCCTCATCTTACAAAGAGGAGAATCAAAAGGTTCTAGCTACATTTGATAAAACAAGAACTAAAGGCATAGCCTCCCTGGTCTATTCCCTGTTTCCTCTCTTAACCCTGTCTTTCACCCTCCTCGCATTACCTCCTCCCTTCAGTGCCTCAAAATGTCCCACTGCCTCTCTGTTCAAGATCTTTGTGCACGCTGTTCTCTCTGCCTGGGATGTTCAGTCCTCTTTTTTGCTCATTTAACGATCTTTATCCTCAGTCTCACTTTGAGCATCAGCTCCTCAGAGAAGTCTTCCTTCAATCCCCAGACTTAATCAGTTTCTCCTAAACCCTCAGAGTCTACCACACCTTCTTTGTCATTGATCAGGTCAGAATTACTGATCTATGTGTGTGTCAGTCATCTTCGCCACAATAATGCTGCATAACAACTACAACCAAACCTAAGTGGCATACGACAATAAATATTTGTTCTAAGAAGCCTGTGGGTCCATTTGGATAGTCCTGATCTGAGCAGGGCTTGGTGGGACTCACCTGAGCATACGTAGTCAGCTGCTGATCTTGGCTGAACTCTTTCATAGGTCTGAGCCCTTGGCTGGGACAATCTCTCTTTCTCCAACAGGATGCCAGAATTGTTCTCAGTGCCAGCCTTCCAGGACAACCAACAGATGGACACAAGGCCTCTTGAGATCCAGGCTCAAAACTGGCACACCATCGCTTTTGCCACATTGTGTTGGCCAAAGCAAGCACAAGGCTAGCCCAGATTCAGGGAGCGGGAAATAGACTTCACCTGCTTGCTGTTGGGAGCACTGCAAAGTCACACTACCAAGGGTGCAAATACTGGGAAGGGGGAGAGGAACGTGGAGGACTGGGTCCATTTTGGCAATCAACCTACAACAGCATGATTTATTTGATTAATGTCTGTCTCCCCAAGAAGACTATAAAAGCATGATAAGGTCAGGAAGCATGCTTTGTTTGTTCACTGTTTTATCCTTGATGCCAGCACAAGTGTCTGACCTATAATAGTTACCCAATGATGATCTTTAATCTGTGTTTGATAATTCTAATATCTGAGCTTCCATGTTTCCATTATCTGTTTTCTTCTGATGGATGTCAGTTATATTATCAGGTTTACTCACATGCCTGATTTACTTTGATTTGATATCCGGTTTTGTAGTAGAAGAATTGTTTATACGCACAACTTGAGGTCTCAGATGATCGTATCTTCCACTAGAGAAGATTTATATTTGCTTTTGCCAGTTGCCTGAGGGGCACTAGCAATACAAGACTATCATCATCCAGTGGCAGGAACTGAGATTTTTCCGGGCCACCGAGATGACTGGAAGCTGAGCCGCAGTCTGGGTAAGGCCTGATTTAGCTCTCGGATACAACAGACCATTCTTTTAACATGTCCAACCTTTCTTGTTGTCCTTAGCAAGAGAGTTGACCCTTCGATTCCTAGAGGTGGAGATTCTCCCTCAATAAATATTCATTCAATAAGATGCTAGATAAATCTAATGGCCTCCATTCTTGGCCTTTTTGCAATATTTAATATTATAGGAGGAATGAAAACATTGCAGTTTTCAAAGATGCCTGCAGCTGTTTCTGCATTCTAGGGGTGGCAGCAAAATTCATCTTTGGGAGAAGACTGCTCTTTTGTTTGGGAAAATGTTTTAATAAGCCTCTTGAGTATGCAAAGGTGAGCTGAGAAATTAGTCTTAGAGGGAGAGGTTGAAACAATGAAGAGATACTGTGAGGCTAGAAAATGCCAAAAGGTTGTCTTCCTGAGAACAGAGGTTGTAACAATGCAAACTAGATTTTTGCCTTCTTGAGTGGGGGCAATTGGGGATTTGGGACCCCAGGATCAGAGAAAAGACAATCTGGGTTTAGCATGCTCTGCAGTAGGAAGGAGCCGTAGAGCTCCTGTGAGAGGGAGTGGCTGGTCCTGCCCTATGATCTCTCTGTGTTACACTCAGATCTCTGCTCCTTTGTTATCCTAGCTGGTGTCTGTGGTAGTGAAGGGAACTAAGAGATGAGCCTGTGTCCACACTGGGACAGACTCATCAGGGGAATGTGACCTTTCTCATGCCATGCCTTCCTCTGGAGCCAGCATGAGGGTGTAGCAGCATCTTAATGGAGGAAGGTGGTCCCCACATGCCAGCAGCCCAGAGCAGTGGATCAGAGACAGCAGCTGCAAATGGCACCCAAGCTACAAGCATCAGCCATTGACAACTCCTGTCATCCCCTCAGTTCCTCCCCTAATCCTACCCATTTTACTCCTTATGTAATTTTTGAATTTTTCCCCTCTTCTCCAGCCCTTCAGGTCTCCTCAGGTCTTGCCTAGACAACTGCAGTAGCCTTAAACCAGCCTTCAGTTTCTTCTGCTTCTAGTTCATTATTATAGCTGCCAAGGTGATTTTTTTTTTCAAAACATAGATCTGGTTTCAAGCTCTCCTACGCAGAATCCTTCTGTGCCTACAGGGTAAAGTCTCAAATCTGACAGATGGCAGACAAAGCTATCACCATCCAGCTCTAACTTACATGTCAGATCTTTCCTAGCTTAGCTTCCTCCACTCCCACATCATGCTATCATTGTACATGGTGACAGAGTGTAGTGGTGAAGCCCAGGCTCCAGAGAGCCAGGCTGTCAGGGTTCAAATCCCACCTCTGTTCCTAACAAGCACTGTGATCATAGGCAAGTGAGCCGATCTCATCGGTACATAAGATTGTGTGAGGATCAAGTGACCCAATATATCTAAAATCTAAGAGCAGTGCCTCATGGTGCTGCATTAGTATTTGCTAGTGTCATCATCGTTACTACTATTCCCCACACATTCCTATTTACTATCACTCTATTTTTTTCCCTCCCAGCCATTGAGATGGAGTCTCGCTCTGTTGCCCAGGCTGGAGTGCAGTGGCATGATCTCAGCTCATTGCAACTTCTGCCTCCCAGGTTCAAGTGATTCTCCTGCCTCAGCCTCCCAAGTAGCTGGGATTACAGGCGCCTGCCACCACATCTGGATGATTTTTGTGTTTTTAGTAGAGACAGGGTTTCACCATGTTGGCCAGGCTGGTCTGGAACTCCTGACCTCAAGTAATCTGCCGGCCTCGGCCTCCCAAAGTGCTGGCATTATAGGCATGCACCACTGCACCTGGCCACTATGAAACTACTTCTAATCTTCCATGCCCACCTTCTTCCTCTCAAGAATGCTTGGCATCCACTTACCATCTGGGATCACAGTTCTCTTCTCACATGTCTGTCTCCCATCAAGTTATGCGTTACAAGCAAGCAGTGCCCCCATCTTACTATCTCTGTTTCCCTAGTGCCTGGCACATAGTAGATGTGTTTACATATCTCTAGAATAAACGTTCATCTCTCATCCTGGATGGTAGAATCCCCAAAATGGGATCACATCTCAGTCATCTTTGTGTTCCTCAGTTCTTAATCCAGCACATAGAATTTCATCCTCCGCCTGCTGCCAACACTCTCCAGTGATCCCTGTGAGAGCCACAGGTCTCCAGCCAGTCTCTGAACAATTCATTTCTGATCTTAGACACTGGGTCATGCCTGGTGAACACCAGAACAGTTAGTGTGTGACCTATCACCCGCTCTTGCTGTGTGCAAACCCTCATACTTCTAGGTCAATGTCTTATAGCCCTAGGCAGGGAATTTGGAGACTGTTTGCAGGATTGACACAAGGAGAAAACGGGCAACTTTTGTTCTGACCCCAGTTCCCACAGAATTCCAATATGCATATGATTTACTCAAATAGGGCTTGAGTTAGCAAAAGTCTAGAGAATTTGATGGGGGCATGGAAGCAGAGCCGAATGGTCTTTGGCAACAGAACACTTCATTGCAAAGGAAAACATCCACTTAAATAAAAGATAAAACAAAACAGCCTGCCAATTTTATGACCTTGAATACTACGTATGATCATCTCAAAAGGATGGTCAAGAATATCCATTTCTAACACATTCTTGGGCCTACTGAAACTGAGGAACCAGACAAGTTCAGCAAACATTGAAAATAATTGCTTGGTTCTGCCAAATGGCCTGACTCTAATGTTAAATCAACCTGCATCAGTGAGCTGGAGGAGCACACACTAGCCCACCGGCTCCCCTGAAGACTGTTTATTATGGACGGTGACCAGTGTCAATTTGTGTTTTCTATCACCTAAGAGTCAGAAGACTGATGACCCTGGCTTTTTTTAAAACCAATTACCCAACATTTCAAATGTCTTTTACCTGCCTGGGAACTGGATAGGAGAGACCCAGGGTGTTTTGAAAATCATTTCTTAGGGCTGGGTGTGGTGGTTCATGCCTGTAATCCCAGCACTTTGGGAGGCCAAGGCAGGCAGATCACAACGTCAGGAGATCAAGACCATCCTGGCTAACACGGTGAAACCCCATCTTTATTAAAAATACAAAAAAAAAAATAAAAAGAAAAATAGCTGGGTGTGGTGGTGCACACCTGTAGTCCCAGCTACTTGGAAGGCTGAGGCTGGAGAATTGCTTGAATCTGGGAGGCGGAGGCTACAGAGAGCCGAGATCGAACCACTGCACTCCAGCCTGGCTGACAGAGTGAGACTCCATCTCAAAAAAAAAAAAAAAAAGTCATTTCTTAAAGAGAAATACCAAGAGAGGCCACAGAGAGAGGAGGACTAGTGTGGCTGGAGGACAGGGTGAGAGGGGCACCTGTTTCTTGTAACTTCTTTTTAACTTCTCAAATTTTATGCCATATATAACATATTCAGAGAATAAATATAATTATAAAAAGAATACTCATACCCTTGGCCTTGTGAGCAAGTCGGGAAAGGCATATGCCCTAAGGAAGGGCATAGTCCCAGTGTTTGCCAGAGCCCAGGAAAAAGGCGTGTGGACCCTCTTGGGATGTCCAATTGCCAGTGTCAGGCCCCTCCATAACTGCTGTAGGTATTGACGTCCAGGCTTCTAAACCTCTTAAAACTCCCCAACTCTCGTGCCAACTTAGACAATACTCTTTTAAGCACTCCTTTTTAGTTATCCCCACCTGCCTAGTTCCCTTATTAGGCTGTGACACTTTAACTAAATTATCTGCTTCCCTGACTATTCCTGGACTACAGCCACACCTCATTGCCGCCCTTCTCCCCAACCCAAAGCCTCTTTCGCGTCTTCCTCTCGTATCCCCCCACCTTAACCCACAAGTATGGGACATCGCTACTCCTTCCCTGGCAACCGATCACATGCCCATTACCATCCCATTAAAACCTAATCACCCTTACCCCGCTCAACGCCAATATCCCATCCCACAGCACGCTTTTAAAGTCTGTTATGGCCTTTTAAAGCCTATAAACTCTCCTTAACATTCCTCCATTTTGTCTGTCCTAAAACCAGACAAGGCTTACAAGTTAGTTCAGAATCTGCGCCTTATCAACCAAATTGTTTTGCCTATCCACCCCGTGGTGCCAAACCCATATACTCTCCTATCCTCAATACCTCCCTCTACTACCCATTATTCTGTTCTGGATCTCAAACATGCTTTCTTTACTATTCCTTTGCACCCTTCCTCCCAGTCTCTCTTCGCTTTCACTTAGACTGACCCTGACACCCATTAGGCTCAGCAAATTACCTGGGCGGTACTGCCGCAAGGCTTCACAGACAGCCTCCATTACTTCAGTCAAGCCCAAATTTCATCCTCATCTGTTACCTATCTCGGCATAATTCTCATAAAAAACACCTGTGCTCTCCCTGCTGCTCGTGTCCAATTAATCTCCCAAACCTCAATGCCTTACAAAACAACAACTCCTTTCCTTCCTAGGCATGGTTAGTGTGGTCAGAATTCTTACACAAGAGCCAGGACTGCACCCTGTAGCCTTTCTGTCCAAACAACTTGACCTTACTGTTTTAGGCTGGCCATCATGTCTGCATGCAGCGGCTGCCACTGCTTTAATACTTTTAGAGGCCCTCAAAACCACAAACTATGCTCAACTCACTCTCTACATTTCTCAAAACTTCCAAAATCTATTTTCTTCCTCATACCTGACGCATATACTTTCTGCTCCCCGGCTCCTTCAGCTGTACTCCCTCTTTGTTAAGTCCCACAATTAACATTGTTCCTGGCCCAGACTTCAATCTGGCCTCCCACATTATTCCGGATACCACACCTGACCCCCATGACTGTATCTCTCTGATCCACCTGACATTCACCCCATTTCCCCATATTTCCTTCTTTCCTGTTCCTCACCCTGATCACGCTTGATTTATTGATGGTGGTTCCACCAGGCCTAATCGCCACACACCAGCAAAGGCAGGCTATGCTATAGTACAAGCCACTAGCCCACCTCTTAGAACCTCTCATTTTCTTTCCATCGTGGAAATCTGTCCTCAAGGAAATCACTTCTCAGTGTTACATCTGCTATTCTACTACTCCTCAGGGATTATTCAGGCCCCCTTCCTTCCCTACACATCAAGCTCGAGGATTTGCCCCCACCCAGGACTGGCAAATTAGCTTTACTCAACATGCCCCGAGTCAAAAAATTAAAATACCTCCTAGTCTAGATAGACAGTTTCACTGGATAGGTAGAGTCCCTTCCTACAGGGTCTGAGAAGGCCACCGCGGTCATTTCTTCCCTTCCGTCAGACATAATTCCTCAGTTTAGCCTTCCCACCTCTATACAGTCTGATAGCAGACCAGCCTTTATTAGTCAAATCAGCCAAGCAGTTTCTCAGGCTCTTAGTATTCAGTGAAACCTTTACATCCCTTACAGTCCTCCATCTTCAGGAAAAGTAGAACGGACTAAAGGTCTTTTAAAAACACACCTCACCAAGCTCAGCCACCAACTTAAAAAGGACTGGACAATACTTTTACCACTTTCGCTTCTCAGAATTCAGGCCTGTCCTCGGAATGCTACAGGGTACAGCCCATTTGAGCTCCTTTTTATTAGGCCCCAGTCTCATTTCAGACACCAGACCAACTTAGACTGTGCCCCCAAAAAACTTGTCATCCCTACTATCGTCTATCTAGTCATACTCCTATTCACCGTTCTCAACTACTCATACATGCCCTGCTCTTGTTAACACTGCCAGTTTACACTGTTTCTCCAAGCCGTCACAGCTGATATCTCCTGGTGCTATCCCCAAACTGCTACTCTTAATTGAAGTAAGTAAATCATCTTTGCTGGCAGGACTATGCTGAATCTCCTTAGGCACTCTCTAATCAGATGTCCTAAGTCCTCCCAATTCTTAGACCTTTTATACCTGTTTTCCTCCTTCTCTTATTCCATTTAGTTTTTCAATTCATACAAAACCGTATCCAGGCCATCACCAATAATTCTACACGACAAATGTTTCTTCTAACAACCCCACAATATCACCCCTTACCACAAAATCTTCCTTCAGCTTAATCTCTCCCACTCTAGGTTCCCACGCCACCCCAATCCCGCTTGAAGCAGCCCTGAGAAACATCGCCCATTCCACCCCCCAAAAATTTTCGCCGCCCCAACACTTTGACACTATTTTGTTTTATTTTTCTTATTAATATAAGAAGGCAGGAATGTCAGGCCCCTGATCCCAAGCCAAGCCATTGCATCCCCTGTGACTTGCATGTATACATCCAGATGGCCTGAAGTAACTGAAGATCCACAAAAGAAGTAAAAATAGGCTTAACTGATGACATTCCACCATTGTGATTTGTTTCTGCCCCACTCTAACTGATCAATGTGCTTTGTAATCTCCCCCACCCTTAAGAAGGTACTTTGTAATCTCCCCCACCCTTAAGAAGGTTCTTTGTAATTCTCCCTACTCCTGAGAATGTACTTTGCAAGATCCACCCCCTGCCCCCAAAACATTCCTCCTAACTCCACCGCCTATCCCAAAACCTATAAGAACTAATGATAATCCACCACCCTTCGCTGACTCTCTTTTCGGACTCAGCCCCCCTGCACCCAGGTGAAATAAACAGCCATGTTGCTCACACAAAGCCTGTTTGGTGGTCTCTTCACACAGACGCGCATGAAAGCCAGGGCCTTTTAAGCCTGAGGCTGCTGTGGCCAGCTCCCGCCTGAGAAGGAAGCTGACACCCCGGAAAGCAGGACGCAGAGGGGGAGTCCTCATGACAGCATCGGAGCACCTCCATCTACCCTCTCTCCCACTTTCCAAGCACAGAAACCTTTTCTGCTCTAAAAATAAATAAATAGAAAGAATTCGTCTGTATAACAATGCAGCAGAGAACTCCTGAGCCCGTATAGAGGGTCATCCGCACAACCTCTTGGGGAATCGGCACCAAAAAAAAAAAGCAGCAGGAGGGCCAGGTGTGGTGGCTCACACCTGTAATCCCAGCTCTTTAGGAGGCCAAGGTGGGCAGATCACTTGAGGTCAGGAGTTCAAGACCACCCTCGCCAACATAGTAAAACCCCGTCTCTACTAAAAACACAAAAATTAGCCTGGCGTGGTGGCACATGTCTATAGTCCCAGCTGCTCAGGAGGCTGAGGCAGGAGAATCACTTAAACCTGGGAGGCAGAGGTTCCAGTGAGCCGAGATCACACCACTGCACTCCAGCCTGGGCGACACAGCAAGACACTAAACAAACAAACAAACAAACAAATAAACAAACAAAACAAAACAGGAGAAGTGTTCAGGCATTTTGGGGTCAGAGACATCTAAAACTGAATCCTGGCCTGATCAAATTATTTATTAAACACAGAATTGGGGCAAATGACTGGGCTTTTCAGAGTTTTGTTTTTTTCAGATTATAGGCTGGGACTAATAATGGTACGTGTCCACTAGAATGTAAGTTCCAGGAGGGCAGGGATCTGCCCTGTCTTCTTTACTGTCTGCATCTCAGGGCCTGCACAAGGCCTGGTACAGGTGCTCGTTAAACAGCTTTTCAATGAATGAATGATGGGTGTCTCATAGGGTTGTTGTCAGGATTAAACAAGAAAATGCGGCCGGGTGCGGCGGCTCACGCTTGTAATCCCAGCACTTTAGGAGGCCGAGGCGGGCGGATCACGAGGTCAGGAGATCGAGACCACGGTGAAACCCCGTCTCTACTAAAAATACAAAAAATTATGTCAGGTACTTAGAAGAGCAAGTAGCCCTTGTTGAACATGAAACAAAGATTGCCTTTTATTGTTAGTATTGATTTGGGTAGAAATTTGTGGAGGTTGGGTTCTTGTTACTGAAGTATAACATTCATGCATAAAATCACAAAATTATTTAAACTATTTGGTCCAACCCCCACTAATTTCTCTTTGTCCCAGAGCACTTCAGCCAGGTCATCCCTCCTGCGACATCTTGTTCTGTCCATTTACACACTTGCCATACCTCAGGCTGATTGGTTCAGTTAGATGGTGGCCAGTTGGCTTCACTTCCCCAAAGGAGAAATCGATGTGGGACAGTCTTTGTTCCCTGCAGATACCAGCAACAGTTATTGGAGAGCTGGTAGTGGTTCATGTCAGTGTAGCAACGTCAAGAACATGTCTTAGCTCCAGGGCCTTCGTGATTCCCAAGTGCTGCCTGCAAAGGCAGCCACCAAGCCTGATGGTTTTCTCATCTCCTCTTGTAAATGGGGATCCTGCCTTTCAGCATGATGATGCCAACAGCTGTTATAAATAAAACACCAAACAGATAGGGATAAACTAGGTAGTGGTCTTTTGAGTTACTCATTCATTCATTGCACATCCGCTTAGTGTTATCACTGAGTTACGTGCTTAGCATAAAGCCATAAACAAATTATAGTCTCTGCCTTGGAGGATTAATTGTCTTGCAGGCTAAATAGATACTGAATGAATCATTACAGATCAAATGAGTGTTGTGAGGAGGGAGGTCTGGAGTTCTTTGTGAGTATGGAGAGGAAAGGGCTAACTTAGTGGAGTGAGAGTGAGGGATGAGGGAAGGCCTTCTCGACTGGCCAAGCTGTCCAAACAGACAAGAATGGTGGGATCAGGTGAGGCTGCTTTGGGGACCACCTTTCTGAGGAGTCTTCCTGGGCCACTGCTAGCCTGCCTCGCTGAGCCACATTGGAGCAGTACCAGGCCACACACAAGACATTCTGGGTGTCTTGAATGTCCCCGAGCTATGCCTGTCAGGCAGTTGGGAGTTCTGACTCTGAAGGGGAAGGCAGGATGCCACTCACACCCGAAGTTCACTGGGCCTGCCCGCCTCTCACTCGAGGGACTTTTCCTAGTACCGGGTGGCAAAGCCATCCCTGTGACATGTCCCCATCCTTCCTCCTCTATGCAGAGTCCTCCAAGCTTTGGATTCTGGCATGTAAAAATGCAGCTCCAGATATTCCAGGAAAATGCCTGCTCTCTCCAAAGTCTGCCTTTCTCCACTAGAGTCAACAAACTTTCTTTCTGTAAAGGACCAGATGGTAAATATTTTAAGCGTCGTGGGCCACACAGTCCCTGTCACAGCTGCCCAGCTCTGCTGTGGTAGCATCAAAGCAGCACAGACTGTACCTGAGCACACAAGCATGGCTGTTTCCAATAAAACTTTATTGACTAAAATGCCACAGGATCTGACCCACACGCCACAGTCTGCCAACCCCTGTTCTAGACTTCTAGACTATTGTCTTCTGCAGAGTTTTAAAGTCTAATTCCACACTCGGCAATGTGTTCTTTGTTTTAGGAGGTATTCTCCCTCCTTTCCCTGGAGCAGCTTGGCCTCCCAGCCCAGCTTTAAGGGCTGCAAGAGGGGCAAAAAGCAAATTACTAAGAAGGGAAAAGATATCAGGATGGTTTTCAAAGCATTATTCTGCAACATATTACAGCCTGAAAAAAGTTTTAATAGTTATGGCACATAAAGTGCAATCCTGTCTGACTCTACCTATTGGGATAAAAGCCTGGACAGCCAGGAACTAGTCTCCCCACTTCCGTTCATGCTTCCATTCAACCTCACTCTCCTGCCAAGGTGACTTCTGACAACACATTTTTGATCACATCACTCTTCTGCTTAAAGCCCTACAATGGCTCCTCGTTGCTCTTATGATAAAGGATCTATAGGACAATAGAGTTCCTATCCCACTTCTTTCTTGCCACCAAAGCCCAGTGTGCCTGGCCCCAGGAGATGGATCATGGCGGTCTATGCCAATCATGGCAATCCTATGCCAGTGATTGGCCTGGGGGAGGACCTGTGTCACAGTTCTGGCCAATAATACACAAGCAGAGGTCTGCTGGGGACATTTGGGAAAGTTCTTCTCTGATAAGACAGCCCGCAAGGGGAAGGTTTGTTCATGGCCCCTTCTTTTCTATTTGGGAAACAGGACTATAGGGATGGGATGGCTGGAGCTGCAGTGGCACGCTGGATCATACTGCTCCTACACTGTGCCTTAGAGAGAATGAAATTCATCAAGAGTCCCTTGGGACCCCTGAAGTCTCAAGTGCTCAAAGTATATCCCAGACTGAGCAAAGTTTCTAAGACAGCCCAGACCAAATTCAGTTCTTAATGGTGTGGGGAGCAGGAAAAGGAATGGATAAGAGCAGGTCTCCCCACCTCATGGCCAACAGCAGCCTTTCTTCCTCTGCTGCTGTTGCACAAAGGATCAATGTTATCCTCCCAGGAGATAAGTTCGATGGATGGTCACCCAAGCCTGCCCACTGATGGCAAGTCAGGCCTATGGGTAAGCACTTAGGAAACTTCTACTTGAATTAACATGAGGAGCTGCAGAAGTACTTGGTTTTATTTATACAGCTCAGCACCTAGATAGAGTTTCAAGATTTTGAGCTCTTGTGTATACATGTCATGCCACCGAAGTTGCCATTAACTCTTGGGCAATTTGCAACATATCCTAGACCAGTCTTGGCTTCCAGTGGTCACCCTCCAAGCAGGCACTGCTGGGTTCTTGGAATGTGGTCAAAGAACTCAACAATCAAGGACTTCTCCAAATATGTGTGTAAAGTTGTGAAAGCTGTGCCTTCTCCCCACCTTCTCCCAGCAGCGTGGGGCACTACAATGGGCAAGAGCCAAGGGGAGTTCATTTTTCTTTCCTTCCTGTGAGGAGAGCACCTCTTTCTTCAGACTTACTGTGAAAGAAAGCATTGTTGGAAGGAACTGTCAATAATCTTGCTGTCTGTCAAGGAGAAGTTGGAATCCAGGTCTTCATGGGGTTCTCTCCTTATGTCCCCTGAGTGCCCCCCACCTTCTTCCTTTCTGTTCTCCAACCACCCCGTGGGACAGAACACAAGAATGCCAGTCAAGTTGGGATTTCTCCTGGGAGAAGAAAAAGCCTAATAGAAAAGAGAAACACACACGCAAAAAAAACAAGTCTTTTCAACTCTTATTTGTATGTGTATTCAGAATGAGAAAAGCCAAGATTTCTAAGATGGATGTCCCCTAACCCCAGGAACTTACTATTAAGTAACACTGAGTGGTGACCATGTGTCCAGTCCTGTTCTAAGTGTTCGTCACATAATAACTCATTTAATCATCACAACAACCGTATGAAGTCAGCGCTATTATCATCATCATCCCCATTTTAACAGATGTGGAAACAGGCACTGAGAGTTCATGCCCAAGATTACAGTTAGGAAGTGAGAGAGCTCCAATTTGACCCAGCAGTCTGATTCTAGAGCCTTCTGTAACCTCTTAGGAAGGGAGATAAAACATCAAAGACAGAGTGAGCTATTTAAAATGTGAATTTGATCATGTCACCCCACCACTTAAAATCCTTTCAATGGCCTCACACTGCTTTTAGGATGGAGGCCAACTTCTCACCCTGCCAGCCTCCCTGGCCTCCCTGCACTCCACCATGTGGCCTCTGGTCTGTGTTTCAGATGTGCCATGCTCCCTCCCACCGCCCAACTTTGGTATTAGCTGTTTCCTCTACATAAATCCATTTCCCCTTCTCCTCCTTCTCTTCTCCTTCCTCTTTTCTCCCCTCCTCCTATTTCCTCTTTCTCCTCCCCCTCCTCCTTTTCCTCCTCCTCCAGTTCTTCACTCTAGCATCCCTTCCTTAGGTGAGCCTTCCTGACACTTGATCTTTGACCCTTGTCTACCCCACATGCTGTCATGACCACACCACTGTCCCTGTCAGTGTGCCATCACACTGATTTCACGGTCATTTGAGGAACCTTTGTTCCTTCTCCGCACCAGTGCTGTCCAATAGAAATATCA
Source organism: Hylobates moloch (assembly GCF_009828535.3). Lineage (NCBI taxonomy): Eukaryota > Metazoa > Chordata > Mammalia > Primates > Hylobatidae > Hylobates > Hylobates moloch. The sequence goes on from NW_026652283.1 coordinate 43,905,784, forward strand.
TATGAGCCAAACAGGACATCTGATATTTTTCCAGTAGCCATATTTTAAAAAGTAAAAGAAACAAATGACATTTATTTTAACAATGTATTTTATTTAACCCAACGTATCCAAAATATGGTCATTTCAACATGTAATCAATAACAAAATTATTAATAAGATGCTTTACCTTCTTTTTATTATCCTAAGCATTCATATCCTTAGGATACATGTCAATTCAGACCAGTTGTGTTCCAAGTGTCCAGGATACACATGTGGCTCGTGGCTATGCTATTGAACAAGGCAGGTCTCGTCCCATCTCTGTTTTTCAGAAAGGTCAAGTGTGTGGCCGTCTCTCTGGTAATACAACCGAGGTCAAAGCAATCAGTCCAGTGGCTCTCACCCAGCAGGGATTCCTACCCCAGGGGACATTTGGCAACATCTGGAAATAGTTTCGATTGTCTTGATCAGAAAGTGAGAGGGTGGGATCGGCTATTGAAATCTACCGGTTAGAGGCCAAAGAAGCTACCAAACATCCTAAAATGCACAGGGCATCCCCTCACAATGAAGATTGATTCCACCACAGTGGTCCAGGGCTAGATGAGCTCTTGGACTCACGCATGTGTTCATTCGCTCATCCACTCATTTCCCTCCCCTTCTTGGGGCCTGTTCCTTCTGCCGTCTACAATGTCAGCTGTGATGGTTAGAGACTAACAGCCTACTTAATGCTGAGCCTGCCTTTATCCATCAGTCCAGTAGACAGGTTCTTCCCGACAGACTGCCAAGCCAGGAGGGGAGAGTTCCACATCTGCCTCCTGGAGGGATGTTGGGAGCCAACTGGCACTCATCTTGGGTTGGAATCCACCCCCAACAACACACAGACACACCAACAGGCTGGAGAGTGGGATTTAGTCATTATTTCCATTGCAAACCATTTCTGAGCATCATTAAAAATCTTCACTTGAGTTTGTGCAAGGAGGGCAGGTGCACCAGACCGTGAACAAGCACATTGTCAGCCTGGCCTTGTCTGCCTAGTCGGCCTCAACAGGAGACAAGCTAGAATATGCATGAGACAGCCCGACTTCCCCCAGGGGAGCTCAAAAGTGGCGTGCACCCCGCCTGGGCTCACCCAGGGCTCTGCCTGCCTCAACAACCCTTCCCTCCCTCAGCTCTGTGCCAGGGAGGCGGGCACGACTGACAGCATCCACTGAAACACATTTATCCTTTAATGCCCTCCTCATTTTAGGAGATTTAGGGAACACAGCTCACTTTCTAAAAGGGCCAGAACAACACGTTTGTAAGCAGAAAACTGGATTGAGATTTGAAGGGATTTCCCCAAGCCCTCCTGGCTCTAAGCAGCCCTTCACCACCCCATTGTCTTTTGGGGGATATTTCCTCACACAGGATCTGCCCAGGTCCTGAGAAAACAAAGTGAAAATTTCTAGTACAGGGCCTGGCGTATATTGGAGATTTTATTTTAAAAATAAATTTTTCGTTGGCAGCAGCCTAGAAGGAGCCTGAGTTGAACCATCTGGGACCTCTACGAGCTCCCAAACTCCTCACTCTTGGCACATGAGACACAACTTTTGTTTTTTACAGCTTTGTTGAGGTATAATTAGCATGTAAACACCGAAGATAATTAAAGCGCCCAATCCGATAAGTCTTGACAAATGTGTACACCTGTGAAAGCATCACCACAAAGCAAATCCATGGCTCCTAAAGCTTCCCCAAGGCCCTTGGGAATCCCTCCCCCTCTCCCCATACCCAGCCAACTACCCATCTGCTTTTGGTCAGTGATATGGTTCGGCTGTGTCCCCACCCAAATCTCATCTTGAATTGTAGTTCCCATAATTCCCACATGTCGTAGGAGGGACCCAGTGGGAAGTCACTGAATCATGGGGGTGGGTCTTTCCTGTGCTGGTCTTGTGACAGTAAGTAAGTCTCACAAGATCTGATGGTTTTATAAAGGAGAGCACCCTCTGCACACCTTTCTTGCCTGCCGCCACGTAAGGCGTGACTTTTCTCCTCCTTCGCCTTCCGCCATGATTGTGAGACCTCCCCAGCCATGCGGAACTGTGAGTCAATTCAACCTCTTCCCTTTATAAACTACCCAGTCTCAAGTATGCTTTTATTAGCAGCATGAGAACAGACTAATACACTCAGTATGGGTTGGTTTGCATTTTACATAATTTTATATAAATAAAATCAGACATCTACTCATTTTTTGCCTGGCTTTTTTCATTCAGCATAACTATTTTGAGTTTCATCCATGTTATTGCATGTTCTCTTTTATTACTGAGTAGTATTCCACCGTATGGATATACCAAAGTTTGTTTATCCATTTACTTGATGGGCTGTTACAAATAAAGTGGCTGTGAACATTCATGCACTAGTCTTTGTGTGGACATGTCCTTCCATTTCTCCTGGAGAGAAACCTAGGAGTATTTATCTAGAAATGGCTAGGATCATAAGGTGGGTCTAAATTTAACTTTTTAAGGAATTGCTAAACTGTTTCCCAAGGTGGTTGTTCCATTTGATGTTCTATCAGCCGTGTATGAGCGTTCCAGATGCTCCACATTCTTGCCAGTTCTCAGTGTAGAGCATGGTCGGACTTTTTAATGTTAATATTCTAGTGGGTGTGCAGTATCTCAGTATGGTTTTAATTTGCATTAAGACCATGAGGATGGATGCGCTTTCCATGTGCTTATTTGTCATCCATTTATCTTCTTTGTTGAAGTGTCTGCTCAAATCTTTTGCTCATTTTTTTGTGTGATTATTGTTTTCTTGTTATTGCCTTTGAGAGTTGTTCATGCATTCTGGACCTAATTGTTTTATCAGCTATGTGATTAGCAAAATACTTTCTCCCATTCTGTTGCTTGTCTTCTCATTCTCTTAATAGCATCTTTTGAAGAATAGGAGTTCTTAACTTTTAATTTAAAAAAGAATATTCACCTTATTGGGAGGTGGTTTCCCAGATATTGGGGGATATACTAGGACTGTTCCACCAGATGATAACAATGAGTTCTCTCATCCCAAACCAACCTGCCGCCTTGCTGAGCAACCTGCATCCAAATGGAGCCCCCCAGGAGATTTCTAAGTGAGACCTCTCTGTGCCTCAGTTTCCTCATCTGTAGAATGAAGATGATAATAGATAATAATACCCGCATCATAGGGCTGAGGAAGGAATTAGTCAATAGAGTTAAAGCTCTTACAACCATGTCTGGCACTTAGTAAGTGCTACGTAAGCGTTACCTTGGTATTGTTACTTCACACTACGGATTTCCACGCAAAACAAATATATCACCTTGGGGCAAAATACCTGGACAGTCTTCTTTACTTTGTTTTGTGTTTAATAAGTATTTGTTTATTTCTTATGCCAGTCTATTTCTCAGAGCAGCCCCATGAGAAACAGGGCTATGAGATGGACACCCTCCTAATCCCCATTTTATAGATGGAGAGGCATTCAAAACCTTGTCCAAAGTGTCACAGTCAGTAAGGAGTAGAGCCAGGATCTGGTTCCAGGCAGGCAGGCTACAGAGTCCATACCACTCTCTACGTGGCCACCTGAGCTCGGGGGAAGGTGGGGAGGGGCATGAACATGCAACTGGACAATGTATTTGGAGGACAACCAGGTACCCAGGGAGTCCTCACAAGCTCAGACACCTCTGGAAAAGGTTCGTGCCCAATGGGAGAGACACATCATGAGCACATCGGACAGGGATCCTGCCTTGCAATGGAGAAGGCATACCTGGGCTGGGAATCTCAAAGGAGCTAAGTGCCACTGGGAAGTGCAGAGGGATTTGGGACCATATTATTTGGGGGCTGACCTCCTCCTAGCATTGGGGTAAGCTTTCTGGAAGGAGGGACATTCAGCAGAGAGCTAGCTGTGCTATGTGGCGAGCGGGCATTCTAAGCAGGGGAAAGAGGATGAGATTGTAATGATGGAGACTTCTTGGGCATTCAAGGGCTTAAAAGAAATCCAGTGCAACTAGGATGTAGAAAGAAAAGTGGCGAGACATGCCAGATGGAGCCAGACAGCATTCAGGGGCCAGATTTTTGTGGTCCCTCCATCCTGAAGCAATGAGGGAGTAGTTGTAGGGCACGTGAACCAGGGTAAGAAACTGCTATTACAAATCCATTCCAAAATATACAACCCTTCAATCACAGTGCAAGTATCTCGCACCTAACTGAGGCATGGATTCATTCCTGGTCAGTAAACTGCTGTATCAGTCATCTATTGTCCTAATGCCATGTAACAAACAACCATAAAGTTTCAGTGGCACACACAATCGTATTTATTGCTCAGGCATCCAGGGTCAGATAGGGCTTGGCTAGCTAGCTCTGTTGATCTCCCTGCACCCACTCCCATGCCTTGGGTTGCTGGCTAAAGGCTGATCTGAGCTGCACAACTGGAGTGACTTGGCTCCATCCTGTGTCTTTCCATCTCCAGCAGAACAGTCAGGAATGTTCCTGTGGAGATGGCAGAGATGCAACAAACAGGCAGAAACGTGCAGGATTTTTTGTGACTTAGCCTTGGAACTGACACACCATCGCTTCTGCCTCGTTTTATTGCAATGGAGGACATACGCCATTGCTTTGGCCAGTGTACTCCAGCTTTATGGGAAGGGCTCCAACTCCACATGACAATAGACACAGATACAAGGAGAAGTGAGATGCAGAACCATTTAATGGACTCTGTCTACCACGATCTCTGGCCCAAATATATTGATTCAGGAACCCTGGCTCCTGCCACCTGAGGAGCCTTGTCATCACAGGAAACCACTCAATAAAAGGGGAAAATAAGAATGGAGGAGGCACGTGGCATCTTAAGAACCTTGAGCTACAAGTGGCACACGTCACTTCCTCTCACATTCTGCTGATAAAAACCGGTCACATGACTAAGCCTACCTTCAAGTCCCCAGCCAGACAGCTGCTTTCCAGCCACAACTGTTTAGTTTGGAAGGGGAGATCAACTTTGATAGACAACCAGCCATCTCTGCTGCAGGGAGTGACCCACCCAGTGCTACCCTAAGTTCCTAAAGGAATAAGGATCAGAGTAAGATTTTTCTGCATCACAGCACTGCCGCAGGCAGAAGTATTGGCAAACCCTTCATCATAACCCAAATCACCTGCCAGATGTGTCAAAGAGGCACCAAAAAATAGCGCATGTGCTCAGGCATTAGTCTACACTAAGCTGCTGCAAAGATGCTTGTCGTTGCAGATTTAACGCAGCAGAGAGATAAAGACTAGACACATTACATTGTTCCTGGACTCCACCTCCCCTCCTGAGGCCACACCCAAGTACCCGGTGGGACATATGTGAGGGGATCCCCCTCCCCAGCCTTACACTTCCCTCTCCCACCTCCTGCAGAGGCTGCCAGCAAGCTCTGGGCATGCCCAGCCCGTGGGAAGAAGGAATCCCGGCAACCTCTGCCCTGCCTCCCTCTCAGAACAATGCCCCCAGGAACGTGAGTCTCTGGAAAGCCGCGGGTCGGCTTGTCAAGCCTCTCTCCAGAAAACAGAGACATGAAGTGAATGCCAATGATCCCCACACCCGTGGGGAGGGGGACGCAATTATAGAAAATTCTGCTTACAGTTCAGATTCAATATTTGGAAGGGATAATCCTGAAATAAGAGATTGCCTGATTTCTTTCCCAAGCCTGTGAATGGTTCATTAGCTCCTATTTGACATTTGATGGTTCCGTCTGATTGGCTTTATTGTGGAGTTGGACTTTAAGAAAGTCCCCAAGACAGAGCAATCAAGTTTCACAATGATCCCCAACTGCAAATTTGAAAACACAAATGGCAGCTGCGTCTTGGACATCAATCCCATGAATGCGGTGGGGGATTTGTATTTCATCCCCACTTAATGAAACTCAATCCTGCTTGGCAAATCGGGGCCCCTGACTCAGCAGTTAGGATATCCTCTGCAGCTCAGCCCGGGTGCTGCAAACAAAGAACCCCCAGACTTGAGCATCAGCAGAGATGCGGTGCGTCCTGATCTTGGGCAGGGCCACTTAGGCACTGGGGCCCTGGAGGAAGGAGAGGCCTCTGAGGAATGTGAAATTGAGGCTGTACTCTCTAGAGGATGCAGTCTAACTGTGGAGGTGGGTCCCTTGCACCAAAAACAGAAGCAATAAAGATAGCAGATGCTCGATTCCATGGTGGGGGCCCAAGGCTGCAGGAATTCCCCAGAAGGGGAAAGTAGGAAAGGCTGGGGTCTGGGCGGGCTTCCTGGAAACAGGATGTTTGCAGAGGGCAGAGGGAGGCAGCCCAGGCAGACGTCAGCAAAGGGCTGGAGGGTTCTGCTCAACAGCTCCCCCGCTTCCTGGCTGGAGACGGTGCCCCTTCTGGATTCCCACCATCTCCTTGGCTTCCCCATTTGCTGCGTGGGCATTGTCCTTATCTGTGCATCTGCCACATAGCGCGGTCCTCATCTGTCCTCTTCAACCACAGACCCTTTGCAGGCAGGGATGAACGTATCCATTTCTGAGCCCTCATGCCCTACAGGGACTTGGAACCCAATAAATATTTGATGGCTGAACGGAAAATGGCACCTAACTGTATTACATGCCCTCAGGTCATTGTTATTCCTGCGGGGGCAGGGGGTGGACTGGCCTCCTGGACCATCGTCTGTGCCATTTCTTTGAGATCAGGATTCCAGGAATCCAGGGCCTTCTGTGGGGTAGTGTTCGTGGGAGATGAACACTCAATTGTTTTCTTTAACCCCTGGAAGGGACATTCCAAGGCTGGAGGGGACGAGGGGACACCTCTGGAGGACCTCAAACGTGAGGAGGGCTTTATATCTGCTGACTACCCACACATGCCCGGTGTGTGGTGCTAGTGACAGCCAAGGCGGCCTGCCCCTCAGAAGCAGGTTAGTAACCCTCTCTGAGCCTTAGGGTTCTCTCTGTAAAAAGGGGGAAGTTCCATGCCTCCTGGGGCTGTATGAGGAACACGCATGTTCACACTTTTGCAGCCTTGAGACCAGACTCCCAGCAAGCACTTCCTGGCACTACTGTGCCTCCGTTCCGCCCTCCTCACTGACCCATTTCAAGGCAGAGGTGTCATTCACGTCTCACAGTGGAGGGCACAGACACTTAGAGAAGAGAACAACTTGTCCAATACCCCGCACTCGTGTCGACCTCTGCTGTGCCTGACTCCAAAGCTCCAGCGCCCGGCCGGCTGCTGGGCGAGACAGGGAGTTGAGAAAGGGCGATCCTGCTGGCGCAGACGGTGTGGGCTGGGTGCGCTCCGGGTCCTCCGTGAATTTCCAGTTTCCAGGCAGCTGCGCCCGGGCCCGCCTCCCCGAGTCGGCCCCCACCTCTGCACGCAGAGACCTCTCCTCACCTCCCACCCCGCCAGATCACAGGGCCGCCTGAGTCAGATGGGATCCCTGCCCCCATCAGCCCTTCTGTACTGCCCAGCACATGTGGCCTCCCTCCCAGACCACCCACACACCACACACCCTCACATCCGCACGGTCACAGACACACACACACACAGCAAAAACCACTCGCACACGCTCCCATATGCCACTCACACACACACATCCACTCACACACAGGCTGACACAGGCTCACACACACATGCCCACACTCTCACATGCAGATACACACACAGTCACAGAAAGCACTCCCATATACACATACTCCCACCCACCACACAAGATCCTCATACACACGGACACACAACATGCTCCCCAACACACACGACAGCACTCACACGTACACACGAATATACACACATAATCACCCTCACATGTGGACACGCGCGGACACGAAAAGCACACCTGGAGACACATGTTCCCGCTCACATTCTCACCAGGGCTTGGGGCATGTACACACATGCTCACACACAGATACAACCCCCACCCCCACCACACACACACACGCCTTTCACACCTGCCGTGGGGCCATGGGCGAGGAAGCCGGGTCAGAGCCGTGCACCTCTCCTCCTCACAGGACACTCGGGCGAAGCTGGTCTCTGGGGGCCCCGTGTCCTCCATGTAGTTCTCCCTCTGCCCTTGGCTGCCCCCAAGACCCGACTTCAGTGCAGGTCCTACCTGGGACCTGAACTTCCTCCTCTCCTCTCCTCAGCCCCACTGTTGGCCTCCGCATCTCCTCTCTGCAGACCCCAGGACTCGGGTATCAGCAGGGGCTTTTTGGTAACGACCCCGCACACCTCCTCTCCCCGCACCCCAAAGGCGCGTCGCTTACGGTGACTGTCACGGTCATGCTGGTAGGACCCCCAGGCGCAGACATGGGGACAAAGAGGCTCTCCGTTACTCCTCAAAGCAAAGCGCAGAAATGTCTGCTCACCCCATTTAACTCTCAAGGTGGTGCCTCAGGGAAATGGATTAGGACTCATTCCCCGCCTGCAGTCTTCCCTGCCATCACCAGGGGGCAGCCCTAATTCACATTTGTGTTAAATACCTGTTAACCCCAAACCGGAAAGGTGTTGCACCTTGGAAGCATTCGTATAAACAAACCTGACGGGTGTGTGTGTGTGTGTGTGTGTGTGTGTGTCCGCGCACGTGCCCATGTAACAAGGTCAGTACAATATGGGTAGACTGGGAAAGTAAGTCAAAGGGGAAGACAGAGATTGAATGAACTTTAGTACAGTCAGTAATGTTGGAACAAAATTTGGTTCTGAGTTTCCTGGTGGCCATAGCAAAAATAGAACCACTCATTAGATCACCCACCTCTCCGGGGAAAAACCAAATTCATTTGGAGGGTTTCTGGGAAATCTATCACATCTTGGTTTATACAACTATCCCTACAGAGTCTTCCAGATCAACTGTTCGTGTGTTGATCCTTCCTTAATTTTTTCATCTCTGTTTTATCCTTTGATATAAAGTGATAGTTAAGGACATCGGGTCCACTTCCCTTCCTCCTATCATTTCTTGAACTCATTCCAGTCGGGTTTTCATCCTCACCACTGTTGGAATTGGTCTTATCAAGGTCAGCAGTGACTTCCATATTGCCAAATCCAAGGACAATTCTCTGTCTTCATTTTACTAGAGCTAACCACATTTGGCCAAGTGAGCATGTTCTTGCTCCTGAAGTCCTTTCTCCATTGGGCTTCAAAGACACAAGTCTCTTTTTGTTCTTCATCAACTATTCCTTCCCCACCATCCACTCTGCTGGTTCCTCCTTCTCAGCCTCATCTCCAGGTATTACAGTGCCCTAGAGCTCAGCCCTGCGACTTCTCCTCTCCATCCTGTCACTCCCTCAATCCAGTTTCAGGTCTCTGAGCACCAGATACACTTGATGACCACGTTATCTATATCTGTGGCCCGCTCCTTTACTCACATCTCAAACAGGCACCTCAAGCTTAGTGTGTCCAGACCCAGCTCTTGATACACTCACCTGACATGTTCCTTCCCATTTCTCATCTCAGTAAATGGCAGCACCAGTTGACTTGGGGCAACCATAGAGTTGTCCTGGACTGCTCTCTTCATTCACTCTTTCTATCCAAGCACACAAAATCCTGAGGCCTCTGGCTTCAGAGAATCTCTAGAATCCAACCCTTTCTCATCATCTCTATTCCCGCCTCCCTATCCAAGTCACCAAACTGCCCTGTGAGCGGTGGTTTGTCTGCTTTGTTAAGTGCTGTATCCCATGCTAGTACATAATAGGCTATCAGTAAATCATTTCTGATTAAATGATCGAATGCCCTAGGGGCTTCTATGCACACAAAACACAAAAGGCATTCTGTTTCTCAGTAAACAAGTGATTTCACAACTATGAAAATAATAATAACATACATTTTTTGAACACCTACCACATGCCAGCAAGATGCTAGATGAGGTGATTAAGGCTCAGAGAAATAGGAAATGGCCGAAGGCTAAATATCTAGTGCCTGGTGGAATAGATATTTGAACCATATCCATTTATTCAATTCATCAAGTATCTGTTGAGCACCAATTATGTGCCGGGTATTGTTTTGGGAGAATAAAACAGGCAAATTCCTTACTCTAATAGAAAGATGCAAGAAATGAGATGTGTATATATGACAGTTGCTATGAGAAAGAAGGTAAGAGAATTAGGAGTGATGGGGAAACTCTCTGAGGGAGGAGGATCAAGAAAGATCTCTGAGGAAGTGGCATTTGAGCAGAGACCTGAATGAAGAGAGTGGTGAAGAACAAAGACCTAAAGGTAAATAATCTTGGTGTGTTTGGGGGACCTCAAGGAAGCTAGGGTGGCTGGTACTCAGAGAGTGAAGGGCAGAGTTTTTGGAGTTGAGGTCAAAGATAAAGATGGGATGCCAAATGGTCCTTGTAGGCAGAAGGCTTTGGATTTTCCTCTGAGTGAAGCGGAAGCTAGTAGGTGTGAGCGGGGGAGAGACATGATGATCTGACTCAGAATTTAATAAGAGTCCCCTGGCTGCTACATGGAGAAAGGCCTGGGGAAGGTCCAGGGAGATCTGTATGGATGCTTGCGATGGTTAATTTTATGTGTCACCTTGGCCAGGTCATGATGCCCAGCTGTTTGATAAAACATCAGTCTAGATGTTGCTGTGAAAATAATTTTTATGTGATAAACATTTATAATCAGTAGACTTTGATTAAGCAGATGACCCTTCATAATGGTAGGTGGGCTTCCTATCCAATCAGTTGAAAGCCTTAAAAGAAAAGACCTTGGGAGGCCAAGGCGCATGGATCACCTGAAATCAGGAGTTCGAGACCAGCTTGGCCAACATGGCAAAGCCCCATCTCTACTAAAAATACAAAAATTAGCTGGGCATGGTGGCGGGTGCCTGTAATCCCAGCTACTCAGGAGGCTGAGGCAGGAGAATTGCTTGAACCTGGGAGGCGGAAGTTATAGTGAGCCGAGATCGCACCACTGCACTCCAGCATGGGTGACAGAATGAGATTCCATCTCAAAAAAAAACAAAAAAAAAAACAGTAAAGGCCTTCTTCAGGAAGAAGCATTTTGCCTCAATGACTGCAACATAGGAACCCTAAGTTTCTCACCTGCTAGCCTGCCGTGCAGATTTCAGAGTGAAGACTGCAATATCAAATCTAATCTGAATTTCCAGCCTGCCAAACTTCCCTACAGATTTCAGACTTACCAGCTCAACAATCATGTGAGCCAGTTCTTTAAAATAAATCTAGGTAGATGATACATAGATAGATCTATCCACTAGGATAGATGTGCCAGTTATTATTTTAGGAGAACAAAACAGACAAATTCTTTACTGTAATAGAACTTACATTCTAGGAGACAGAAAGATGCAAAAATTTAGATGGATATATATGACAGGTGCTAAGAGAAAGCAAGTTAAAAGAGTTAGGAGTGATGGGAGAAGCTCTCTGAAGTAAGATTTTTTCAATGCGATTAATATTTATAATCAGTAGACTTTCTAATAAGAAATATATATCTCTATATAGGATGTGTGTGTGTGTGTGTGGTTGTGTGTGTGTGTGTATGTTCTGCTTATCTGGAGAACCCTGCCTAATACAAGGCTATTGCAATAATCCATTCAACCTGTGATGATAGTTTGAACCTTGATCATAGCAGTGGAGATGATGAGATATGGGTGGAATCTAGAAATATCTTGAAGGTGGAGCCAACTGGATTTGCTAGTGAATTGAATTTGGTAAATAAAAAAGAGACATCAAGGATGACTCCTAGATTTCTGACTTGACAACTGGGTGAATGGTAGTACTATCAACTGGTATGAGAGGCACTGAGGAGGCCGGTAGTTAAATGAGTTTGGGACTGAGAAGAAAGGCCAGGCTATGGAGTAAACAGAGTGTTGATGGCATTAAAGTCCTTGAGATGGGATAAATCACCAAGGGGGTGATTACAGACAGGAAGAAAGAGGTCCAAAGACAGTCTTGGTGCCCCCTGGGCACTCTAACACCTAGAGGTCATGAAGAGAAGGAAAAACCAAGGAAGGAAGCTGAGAATATGGAGCCAGTGAGATTGGCAGAAAATATGGAGAGTCCCAGGAGCCAAATGGTGAAAGCACTTTACTCCAAGAAAGATGGAGTGATCAGCTATGACAAATGCTGTGGGGAACTGAGCAGTTTGGGGCAGGGAGAGCCCTGGGCTCTGGGCACCATAGCAGTGGGCACTGAACAGAGAGGCCAGGGTAGAGAGCGGAGCTGCCCAAATGCACACGGGCAAGCTGTTACCCACCCCGCATCTGTGATTGAGGCTTCCACACAGGGTGAACTCCAGGATCTTGTGACAGTCACTTCCCACATCCATAAAGAAGGAAGTGCCCTGATAATACCACGTCAATGCACATGGGCTGGCCGGGGGTAGTAGCGTCAAGGATTTGCGTCTGTGGCCAAGTCGGTTGTGATGGATGGTGGGTCATTTAGAAAGAGATTAGGAGGAGGTGGGTTTGACAAATAAACTTGAGTCATGTTAGGCAGATAGGGAAGTCACACCTGGTTCCCAGGGAAGACTGACACATGACGGGCCCTGGCTGGAGGAGCCACAGGGCGAAGAAGGGACACAGACCGTGGCCAAGGGGCCCCCAGACCCTACAGGTGTGTCCCATCGATGTGGGGGTCAAGGGAGATGAGCTTCCTCTCGTGGAAAGACCATTGATTTAGGTATCAAGCAGCCTCATAACAACCTCAAACACTGGAGACGTCACATTATTTTTACAAATGAGAAACCGAGATCACAGAGGTCGTCGCTTGTCCAAGGTCCTACAGTTGATCAGACCCAGGTCTGGACATTCCGGCCCAGCATTGAGTTCAGCCTGTGCAAGTTAGAAAGCAGCACTGGTCCCGCTATAGACTGAGAGATGGGGCTCGTCGTGGGAGTTCCATAAGGAGAGGCAGGGAAACCCCCCTTCATGACGCATCCCCCATAAGCCAGGCACATGCTGGGGAAACGGTTGGTTTTAGGGAGAGTCACAGGCTCTCCTGGGACAGGTGTCGTTCAGTTTTTCCTTACAACAACCACTATGAGGTCTTTTTAAAAATTATCATTACTATTTTCTCTACTTTACTGATGAAGAAACGGAGGCTCAGAGAAGCTAAGTAATGTACCAAAGATCACACAGCTGGTAAGTGCTGGCATTTGGGTTTGAACCCAGCTCTCCTTATCTCTAAGTCCTCGGTTCCTTTTTCTATAACACCACAGGCTGAGCAAAGGCAAGAATTCCAGGTAGAAAATCTGCTCACCCCTCTTGCTCCCACAGTGACAAAACACATGGCGCTTCATTGGGCCTCAGGTTGCTCATCTGTAAAATGGGAATAAGGATTATGCCTATCCTTTAGGATTCAATGGGATTATGACTATAACATAGCTTTGTGCACAGTATTCAAGAAATGAGAGCTATCGTTCCCAGATGGTTGTTTTCATTTTACAGATGAGAGGGCATGTAAGATTCCCTTCATTTCCGTAGACTCTAAAGAGCAAAGGCTGAAGTCTGGATTCAAAGCAATACATAAGAAATTCCAAAGTTCACTTGAGCTTCTTCTTCATTTCAGTCTGAGATAAGAAAAAGGAAGATGGCATTTCAGGCAGGTGGAATGAGTAGGCAAAGACATGAGATGGGATTAGACCTGTGCAAATAGGATTGGTATGGGGAAGCACGACATCAGATTTAAGCCACTTTTGGGAGTGGCATCTTAAATGCCAAGGTGAGCTATCGGGCTTCAATCCAACATTCAGGCTCAACGTCAGGGGAGGCTACCACATGCCAGAGTCTGTGCCTGGCAGAGCTGAGCCCTGGCAGAGGCACTGTTTACAGCTGCCTGGTATGGCAGTTGTGATATCACCCTTAGAGACTTTGCCCTCTTCTCTCTGACCCAACCTTCAACCACTGGGGCAGTAGGTTATGCATTGCCTAGAAGGCAACTGTAAGATTCAGAGGCTGCTATGGATGCATTACCCAGGAGATAAGGGCAACCTCAGGTGGGCCGGGGCCCTCACAGCAACCTTATGCAAGGGGTTGTATCGTGCCCATTTGATGGAAGAGAAAACTAAGGTTCCATTAGAATTGATGTGACTTATCCTAAATCACACAGCTGCAGTAGGACTAGGATTTGAATGCGGGTCAATCTGCCTCCAACACTACTGCCTTTTCCTCCATGCTGGATTAGGCTATTGGCTTCTGAAAGCACAGACAGGTGAGATGGGTCAAACACGGCCCGATAGCACCCAGGCACAGGTGGGAGATGGCAGGCAGAGGCAGGTTCAAAACCTAGGGCCAGGACAGGTCTGAAGGATGGTCGTTAAACAGTACTGAGGAGAGGGAGTGAGAGAGATGTGGGTCTTGGGGGACTGGGGCCTTGAGAACCCTGAAATCAGCCATGTCTGCCCACTTTGCCCTGGACCAGCCTGTCTGTCTGTATCCTTCCCCCAGAGAAAGGACCATGGGCTGACCCGGGCCAAGGACACCTGGCTAGAGCCCCTTCTCTGACACTAACTAGCTCCGTGACCTGGGGCAAGCCACGCTCCCTCCTGAGCCTCACTTTTCCTGTCTGTAAAATGGCCTCCCTATCATCACACCCACACAGGTGTCTTGAGGAGTGGATGATGGTGTGCTCCAAGGTCTCCATGGAGAGCCCGGCACACGGTAGGCACTCGGTGTTCAAGCACTGTGTTCCCATAGACTCTGGGCTCCTGCCCTCCTCGCCCCCAACCCCCTTCCTAGGAACCAGCCCCGGCTTGTCAGAGAGCCAGCTAGCTGTCAACCCCACCCCAGCTGGCCAGTTAATGAGTGACCAGGACTCCGGAGCCTGACCTATAAGGAGGTGCTAGGCAGGGACACAGATGGGAGACGGTGGACAGTGGCAGGGGGAACCCAGGGAGCGTGATGGGCTGCAAGGCTGTGTCAGGGCTCCTGCCAGGAGTGGCCATGGTCCTCCTGCTGCTGCTGCAGAGCACACAGTCAGTCTACATCCAGGTGAGTCCCTTGGCCAGTGTGCCCTTTGCCTGAAGGGCCCCACGGCGGGCGGCTAGGCTGGAGAGGGTGTACTGGGAATTCAGGGGGCACCGGGGGAGCACGGGTACAGGGGCTTAGCCCAACACCCATCACAGCCCGGGGACCAAGGCAGCTGGTGGGTGGGGGCAGCCAGATGTTGATGGCTGTGACGATGGCGATGACAACACCAAACTGATTCAGCACTGCTCCCCTTGAAGGCCCATGCTGGTCACAGAGGTCAGGGTGTGGAACAGAAGACTCCTCCTTGCATAGGAGGAGCCCAGAAAGGGAAGGAGACCCCCTGTTATGCTCCCACAGTTCCGTATATTCACCCACATGTGGATGGAGGAGGACAGGCTCCAGAATAGTTTTCCTGAGAGGTAACCCTTGAGCTGGCATTGCAAGATGAGCAGGAGGTTGCCAGACACAGAGCATGGGGAAACTGTTCCAGGCGAGGGCACAGCATGTGCAAAGACCTGATAGAAGATTGCAGGTTCCAGTGCCCTTCCAGGGAGCATGGGAGACTGGCAGGAGTCGTCACAGCAGGGCCTGTCTGCCACGTCACAGGGGATGCTGCTGGCCTCGCCCAGCATAGCAGAGACGTCTGTGGCCCTGGGTGTCACATCCCTGACTCTGGGCATGGTCTCCTTGGGAAGAACAAAGTGGGTCCCAGAGAGGGGTGCAGGAGACTTGGCCTCCCCAATAGCCCTGGCCTCAGAGACCAGCTACTTGGGGCTGTCATCACTCTGCCATGTCAGCTCAGGCAGGCGTACTCAGTTGGTGAGTGTGTCCTGGTACCAGGCCCCCATGGGAGATGTCAGATGAGGGAGCTGAGGCTGAGTGGGGAACAGACAGGCAGCCGGTCATGGGCAGAGGTGGGATTTGAACCAGGGCTTGTCTGTCTCTAAGGCCTTGAACCACCGTGCCCCACAGCCTCGCTGCTTCTTCCTCACACCTCCCACCCCAGTGGCTCTTTCCAGTGTGGCCCTGGACTTCCCATAGAGACGGGGAAGGCTCCGGAGGATCTGCAGGGTTTGAGCGACCCTGGGTGTCATGGCAGTGCCTGCCCCTGGCCCAGGTCTTGATCTGCTCCTATATCCTCTCCCCTGCCTGTAGTACCAAGGCTTCCGGGTCCAGCTGGAATCCATGAAGAAGCTGAGTGACCTGGAGGCACAGTGGGCACCCAGCCCCCGCCTGCAGGCCCAGAACCTCCTGCCCACCGTGTGCCACCACCCTGCTCTGCCCCAGGACCTCCAGCCTGTCTGCGCCTCGCAGGAGGCTGCCAGCATCTTCAAGACCCTGAGTAAGTGCCCCCGCTCCCTGCAGAACCTCGCTCTGTCTCCTCCCACGCCCCGGCTCTTCCACCTGGGTTGTTTCTCTTAAGCACCCAGCGGCTGAGAATGGGGAGATTCAAGTAACTCAGGCCCTGTCCCGCTGGCTCCCAGGACTCCCCGGTTTGGGCACTGTGAGTGAGGCATGCCTGGAACCGGCTTCATCCCCTTAGTCCACGCCAGGCACAGACCCATCAACAGACAATGGCTGCATGGAGCAGAGGGGAGAGCTGGCTGACATCTGCGGTGGGACAGGGGTCTGAAAGGCTTCCAAGAGGAGGTGTCAGCCAAGCTGAAACCTGAGGGATGGTGCAGAGCTGGGCAGGAGAATGTAGCAACTAGCCAGCACTTACTGAGCACCTACTGTGTGCCGGGACATGTCGGTCCTGCATTATCTCCTCACAGTGACTCTGTCCATTTAGCAAACAAGAAATCTCAGGCACAGGGAGTGTGAGTGACTTGCCCAGTAGCCACTAGGAAGGAGAGTATCTGGGACTTGAACCCAAGCCCTCGCTCCACCTCTAGAGGTTCCTGCTCCCAGTCTGTGGCAGATGCCGCCCACTCCCAAGCAGACCTTTTCTGCTGCCTGGCCACAGAGGGCCCAGGTTCAGGTCAGCTGACCAGTTCTCTCCCCTGCCCAGGGACCATCGCTAACGACGACTGTGAGCTGTGTGTGAACGTTGCGTGTACCGGCTGCCTCTGAGATGGCCCTGGGTATGCTGAGCCCACCGGGGACAGCTCGCCCTTCAGCCCACCACCCTGGCAGCCTCCCATCCCGGTCCATGCTCAAGATGGGTCCCTGGCCACCATGATCATCACCATCCTTCCAGGGCCTGAGCAGCTGGATCTGGTGCAAAGCAATCGGACACAGAGTTGGAGGGGCAGGCCCCTGAGGCAGCCCAGCTCCTGAATAAAGATTCTACAACACACGAGTCCATGTGTGCTTTGTTCATCCCCAGGAGCCATGGGAGGAGCTTCTGGAGAAGAAGTGTGGGTTGAGGAGAAAGGTTGGACTAAAAATACCAGGCAGGAATTTTCCTGAAGTTTTCAAGTCCCGGGGAGTTGATTGACTGAACCCCATCCCAAATACGAGGCAGCTGAGGCTCAGAGCAGGAATGAGGCATCCGGGATCACAGAGCTCAGAAGCCACAGAGCCAGCCAGACCTGGCGACCCCCAGGCTGAACTCCAGGCCTCCCCAGCTTCGGAGCAAGAGCACCTGTGCTCCTGACCCAGGAGTGGGATTAGGGCAGGGAGGAGGTGAGACAGAAGGAGAGAGTGGAGGGAAGATTCAAGCAGCATGCCCTCCCAAGCCGTAATCAGGGCTGACTCTGCCTGGGGCCTGCCTGAGAAGATCAGCCCTTGGCCTTCATCCTCACTCCCAAGCTCCCGCTTTTCCCAGCCCCACAGGGACCATCTGGCCAGCTCCAGCTGGGAGGCCTTCCCACCCTCTCTCCATCCTGGCAGCCTAAGGAATATTAATAATATTCCTTATTAATATTCCTTATTAATATTTATTAATAAAGGCCAGGCACAGTGGCTCACACCGGTAATTCCAGCACTTTAGGAGGCCATGATGGGAGGATTGCTTGAGGCCACGAGTTCGAGACAAACCTGGGCAACATAGGGAGATCCCATCTCTATGAAAAAATTGAAAATTAGCCAGAAGTGTTGGCACTTGCCTGTAGTTCCAGCTACTCAAGAGGCTGAGACAGGAGGGTCACTTGAACCTAGGAGGTTGAGGCCATAGTGAGCTGCGATCACACCACTGCACTCCAGCCTTGGCAACAGAGCCAGACCCTGTCTTTAAAAATAATAATAATTATAGGCTGGGCGTGGTGACTCATGCCTGTAACCCCAGCACTTTGGGAGGTCAAGGTGGGAAGATCACTGAGGTCGGGAGTTTGAGACCAGCCTGGCCAACATGGCGAAACCCCGTCTTTACTAAATACAAAAATTAGCCAGGCGTGTAATCCCTGCTACTCGGGAGGCTGAGGCAAGAGAATCACTTGAACCCAGGAGGCGGAGGTTGCAGTGAGCTGAGATCGCACCACTAAACTCCAGCCTGGGCAACAAGAGCAAGACCCTGTCTCAGAAAAAAATTGAAAAAAATAAAAATTATTATTCTTATTATAGTTATAATAGCCCATGTTGATTGAGCATTCGCTCTATCCCAGGCACTATCCTACTCACTTGGCACTCATGGTAACTAATGGAGTCCTCACAACAGACCGATGAAGTGGATACGGTTATTATCACCCCATCCAGTCTAAGAAGAGTCAGGTACAGAGAGAAAAACTAAGCCCAGATCATAGACCAAGCAAAGTGACAAGGCAGGGCCCTTCCCAGGACATGTGGGCCAGGGTCCATGCTCTGACCATCATATTACTGCCTTGCTCCAGCTGATGATGGCTGACAGGGGCCCAGTGCAGCCTCCACTTCCTTGCAGCCAACCTCAGTGTCTTTATTCAGGCCGGGGACCATGCTGGGAACTCCTGGGAGCAGGACCTTTCCAGAGTGGGCTCCCCCAAAGCCTTGGTCCTAGGCAGCCGGGAAAGAGGAAAGTCGGAGGCCAAGGGGCTATGCCATCTGAACTCAGCTCCCGAAGACCTGGGTGCGTGCCCAAGACAGCTGCTTAGTTCTGCTCATGAGTCCTGCAATCTCCCAGACTACAGATTCCTCCTTGCCCTCACCCCACAGGCAGGGCTGGTGAAGGGCCTTTGCAATGCCTCCTATAGTTCTCTGGGCCCCTATTTCTCACCCCTCCATCCTCACTCACTGGGGCCTTTATCGCTACCTTTGGGCCAGGCCAGACCTTCCTTCCTGGCCCTGCGTCCTGTGGGCCCTCCATGCCCACCATGCCAGAGGAGCACCGCAGCACCACCCTGATGGTGCCCCCACTGCTCCGTGGCTCCACACTGCCACCTACCAAGTCTAACCGGAGCTCGTGCACTATCTAGATCTAGACTCGTCTGCCACTGCTTCCTGCAGCTATGCTGGCTTCCCACCTGCCTGCTGGAGACAGCAAAGAGAACTGCCACTGTCTTGAGTCCTGCCATGTGCCAGCCACACGGCCGTGCTGCTGCCCAGAAGCAGTAATGATACCAGCATCAACCAGCTGCTCTCTGTGGGCCTGGCGGAGCTTCTTCTTTTCCTTCTTCTTTCTTTACCATCTCCCCACTTCCTCCCAAACCCCAACCCCTGGTAACCACTATTCTACTCTACTTCTATGAGTTCAACTTTTTTAGATTCCATATTTCAGTGAGATCATGTAGGATTTGTCTTTCTGTGCCTGGGTTATTTCACTTAGCATAATGTCCCCCAGTTTCATCCACTTCGTCACAGACAACAGGATTTTTTCTAAGGCTGAATAGCATTTCATTGTGTTATGTATATATCACATTTCCTTGATCCATGCATTTGTTGATGGACACCTTTGTTGATTCTATATCTTGACTATTGCGAATCATGCTAAAATAAATATGAGACTGCAGATATTTCTTTGACATACTGATTTCGTATTTTTGGCTATATGCCCAGAAGTGGGATTGCTGGATTATATGGCATTTCTAGTTTTAATTTTTTGAGGAAACTTCATACCGTTTTCCATAATGGCTATGCTACATTATTTTCCACCAACAGTGTGTGAGGGTTCCATTTTCTCCACACCCTTGCCAAAACCTGTTATCTTTTCTTTTTGCTAATGTGTGTGTATTTATTTATTTATTTATTTGAGATGGGATTTTGCTACGTTGCCCAGGTTGGTCTCAAACTCCCATGCTCAAGTGATCCTCCCATCTCAGCCTCTCAAGTAGCTAGGATTACATACAGGTGGGTGCCACCATACTCAGCAAGCATCTTTTTTTTCTTTTTTGACAAAAGTCCTTCTTACAGATGTGAGCTGATATCGCCTCATGATTTTAATTTGCATTTCCCTGTTGATTAGTGACGTTGAGCACCTTCTCATATACCTCCTTGCCTTTTGTATGTCTTCTTTTGAAAAATGTCACTGGGCGCGGTGGCCCACCACTGTAATCCCAGCACTTTGGGAGGCCGAGGCGGGTGGATCACCTCAGGTCAGGGGTTCTAGACAAGCCTGACCAACATGGAGAAACCCCATCTCTACTAAAAATACAAAAATTAGCTGGACATGGTGGCACATGCCTGTAATCCCATCTACTCGGGAGGCTGAGGCAGGAGAATCACTTGAACTCGGGAGGCGGAGGTTGCAGTGAGCCAAGATCACACCACTGCACTCCAGCCTGGGTGACAGAGCGAGACTCCGTCTCAAAAAAAAAAAAAAAAAGAAAAGAAAAGAAAAATGTCTATTCAGTTGCTTTGCCTGTTTTTAAATTGGGTTATTTGTTTTCTTGCTATTGAATTGTTTGAATTCTGTATATATTTTGGATATTAATCCACTAGCATATGTTTCATTTGAAATATTTTGTCTCATTCTATAGATTCTTTTCATTCCTTACCTGTGCAGAAGCAGTTTGATTTGATGCACTCCTTTTTGTCTATTTTTAGCTTTATTGCCTGTGGTTTTGGGATCATAGGCAAGAAATCTTTGCCAAGATCAATGTCAAGAAGTCTTCCTCTATGTTTCCTCTAGTACATTTTTTGTTGTTGTTGTTATTTTGTTTTGTTTTGTTTTGGGTTTTGGTGCTTTTTGTTTGTTTGTTTGTTTGTTTTTGGCAAGGTCTCACCATGTTGTGTAGGCTGGCCTCGAATTCCTGGGCTCCAGTGATCCTCTTGCCTCAAGCTTCCAAGTAGCTGGGACTACAGGTGTTCACCACTGCTCCTGCCTTCTTCCAGTAGCTTTACAGTTTCAGGTGTTAAGTTTAAGACTTTAATCCATTTTGAGTTAATTTTTGTACATGAGGTTAAATAAGTGTCTAATTTCATTTTTCTGCATGGACCAATACCATTTATTGGAGAGACTGTCCTTTCCCCATTGTGTGATCTTGGCACTTTTGTCAAAGATCAGATTGTAAATGTCTAGATTTATTTCTGGGCTCTCTCTATTCTGTTCCATTAGTCTCGTTGTCTGCTTTGTGCCAGTACTATGCTGTTCTACAGCTCTGTAGTAGATTTTGAGATCAAGTAGTGTGATGTTTCCAGCTTTTTCTTTTTTGCTCCACATTGCTTTGGCTATTTGGGGAATTTAGGATTGTTTTTCCTATTTCTGTGAAAAAATGAAATTGGAATTTTGATAGGGATTGCATGGGATTGCATTAAATCTGTGGCTCATTCTGGATAGTATAAACATTTTAAAAATATTAATTCTTCCAATCCATGAACATGGAATACCTTTCCATTTATTTGCATCTTGTTTAATTTCTTTCATCGATGTTTTATGTTTTTCTAGTGTATGATTCTTTTCCATCATTGGTTAAATTTATTCCTAAGATGTGTGTTGTTGTTGTTGCGTTTAAATGGGATTGTTTTCTTGATTTCTTTTTCAGATCATTCACTGTTAATTATAGAAATGCTACTGATTTTTGTATGTTGATTTTGTAATCTGCAGCTTTACTAAATTTGCTTATTCTAATAGCTTTTTAGTAGAATATCTAGAGTTTCTATACATAAGATGATGTCATTTGCAAATACAGACAATTTAACTTCTTCCTTTCCAAGTTGGATGCTTTTTTATTTCTTTTTCTTGCCTAATTGCTCTGGTTAGGACTTCCAGTACAGTACTATGTTGAATAAAAGTGGCAAGAATGGGCACACCTGTCTTGTTCCTGATGTTAAAGGGATAGCTTCCAATGCTTTTGAGTCTTCTCTCGTTTTCTTAGTCTAGCTAAAGATTTTGCAATTTTATTTATCTTTTCAAAAACCCAACTCTTACATTTGTTGATCTTTTCTATTGTTTTTCTAGTTTCTATTTCAATTATTTCTGCTCTGATCTTTTCTTCAACTTTGGGCTTAGTTTGTTCTTCTTTTTTAGTTCCTTGAGGTGTAACAATAGGTTGTTTATATGAAATCTTTCTTCTTTTTTGATGTAGGCATTTATTGCTATAAATGTCCCTCTTTGAACTGCTTTTGCTGCACCCCATAAGCTTTTGTATGCTGTATTTTCATTTTCACTTGTCTCAAGATACTTTTCAATTTTCCTTTTGATTTCCTATTTGACCTAGTGGTTGTTCAAAACCAGTGGAGTTTTAAGAGTTTTTCCAGCATTTTTTCATTTACTCTTCACTCAACCCTACGATATATGGATTCTTATCTTTCCCATTTTAAAGACGAGAAAACTGAGGAGAGAACAGGCTAGGTACCCTGCCTAAAGGCACATAGCTGTAAAAGATAGAGCCAGGATTTATACCCAAAGAGTCTGGCTCCAGAGTTAGGACATTAAATGATTCTACTCCACCACACATCTCACTTAATCCCCTGCCAACCTTGGGAGGTAGGGTCTGTTATCATCCTCACTTTCAGATGAGAAACCAAGCCTCAGAGAGGGACACTCAGCTTGTAAATGACACAGAAAGGCTCAAACTCAGTCCTGTCTGCCCTCCCAAGCTCCACTCTGTCCTGACTGAACCATTCCAGTGTCTTTGTGTCTCTCTGCACCATTCCCACCTTCTGCAACACCCTCTTTCTCCCTACTTCCACACTGGTTTTGAAATTACCTGCATCCCAGTACAAATCTCGAGAGGTGATGCAAATGCACTTGCCCTTCCCCTTTCACAAAGCCTTCCTGATCTCAACTAGAAGAGACCTCAGGTTTTGAATTCTGAAGCCCATGGAATCCCCCTTGTGACACTTCCCCTCCACCCCACTCCTCGAGATGGACCCCTGGGAGTTCTGCCTCCTCTTTTTTTTGTTGCCTCTACCTTTGCTAACAAGCCTCACTTCCACATCCTGCCTCCTCACCCTGTCGGAACCACTTTCAGCCTGATCCTGATCCCCTTTTCTCTAGTTTGTTTTACCACTTGTTGAATTCCTCTTATGTTTGTGTCAGGCCTGAACTGAGGGCTTTATATGCATTATTTCACCCAGCCTGGGAGGCAGGAAATATTAGTGCCGCAGTTTTATAGTGGAAGAGGTGGAGGCACAGAGAGGGAAGGTGACTTTCCAAAGATCACACAGTGCTTGGAAAAGCTGTGGCTGGGACCCTGCCCTGTTTTATATCCTCATGCAATTATCTATGTGGGTCTGGAGGTCAGAGAGACTTCCCCCACAGAAGCCATTACACAACAGGGTGGCCAGAGCTGTGCAAGGGTTGTGGGTGATCACAGTGCCCAGAAAGCACCAAGGTCAAGGTCACAATGGGAGCATTGAGACTCTTCCTGGGGGGTTGAGAAAGTTGTCTTGAGGAGAGGCCATGGAACGAAAGCCTTGGAGCCCGAGTAGGAGTTTGCCTGGACAGTAGTGTGGGAAGAGGGGCAGTGGAGAGGTGAGCAGCAGCAGAGGAAACGGCAAGAGGTGTGGTGTGGGATGTGGTCATGGCTGGAGGCCACACTAGCATGGCTGGTGGGAGCCAAGTCCTTGAATACCCAAGAGTTTGGTGCCAGTCTTCTAGTGGGCCAAGTGCCTGCGTTGGTCTTCCAAACCCGCTCAGACTGGCTCCCTTACTCACATGTGGCTCAGTGAATTTGGTGACCTCGGGAGATGTGAAAGAGAAGCAAACCCTCCCCACCACCTGCTGCCTCGGTGGTTTGGAGATCTGGATCCTCTCCACGCCTCTGTGCTGTGGCAGCCCCAGGGACAGTGAGCAGCTTAGCGGAGAGAGTGGGTTCCTTCACTTAGTATGTTACATCCCGAGCTTCCAGGGCAGGGTAGACTAGGGGATGAAGGAAGGAAGGAAGGCAACACCCAGAGTACTCTGGAATCTGGTTTATTAGCTGGGGGTTGGAGTGACAGGGAAGGGCAGTGTTGGGGCGAGGCCTCCAGTCACCCAGTTTCTCCCCAGGCTGCTCCTCCCAACTGGACCGGGGTAGGTTGAGCTGCTGGGAGTGGAGTATCATGGGTGGCCCTTTCTGCAGGAGAAAAGAGCTTCCCTGCTGCAGAGGGGAGGCAGGCAGTGGACAAGCCCCCCTAGCATCCGGTACAGGCAGCGTAGGCACAGATCTCACATGTGCTCGGGTCCTCAGCGATTTCCTCTGCACAACAGAGATGGAGCCTCATGAGAACCAGCATTTCCTCTCAAGGCCCCTGCCGCCCTTGGCCCAGAGCTTGTACGTCACCACTCAGCCCCAGGAGAATCTCAGCAGGCCCGTACTCTGACCTATTGGGCTTTTTGCCCCAAACCAGGGCACACAGACCACTCAAACCAACCAATCAAAGCAGAGATTCCACCTGAAAGAGAGGCAACTAAGACCAGATGAACGGTCTTAGTTCCCAAACCTCAGCAATTACAATTTGGAATTGAAGTGGGCGTGGAACAGACCCACCAGTCAGAGCCAAGCTCCCTAGTTCCACCAGTCAGAGCTGAGCACTTCCTCCAAATCCCACCAATCAGAGCACATCTCTTCCTCAAGTGCTACCAGAGCATTCCCAAGCCCCACCAGTCAGAGAGGAAGAAGGCTGCTCACCCAGCCTCTGAAGTATCTCCTGGGCATTGGGCTCCTTGCAGAGAGGCTTGAGTTCTTCTGGAAAGTTCGGGTTGCTACAGAGGATGGGAACTACAGGTTCACCAGGGATGGGTGCAAATTTCCTTAGTTTCCCAACCCTGGGCTCCTGGGGCTCCTGGAGGTCTTTGAGCTTCTTCACTGACTCCAGAGAAAAGGAGAAATTTCCATCCTGGAAGAGACAAGCCCAGAGCATGAGGCCAGGCTGCAGCCTGCTTCCTGGCTGTGCCCCCCATGCTGACCCCGGTCCAGCCCAGTGGTGCTCACGGGCAGTGTTCATGGCATATGGGAGCCAGGCGATCCACTGCAGGGCACTGTGAGGGGCAGAGTTCAGGCCCCACGCCCTGGCTTGGCTCCGTGATGCTGGACACTCTGGAACCCGCAAGTTCTGCATGTTGTATGGGGAATGGAGAAAATGGGTGTGAAGCTCCAGGAACACCATAGGTGCCTAATGAGTAGGAGCCAGTGTGCTGATTTTTAGGGAGAGGCAAAGGACCAGCACCCAGGCATCGTAGCTCCACGTGGCCAAGCCCAGGCTGTCCTTCCCCTGCCTGACAGCGGTGCGGCTGATTACTGGGCCCCCAGCTACAGCCTGCAGCCTGGTTTTTGTCTGAGAAGCAATAAAAGGCCTCCCGGAATCTGGCTTTGATAGAGAGCAGGGCCCCGCTAGGTGCCAGCTTGGCCTGTCGCCAACATTGGCACTGGTAGGCACACCCATCTGTCAGGACCTCCAGGGTGTCCACGTGGTTCCTGGGACCCACAGGGGTGCTTTGGCTGAGCACGGAACTGAGGAGTAAGGTCTGGATTTAAATCCAACTCCTGCACTTCCCATAGCCATGTGCCCATGGCCTGTTACAGAACCTTTGTGAGGCTCAGTTTTCCCCTCTGTAAAATGGGACTAATAATCCCTTTCTTCCAGGTTGATGGTGGGGCCACAGTGAGGGGCTGGGGAAGGAGCCGGCACATGGGACACTCAGTAAATTGGCCAACTCCCCGCCTTCCCCATATGGTTATTCCTCTTCCCTCCACTGGGTTTCTTTCTCCTCTAAAGTTGAAGGGAAAGGTGTGTGGGTGGCTGGACTGAGAGGGAGCTCCTCGAAGAAGGCCAAGCCTCGGACACACACCCTCAATCCAGCCCCAAAGAGGAGGCACTCTCTCAGGGGACTACGCTCTCAGCCCTGGGCACTAGGGGCAGGGAGCCTGCTGGGCCAGGGTAGGGACACAGGACTCACCTGCACGGTGACCCCTCCTGCCAAGGCGGCCCAGGCCCCGAGGAGGCACAGTGCGGAGAGCAGGAGGGCATTCATGGCAGCAGTGCCCGAGAGAGGGGTGGCTGTTCTGGATGCCGGGGGAAGCGGCGGGACTTTTAAAGAGCGTAGGTTACTGAGTAACCCGGAAGCTTTTGTCAGTCTCATCTGCTCACCTGTCAGCCTTATCAGATAAGGCTCGAGACAGCCCTAGGAGGTAAGAGCCAGGCAGGGGGACCCCCGGCCCCTCCCTGAGCACCTACTTTGACCCACAGCCGGGCTGGGTCCTGCATTCATTCACCAACAAGGCACATTCACTCATGACTGCCCTGTGCTGGTGTGTGGGGTCGGCAGACCCTGCCCTTGAGGAGGAGGCCCCAGCCCGACAATGAAACGCAGGGCGATTAGGGTGGGGTGATTAGGGTGAGGTGACGGGGCTGCACTGGGGGCTGAGCTCTGGAGAATAGGTGGAAGTTTTCTCAGAGAAGGGATTGAGGACAGAAGGCCATTTCATGCCAAAGGGACAGCCAGGAGGTGAGACAGGCCTGGAATATTCAGGGAAATGTGAGAAATTCCACGGGGGAGGCTGCAGGGCAAGTCAGGGGCTGGGTTTGATTGCTGCGACTTCAAGGAAGCCCTCCGCACAGCCTGGGTTCAGTTCCACCTACTGCCCAGCTGTGAGGCACGTGAACTTGGGCCGATGCCTTCCCCTCTCTGAGTCTCATTGTCCCTTGTGTCCCCTGTGGGAACCCAATATAATACCTACCTCATGGGGTAGGTATGTGGTAGGCATTATTGTTTCGAGAATCAAGTGAGGTTTTAAAAACACTTAGCTCAATGCCTGGCACACAGAAGGCGCTCAGCAGAGGTCCATTCCCATATTAGTTTTAGCAGCCACCGCAGCTCCTGGTCCTCCCTGGCCCCTCTGGTGACCTCCTGCCTGTCTGAGTCACAGGCTGTCCCCATCCTGTGCTGGTCTCCATCCTGTCATGCCTGCCCTGCAGCCTCAGGGTGTCCTCGAATGAGCTCCTCCCCAATCCGCCTACCCCTCTTGCCCCTGCAGATGCAGTCCCCTTTCCACAGATCTCACTGGGGAATTGCTTGGGTGTGACCGCGCCCCTCTAGACTCTGACCCCATTCAGACTGCGCCCTCAGCGCAGCATGCATTCACTGTGTGCTGTTATGAGCAGGAATCCCCAGGACACAGGAGAAAGGGTAGCCCTGGGATTGTCATCTTTCTACTCAGCCAACCTGGCCCGATGCCAGGACAGCCCTAGGGCGGGAGGTTGGGCAGGAATTCCTGGGTGGGGAGAGTCAACACTGAAGAGGGAATTGGGCCTGACCAGGAGGGAACTGCCGGGACAAGGCCCTCAGGGAGGGGCAGGGAGCTCCTGGCCCAGCTCCCAGGGCAGTCCTCACAGCTGCACTGGATTTCCCACCCCTTTCTGGTGTGTGTGTGTGTGCGTGTGTGTGTGTGTTTGTTAAGGGGGGGTGTGTCTGCGGAGATGTGTATGTCTGTGTATGCCAAGGTGTCTGTATATACCCTGATGGGTGTGTGTAGCCAAGGTGTGTTTGTATGTGTGCTTGTGCTGAAGGTGTGTGTGTGCTGAGGCATGTGTGTACACTGAGGAGTGTATGTGTATATATGCTGAGGTGTATGTGTGTGTATGCTGAGGGGTATATGTGTGTCCGTGTACACCAAGGTATCTGTGTCTGTGCAAGGTGTGCATATATATGTCGAGGTGTGTGTGTGTCAGTGTGTATATACACAGGCATGTGTGTGTGTACACCGAGGTGTGTGTGTTTGCTGGGATGTGTGTCTGCTGGGGTGTGTGTCTGCTGGGGTGTGTGTATGTGCACTGAGGTATGTGTGTGTATGCTCATGTGTGTATATGCACTGAGATATGTGTGTGTGTATGCACTGAGGTGTGTATGTGTATGCTGAGTTGAGTGCGTCTGCTGTGTTGTGCGTGTGTGTGCCGAGGTGTGTGTATACACTGAGGTGCATGTGTGTGCTGAGGTGAGTGCTGACGTGTGTGTATACACTGAGGTGCATATGTGGGCTGTGTGTGCTGAGGTGTGTGTGTGTGCTGACGTGTGTGTATACACTGAGGTGTGTGTGCTGACGTGTTTGTATACACTGAGGTGTGTGTGTGTGCTGTGTGTGTATACACTGAGGTGCGTGTATGTGCTGTGGTATATGAGTGCTGACATGTGTGTATACACTGAGGTGTGTGTGAGTGCTGACGTGTGTATACACTGAGGTGTGTGTGTGTGCTGACGTGTGTGTGTGCTGACATGTGTGTATACACTAAGGTGTGTCTGCTGAGGTGGGTGTGCCGAGGTGTGTGCATACACTGAGGTACATGTGTGTGCTGAGGTGTGTGTGTGCTGACGTGTGTATACACTGAGGTGCGTGTGTGCTGAGATATGTGTGTGCTGACGTGTGTGTATACACCGAGGTGTGAGTGCTGACTTGTGTGTATACACTGAGGTGTGTGTGAGTGCTGACGTGTGTGTATACGCTGAGGTGTGTGTGTGTGCTGAGGTGTGTGTGCGTGCCTGGACATGTGTGTGTGCCCACCAAGCTCAGCCACACAGTGGTCCCCTCGCTGAGTGCAGGTGGGAGTGGGCGTGGAAGTGAGTGCGGTTAGGGGAAGGAATGGGGCTGAGGGTCGGGGCATGGGACTTGGATGCTGAACAACAGGATGTTGGGGGATGCAGCTGGGGGGAAGGTGAGGGGCAGGAGTTTCGGAGGCTGGGGTGGGGATGAACACCGGGAGAAGTTCGGGAGTGCGGCTGCGATCCATGCTAGACTGGAGCCGGGGCTTGGGGAGACTGGAGCGGGGTTGGGATTGGGGCTCAATTCGGGCGACACTAAAGTAGGTTTGGATTCGGGTCGGGTTGAGATGGAGCTGAGGCTGGGTCGGGGTCAATTAGAGTTAGGTGTGGAGCCGAGGGCGCAGTCCAGATTGAGCTGTTGTGGTGCTTGTAACTGACGTGGAGGCTGCTTTGGGCTAGGCTGGGGCTCATTGGCAGGACTGGGATTGGAGTTGCGTTTGCAGCAGAGATTGGAGGTGTGGCTGGGTTAGGTTTATGATGGGGGTGGGTCTGGCTTAAGTGTGACGCTAAAGCTGGGTTGGGATTTGACTTTCAGTTAAGGATGGGGCTTAGGTGGGGCCACCAGGCTGAGGACCTGTTTTTTCTGAGTCATTTTGGTCTTTCCCCTCCCAAGCTGTGGCAGGAATGGGGGTAAAGGGCAGGGGCTTTCATCCCTGAGCCTCTTTCTCCCACAGCCCCCCTGGCCAAGGCTTGCCTGCTATAAGGCAGGGATGGAATGGAGTGGGTTCAAGAGTGACATCACTCCACACTGTGGGAAAGAGGAAGTGACTCCTAAGCCATGGCCCTTAGGGTCCTCCCCTACCCAACTCCACCTCTGACCTCTACCCTGGGAAATGGGAACCAACTCCCCTTCCCTTGTTCCCCAAGCCCCTCTGCCTAGTCTGGCCCCAGCTGTGAGTTCAGGCCTCCTCCCCTCTGAACCTCCAGGGTGCTCAGGACCTCTGCAGCCTGCTCTGAAGCTGCTAGAAGTTGGATCTTGGGCTCTTCCCTGAACTCCAAGCTTCCTGCCTCCCACCCCAGCCCACACCCTGAGTCCTCAGGCCCTGGTCCCCAGCACCCCCACATCCCTCATTCTTCCCATATGGGTAGAAGGAGGGTCTGAGGCTGTTGGGGTTTCCCACACTCCAAGACTGCCTTTTCTGGCAAACTCTTGCTCCTAACAGCCTTCCAGGCCATGCCACCTGTCCTGCCTGCCTCCCGCTCTGAAAACCCATCAGTGGCTGCCCAAACCCTTTGGAAGAAAGCCAGCCTCCCTTGCCTGGCATTCAAGGTTTTTGTGATCAGGCCCTGCTGAGCTCTCCATTCAACCAGGATCCCAAAGGACTCCCTGGAGGGGACCCAGAAGGAGGGACTTAAACCTGGGGTGCTGTGGCTTCAAGGGCTCAGGCTTCGGAGCCAGACAGCCCCGTATTAGAATCCAGTGTCACCGGCCGGGCGCGCGGTGGCTCACGCCTGTAATCCCAGCACTTTTGGAGGCAGAGGTGGGTGGATCACGAGGTCAGGAGTTCAAGACCAGCCTGGCCAACATAGTGAAACCCCGTCTCTACTAAATATACAAAAATTAGCCGGGCATGGTGGCACATGCATGTAGTTCCAGCTACTCGGGAGGCTGAGGCAGGAGAATTGCTTGAACCCATGAGGCAGAGGTTGCAGTGAGCCGAGATTGCACCACCATACTGCAGCCTGGGCAACAGAGCGAGGAAAAACGCTGCATGACCTTTCTGAGCCTCAGTTTCTGCTCTAAAAAATGGAGACAATAACAGCTAGATTGCAAATTTCAGTTTTTCTGGAAGCCTCTCCAAACTGACCCCAGCCCCGGCAAGCCTGAGTTAAGACCATTTCTGCTCCTCTGAGCTCCACCAGCCTCCTCCACCTTTCCCATCACAGAACTTAGCAAATTGTCTGTTTAGCCTACTGCCCTGGGAGCTGCTTGAAAGCAGAGACTGTGTCCTATTCGACTGAGGCCCCGGCACTCATACAAGGCCTGGCACTTAGTAGGTACCACTGAGTCTTTAAAGAATGAGGCAGGTTGTAGCGTTTGTAATGATCATCACATTAATGACAGCAGCTAATATTTATCAAGACTCACCCTGTGCCAGGCTCTGGCCAAGTGCTTTACACATGTGGAAACCGGTCTCGCTCCCTGAAGCCCCGCCATCCCTCACCCACTTCCAGAAGCTGCAGAGGCTCTGCCATGCTGTTGGGGCAGCCCTCCGGTCTCTGAGGATGCTGATGTTTGATTCTTGTGTCTAGGTGATCTTATCATGGTTCCTGTGTGCACAGTAAAATTGGGACCATTAAGGCTCAGTTCCCCCATTCCCACAGGCCCAGAGGCCTAATGGAACCTCAGCAGGAAGGCCTGGAACAGAGCCCAGGTGGGAACCTGAAGACTCCAGTACAGATCTGTGTAACCTTGAAAGGGGTGTGGTCCACAATACACAGCTCTCCAACCTGCTTGTAAATGTGTCTTGGAGGGTGTAACAATCTCTGGTTCCTATAAGAATCCAGAACTGCCTGAGGCAGACATTACAATATATGTGAACCTCCTGACAGCACTGGAAACACCTAAGAAATAACTGCATAACCCTATTTTATACATGGGTAAACTGAAGCTCAGAGGCTCAGAGAGGTTAAGAAAGTATAATTTTCCCAAAGGTGCATACAGGGGTGCTGTGTACAGTTGTATTGGTTGTGCACTGCATAAGGGTACCCAACCAACAGAAAGCATAAGTGTGGACACAAGCATGGGACTACCTCAGCCTAGAGGAAAGCACAATACTTCAGACTCATTGCCAGGTGGAGTGGGTGGCAGCTGTGGTCACATAGCTAGAAATCCCAGAACAGAATCCAGTTCTCTCAACTGCCAAAGAAAAGCCTAAAGTTCTACTGAGTCCATCCCATTCCTCTGCACTGTCTTCCTGGTCCCAAACACCCATTTTTGCCCCCTTCTAGGGAAAAGGAAAAAGAAAGGAGTGGCCACTGAGTCAGACCCTGTGAGGTAGGTCAATGATGTCCATCTTAGAGGATGAAACTGAGGCTCTCAGAAAGAGTGCTCAATGTCACACAGAAAGTGGATGGCTGAGTTGGAATTGGAAGCCTTTTGGCTGAAGCCCAAGTCCAGGCTAGGGTGGAGGGATCTCTCCCCCACCCCCAGGCCCTGGGTGGCCCGGCTCTTTCCCTTGATGCTCCAAGGGGCAGCTGGGGAGTGGGCAGGGGGCGTGCCTGGCTGTTTGCTCAGCGGTGTCATCTCAGGGCCCTGTGGCCTGACCAGGAAGAGGCGGTGAAGAAGCTCCGTTCACCATCTGCTCCCCCTCAGTGGGACAGCAGCTGCAGCCTTCTCCCGCGTCCCCCAGCCTGCTTTGGGCATTGGCCACCAAGACAACCTCCCACACCCAAAGGCTGACAGGGAAGGAGAGCACAGCTGGAGCTCCCTCCACCTGCCCCCATAGAAGACGCTCGCAGAGCCCACAGGCTACAGGGAGGGTAGGGCATGGGCACAGACTCCCTGGGACAAGGGAGGAACAAGCCGAGGCTACCGGTCCTCCTGGCACCAGGTCATAGAATGCTTACCCGACAAGGTAGCATTTGCAACAGGTCTTGATCAATGGGAAGATTTGGACCCATCGAGGGGAGAACTGCGAGCCAAAGGCCTGGCAGCAGGAAGCATAAAGGGCAAAGCGGGGGTGGCTGAGGTGGAAGCAGAGGTTGTTTCGAGGACTCATGGGCCAGCAGCCCAGAGAAGGCGGCTTCACACACCGGGCTGAGGAGCTTTGCCCTTCACCTGGTGACAGCAGGGAGCTATAGGGGGTTTCAGAGTAGGGGAGGCCTTGGTAAGAGTCATGATTCAGAAGGAGGGCCCTGGCACTTGGCGTTGAAAGTGGACTGTCTAGCGATGGCTGCTGCACGGGTCCAGGAGAGAAGGTCTGTGTTCCACCCCGGCAGTGCCCCAGAAGGGCAGGGGGTGGATTGGAAGCATAGAATGGCAGGAAAAGCAACTGGTCTTGGCAACTTGGCAACAGATGGACAGGGAGGGAGACAGAGAAGGGAAGACCGCCCGTGGGAACCTAATATGTGCCAGGGCAGCTTTTGCCATCTGACTCCTCACTGATGGTCTCAATAACACGTTGAGGTGAAGTACTGCATCCCCATTTTACAGATGAGCAAACTGAGGCTCAGAGAGGGCAATGTCTTACCCAAACAGAATTCTAGGTTCTTCTGACTCCAAACTCTGAATTCTTTCCATTGCCTCAAGTATTTTGCTAGCTTATGGGGCCTGCAGGGAACGTGCAGGCTGAGCTGCTCTTCTTGGAGCAACTTCTGGTGTAAAAGCCTTAGGGCGGCAGGGGAGGGGATGCCTGGGGGCAGGAGCCAGTATAGATCTGGGATCTAGCTCAAAGGGATAAAGGAGGGAGGACTCCTCAAAGCCACAAGGACAAGCCAGGGGTATGGTAAGAAAATTTGTATCAGACCCACAGGTCTAACCCTGACAGTGCCTGTGAACTCAGCTCCAACCCAGGCAAGCGTCTCCCTCCTCCTGCAAGTTCCCCTATCCTAATGGGAGGAGGGAGTGGCTATCAAGTCATCAAATTTGAGTGAGGAGCAATCTTCCTGTCTTCTGTCTCCTTTATGGGCACACACAGATACACAAAGTCCCAGTCACTATCACACAGGCTACAACATATCACATGCTCAGCCACAGACTCACATGCTCACACAAGCATACGAGCACACACGCACAAGGCCTTGCCCACATATGGTCACACACAGTCACACGGAAACAGCGGGCTGTTCCAGGAAGGCCTCTGCCTATGAACGTCACTCAGGCATGGGAAGGTTGGGAAGTGTCCTTGGACGTCTTTATTGCCATTGTCTGGGACAGGAAGTTGCCTCTCTGACCTTTGGGGGATGTGGGGTGAAAGTGGTGCCATCTGTCCACCATGAGGCCAGCTCAGGCCTGCCTCTGGGGTAGGGTGACCAGAGGGTGGTCAGGGCAGCTGGGGAGTACTATGGAAGAGACAGCGCGCCCTCGAGAAGAGCAGGCACGCCTGGGGCAGATGTGGGTTCCTGTCCTCTTGCCAGCCTCGCTCGCTGGCTTTGACCTTGGGCAAATCACTTCACCTGAGTTGGCAATGTCCAGCCATAAAAGATAATGACACCAACCTCACAAGGCATCTGGGCATGCTCACTCAGGTAATGGCTGTCCAGTGCCAAGCAGGGACCTGGCAAATGTGGCAATAACCATCATTGTTTGTGACAGCCGAAGGAGTTGGTGTACAAGTAGAGACAAGGCCTGCTCCGGCTCAGAGGCAGGGCTGGTGGGGGGGCAAGCGTAGCTGCCCAGTGGCAAGGCGCATGGCTGGCTGGACCACAGCCCTCTCAATGCGTGCAGAAACCATGCCAGCCCCCAGCATTAGCTGGCCCCAGAAGAGGAAGGAGCAGAGCCTGAGGAGCCTCAGAGTGTGGGGTTGACAGTGGGCACCTTCTCCCACCTGAGTCCTGGAGCAAGGGAGCCACAGGCACCAGGAGGCTGGGATGGGGCGGCAGGCTTCAGAGGCAGCTCTAGAGTGGGCCCCAGCAGTATGTGGCTGAGAACTAGACAGGCTCCTTGGCTTCCTCCAGCAAGCTCTGACACAGGAGAGGAGGGGCACAGATTCTGAGGGCTGGCTAGTGGAATCCCTACCTTTCTTTAGGAGCACCAAAATCTGGGGGCTGCAGAGAAAGGGAGCACAGCCCTAAGCAAGGGTAAAAAAAACCCCTCCAAAAGAGGAAAGGTGCACAGCCGGCAGCCCCGCCCTCTAGTGGCCACAGGCACTCACTACAGCCTCATTGCAAAGTAGCTTTGGCTTTGTTCTAAGGCCCTCATTCTCCGCCTGGTCGCTCCGGGAACAGGGCCTGAGACAGCACAGTGTGGTGGTGAATGGCGCAGACATTGGAGCTGGATGGCCTAGGTTCAAAACCCCAGCTTTACTGTTGCTATTACTATTATTACCTGTAACACCTATAAGCTGGATGACCTTGGGCAAGGGACTTCATTTCTGTGGCTCTGCAAGATGAAGCTGATAATAACAGTATCTACCACACACAGTTATTTCCAAGAGTAAATATGATAATCCACATCAGCTGCTTAGGATAAGTAATATTAAGTAACAGGGGCTTTTAATAAAGAGTAGCTGTCCAATTCTGTACTTCTGAGGTCAGCATTGCTTAGAGGGTACTGCAGGAGAGCTGGGGGTTGAAGCCCTGACCTAGGGTTGAATTCTGGTTCTGACACAGTCAATTACCAAGTCTCTGTTTTGTACATGTTGACTAGTCACATATATTAAGGGAAGAGTCCAAGGAGGTAAGTTCAAAAATCACTCTTGAAAATCCTTTGGGAAGGCAGCACTTTTGTGGATAAACATGTCTCAATAAGCCCAACCTCGCCAGTTTTTCTAGTTCTTGGTTGAAGTCTGTCTTTGAGCATTGGAAGAAGCTGCTGGCTTGAACCCAAGACAATGCTGCACCAAACACGTGTATCTTTATCCACTGGAATTGACTCAGTAATGAGATGCTCACGCAGAAGGTACATGGAAGCAAATACCAGTTATAGACTCAGATTTGCATCTTCCATCTCACACTCAGGGGCACATGTCCATCACAGGTGGATACTCCACCATCACATTATTTAAAGTTTTCATTCCTTCTCTTTTTGGCCAAGTATATACAACTGAATTTACATGCTTTGATTGAACGCATTCATGATACAACTCCGTTGTGTCTCACCTCTCCAAAGCTGTTTCCTCTTCTGTAAAAAGAGGGCAGTAACAGTACTACATCATCAGACTATTGTGCAATCAAATAAGACAGTATGTGTAGGAATTTTAAATCGCTGCCAAGCAAATGACATTCTTCATTCCCTTCCCCCAAATTTTCCCTAACTGACTATGTGAAATGTGAGCAGACCCTTCCCTCTCTGGGTCTCAATGTTCTCCAACAACAAAATGTGGGGGTTGTGTTAGTTGATTTCTAAGGCCCCTTCCAGCTTGAAGCTTTTAGGATAGTGCTGTAATTCTAGGGCATTTAATGCAGTCAAACCTTCAATGCATTTGATCTTAGCCCAAAGGCCAAGAAGCTATCAAGCCTTCAGTGAATGTTAACTGATGATTACATGGTTTTTCCAGGACTCCTTTACCCAACTGATAAGGGTCACATCTATAAACAGCAGCCCTTTGCACACTGTAGTATCTTAAAACCTTGAGAATTATACATGCATCTTAATCGCCTTTTCATTTGCTCAGAAGTATACTTCAGCTGCATCTGAATCAGCACAAGGTGACCACATTTAGTGGTGCCCTTACTACAGTCCTTCAGAGGCACCGCGAATGACAAATGCTTGTGATGGGAGTGAAGCACAGCTTTCCCTCCAAGGAACACAGAGGGACACATGGACACACACACGGAGGATAGTAACTATCCTTGGCTTTGGGAAAATTCCTTTTTTTAGATAGCAGTGAGATAAAAGGAAATGAACTCTGGAGTTAGGTCTGGACTGAATTATTCCAGCTCCTCTATTAGCTGTGAGAATTTGGGCAGGTTAACTTTTCTGGGCCTTGTTTCCCTATCTGTAAAACTGCCAAAGATGTTTCTGGTAGCATTGTGTGGGTTACATTAGAAGCAGCCTGAGGCTTTGGGTAGATCATGGGATTGATGAAAAGGTCCCCCTTCTAGAGTGGGAGGGACTCCAGGTTAATCTCACTTCCAGCCACATGGCTGGTCTGCCTGTTGCTTAGCCTCTCCGGACCTGTTTCCACATCAGTGAAGTGGGGACAGCATTTCTCACAGAATTGCTATGCTCAGCTCTTGACCAGCAGCCCTGCACTTCTCCCACCTCAACCCACAACCCCCACGCTAAGGTAGCTCCCATGCCTTGCCCAAGGTAATGGTGTAAATGGCAATACCTCCTCCCATCTGTCTGGAACCCTTTGAAGACTCAACTTGGTAGCCCATACCTGGAGCCTTTCCTAAACCACGGCCCCAATCCTCAGTATGACCTAACTCCTCATCACCAGAATCCTGCCTTACCAGAGCATACCTTCAGAATAGCCTCCCTGGGCTGGCATTTGCTACCTGTCCTGGGCAAGCCTGTACCCGGTAAAGGCAGGAACTGCGGCTACCTCATCTCTGGATTTCTCATGAGAGGGCTTGACACAGAGTATGTGCTCAGCAAATGTAAAGCCCCGCTTTCACCTTTTGGAAATAGCTCTGGGAAGGCAATGCTGGGGACAAGACAGGGGGCGAGGGCAGGGTGTAGGGAGAGGGGAATTCCCTCAGGAAGTATGAGAGGATTGTGCAAAAAACATGATGCCTGGAATCAAATGACCTGGATTCAAATCTCTGCTCTATCACCTGCCAACTAAAGAATCTAGACAAGTTTCTATACCTCTATCTGAGCTGTTCCCATGTAGGTAAAAGGAGGACCACAATATACACTTAGCACAGCACCTGGCACATACTGAGTACCAGTATGCTTTATGTCCCATGTACTGTCCTAAATGTTTAAATATACTAATTCATGTAAATCCCACTACAACTCTAGGAGGCAGATACTATCCTCATTGTACTGGTGCTGCAAATAAGGAAAATGAGACCCAGGGAAATCCAGTGACTTCCCCAAGTTCATGGAGCTAATAAGATGCTCACTAAATGGCAGCAATTACTGTTCTCAGGTAGTAATGCAAAGGACACAATCTCAGTGACCCCAAGGACTCTGGGGTCCTGGCTGTGGGGTTTCTGCACCTGGACTAGCTCCATTCTCACTTCTTCAATTACAGCAAACAACGGAGACTAATCAGTGTTGTAAATAGAGTTAACATAATATATTTATTTTAAGTGCCATTCATGCATATCAGTTCTGGCAGCAACAATCCTAATGACACTTGGAATATTTCTTTACAGCACTAAACAGTTACAAATAATGGTTGCCGTTCATCATAGAGGCAAAATATGAAATCGTGCAATAGCAAAACTGTAGAAACATTAAAACACTGACTGTCCAACAGCAGTACAGAGAGCAGGTTGTATCTGCACAAAAAGCCAATGCATTTTCATCACATATATACAATATAGATATGTACACATCACCCTCTGAATGAACAATATCAAAATACTCTATTCCATTTGAAATTATCCCCGGATTGATTCCCTCCCACTTCAAAGGACATCTGAGCGACACGTATTTACAAGAACACACATGAATACATTTACATTTCAAAAAACTGCCACAAATGCCAGTCGGATTATTCTCCTGGACAGAGTGCCCCCATTTGTTTACATGCATTTACTATTCTTTCCCCCTAAAGTCTTCAGTCAATTTAAGCCCAAGACAGAACTTGTTCTGCATTAGCAACTACCATACAAAACGGCCACTAGAGGGACTCTCTGCACCTCACCAGGTAACCCTGTCTGGCCAGGGCCCACAGACAAGGCCTGTCCTGGGCTCCTGGACCACCTGGATCACAGGAGAGTGGGATGGGTCTGGGTGAAGGCTTTGCCTCCATGGCCATTCTTGCTAAGTTTAAATTCTCATAAAAATATTAATCACTGCAAATCAGTAAATGATTGCCAAATGGGAAATTCGCTTCACACAATTTATAAAATCATCATCAGTGGTTCTACTCAAATCACTCAGTATGAGACTGCATTCCAATATCCAAATTGTTTAAAGTGCACATTGCTACCCAAGCAATTAAAACAGTTTCAAAACAGCTATTTTGGTGTCTAGAAAACAGTGACTTAAGCAAGTCATTGAAAATCACCCCTCTTTTTTCAAGCATTTACTCTGCAGGCTGCCATCTCATCTTGCCTCTGATCCTTCTAAGAGGCGCAAGTTGGCTGCCTTTCCAGAATCCTCTGATTTTCGTTGATCCAAGGGGCTGGAACTGAGCTTCCTTTTTCATGCCAAGTAGGGTCCAAACAACAGAGAAACATAAAGCTCTTCCTTTCTCCCCAACCTCACCAGCCCTTACCATGGCTGGCTTCGCAGTGATTCATTCAAGGCAACACTCCATTAAAACACACACACACGCGCACGCGCGCGCACACACACTCTCTCACACACAGCACACACACACACAGAAACAAAAGATGTTTGTTTAGTTCAAGTAGAGATTACTCAACCATAGAATCACTAAGGCTAAAGTGATTTAGCATGGCTGATAAGACCAGAGATGCTAAAAAGCAACTAGTGAGCAGTTGTTACTCTTTGACTTGATGGAACATATTTCCCCATTAGAATTGACACTTTTTTTTGGGTCTAAAGAATCAATTCAAAATCTATTCATTAAAAAAAAAAACCCTCATTTCTTCTAGTTTTATCATAAAACTAAGATAATCAGTCCATGCAAACTGTGATATGATACGAAACAAAACAAACCACCACCACTAAAAAACCCATAAGAGGTGGGCTGCATTTCAAAGAAAGGGACCAAATGTCATGCATACACAGACATATAAGACAACAGAAACAGCAGGCCACATAATATCTACATTAAACACTGAAGCAAATAAAACTGTAAGTGGCTCTATCCTCCTTTAAAGACAACCTAGATGAGTGGGGAAACTTGCTTTAGAAACACTGCCCTGCTGTTGTTGCCCAAATGGAATCTGATTCAAATTCCAGAAAAATCCGATTTAACTAATAAGTCTGAATCAGCAAGAATGCCAAGACACAGAAATCTATTCACATGGCAAAAGGAGTGATGACAGAGAATGACACAATGTCTGAGTGTCTTATCTGTAAATTCTTATCAAGAAAAGTAATTCTGGGCCGGGCGCAGTGGCTCACGTCTGTAATCCCAGCACTCTGGGAGGCTGAGGCAGGCAGACTGCCTGAGCTCAAGAGTTTGCAACCAGCCCAGGCAACATGGTGAAACTCCGTCTCTACTAAAATACAAAAAATTAGCCAGGCATGGCAGTGTGCACCTGCACTCCCAGCTACTCGGGAGGCTGAGGCAGGAGAATTGCTTGAACCCGGGAGGCTGAGGCAGGAGAATTGCTTGAACCCGGGAGGCGGAGGTTGCAGTGAGCTGAGATTGCATCACTGCACTCCAGCCTGGGCGACAGGGCGAGACTCCACCTCAAAAAAAGAAAAAAAATAATAATAATTCTGTGCTTTCAGACACATTTCTCCTTAATGAACCCAACAGGAGCTAAGCATTCACAGAAGGTAGCAATAAATATTAAAATAACACTTTTGAATAATAAATACACAGGTGAATGTGGAAGCACTGATGTGTTTAAAGAGCCGGGCAATGCCCAATTTCTTACCGATCAACACATTTTAGATCTGTTGTAACGCAGATTTGGAAAAGCAGACATAAATACTCCATGATCCCCAACATCAAAACCAATTTGGTCAGTTCTTCACGCTGCTCAGGAGCAACGTGCCCCTCTGGATTGTTGGAGAGTGTCAAATTCTGGTTTCCTTGACTTACTAGGTAGAATTCATTACCCACATTTCTAAAATAGATTAAATAAGGGATACTGGGCTTTGGAAAAAATCTATTTCCTTTCAGTTTCCTACATCAGTTAAAAGCATACTGCAGAAAATAGCCTAACAAGGAATAAAAACTGACAATAACTTTCCTTTCAAGACATAATAATCCAATTAGAAAAAACTGAAGCCTTTCGGTAATTTTTGTACATATATTTACACATATGTATCTTTATATAAACTGCTTGCAGCAAAATAGGCTCTGTCTGAAAAATCAGTCTGGCACTTGTGGTTAACATCAAACTGACACAAATACGCAAAAAGCCGTCCAAATCACACAACAGTTAGGAGCTACATAGGGCAGCTGGCAGGGAGACAAACATGTAGTACTTGTTTGGGTCAGATAAAAGCAGTAAGTTATCCAGCTAAAATCCTTCTGATTGTCTTCAAAAGTAATTTTGATAACATTGGTAAAGTGATTAGCAAGTTTGTTTTCTCAACTGGATTCTCTTAAACCTTTCCCTTCACTGCACAGAAAGGTAACGTTAGGGTCTGGTGTCTTGCAGAAACAAGCCCTACACAATTGAATCCCAATCAAAGTCATCCTGGATGTCATCTGGAGGCAGGGAACGCCGCATCTGGAAGGCTTGGGAAGGCATCATGTGCTGCTGGTTCATGGCTCTGTGATGGCCTGGAAGGAAAGAGGCAATAATAGCAGCGACTTGGGTACAGAAGAAAGTAAGAAATAAACTAACCCTACTGTGTACTTCCTATATGCCAGGTACACATTATCTCACTAATTCAACCATAAGCCTTCAAAAAGTGACTCTTATGATCCTTATTTTATAGGTAAGGGGATGGGGTTTAAGAGGATGAGTAAATTACCCAAAGTCACACAACCAGTAGGGGGCAAAGATAGGATCTGAGGTCAGTTCACTTGATCCACACTTCTTCCCTTATACCAGGCTGCAGTAAGGAAGACACAAGAAAAGTGCCAATGTAGCCACTGCTCTTACAGTCTGTTTTGCTCCAATAGGTTGTTTCAGTAACATGAATCGGCTCCCATGAGAATGGTAAACAGGATAATGATGGCAGTGCACCAATGACGTCATACTGAATTTTCCCCAGCAAGCTAATTTCTGTGCCACCAAGTAACGTCAAGTGAACACAGAGGACATCAACAAGGGAACACAGGAAACCAGAAGGAACCACAGCTGAGTACAGAATGCCCACCTTCCCATGCTCTTCTTGCACCGGTTTGGCCATGTGCTGTTTGAGCTCCCCAATTTTGATTCATTGGGTCTGCGTCTCCACCGTATCTTGACAGACCCCCTTCTAAACCAGCTGCTTTTTAAAAGTA
Organism: Hylobates moloch; assembly: GCF_009828535.3. Classification (NCBI taxonomy): domain Eukaryota; kingdom Metazoa; phylum Chordata; class Mammalia; order Primates; family Hylobatidae; genus Hylobates; species Hylobates moloch. The sequence goes on from NW_026652283.1 coordinate 43,947,262, forward strand.
GAGGTTGATATTTACTTGTAGAATTCTTTCTTTTATTACAAATTATACATATCCTTTTAACTGTTGTGGAAGTTTTACTGGATTATTTTTCTAGTACTCTGATTACAAAATTTCAAGTAGTCTGCTACTCATTTTTCTCATATGCCCTGAAATATTTTCTTGTACAATTATTTAATGCTAAGGTTTTCAGTATATCACAATATAGGTAAAATGCCTCCATTTAAAAAAAAACTTGTAAGTTCCTTAATGTGGGTCAGGCACTAATTTACATGATTCTCATTTAATCCTAACAACTCGAGGATGTAGGTAGTTTTATTAGCCCCTTTTACAAACAGGGAAGCTGAGGTAGGAGGGTTAGGTAGCTTGCCTAATATCACACAGCCATTAAGTGGCAAAGCACGAAGATTCAAACACAAGCAATCTGGCTCCAGAGTCTTATCCACCTTATGGTGCCACTTACAAATTAGTAGTAAGCACTCACAACAGGTTAACATTCCTTCCCCCTTCAGCAAAGGACATATCACTTGATCCCAACTCCTTCTTCACTGCTGTCTGCCACACAGTTCTTCAAGGTTTTAAATCCACCTCCAACCCGATTACCTTTATGTCTTTTCCTCAAATAGCCTAAGTAAAGGATTGTGTGGTATGTGAGAAAAACAATGGACTCTGAATCCAGACACTGGGGCTTGAGTCTTGGTCTGGCCACTCACTAAACTGGGTGGCCTGGGCAAGGCATTTCTCCTTCGGAGCCTCCATTATCCTAAGTGATCCTTAAGATACTTTCCAGCTCTAACAATGTGCCGTATTCCCCTGGCTAAATGAAACATATCCTGCATTCAAGAACCCAGTGGGAAAAGTTTATGAACCAGTTAACTCCTAAAATTTACCTTCTCTACAAGGTACTTTCCCTGGAAACTATACCCAGGGAAACTCCATAGGAATGAATGAAGCAGAATCTACAGGAGCTAATAAAGTAGGTTCCTAAAACCTGCTAAAGTCCTGTCAAACACCCTCAACTATGAACCCAGGACTTCTTAGAGAGGCAAGACAATAAATAACTAGAATAAGTAGAACCATTGCATCTTGGGCTAATAAGGACTTCAGGTCCTACAGTCCAAACACCAACTGATGCTTGAATCCCTTTGCTAGCACGAGTGCCAAGTGGCTGTCCAGACATTGTCCCCTAGCCCCTCTTAACAGGGAGTTCACTCCTTGAGGCAGCCTCATTCACCACTGGGAAAGCTAACGCTTCTCAATATTAAACTCTGGGTAATAACTGACACACACACACACACACACAAACACACACACACACACACTTACCTGCCATCGTTGTTCCTGGAGTGCTGAGTGCCTGTGGGATATGAGGATAACCAGGGGGTGGCATCACTGAAGGAGGGAGATTTTGCCTAGAATCTATGTACAAATTTCCTAATCAGATTAAAAGCAGGAAGAGGGAAAACATGTTACCACAAATAAAACAAATGGAGCACTAAAATCTTAACAGAAGTGTTACTCTGAAAGTAAATTAAGCAGGTAAAATGAGGAGAAAGGGGAAAGAAAATATTACTCCTTTCAGATGCTAAAACTGTGGTCTTGGCCTTTTGAACAGGGTGCCAGGCTGGGTGTGAACACACTGGAACTAATGCTGGCGCTGCCACTAACTGTAGGCTGGTAGGCAAGTTATGTCTATTATTGTTGCTGTCACATATCTCATTATAATTCAAAAGTATTTTTGTATCCATTACTTCATCTGACCCTCCCACTAAGCCCCAAAGGAGGGTAAGACAAGGATTGTTACACCCATTTTACAGATGAGGCAACTGAAACTCAGAAAGGCTAACCTGACTTGCCCAAAGACACATTAGTTTGACAGTGCTAGGACTAGAATCCAGATCTCCTAACTCATGGACTCTCTTTTTTGAGACAGGGTCTCACTCTGTCACCCAGACTAGAATGCAGTGGCGCAATCTCGGCTCACTGCAACTTCTGCCTCCTGGGTTGGGGCGATTCTCCTGCCTCAGCCTCCTGAGTAGCTGGGATTACAGGCGTGCACTACCACGCCTGGCTAATTTTTGTATTTTTAGTAGAGATCAGGTTTCACCATGTTGGCCAGGCTGATCTCAAACTCCTGACCTCAAGTGATCCACCTGTCTCAGCCTCCCAAAGTGCTGGGATTACAGGCATGAGCCACCGCACCCAGCCACTCGGTGGACTCTTTCCACATCACCACCTACTTCTCTATTTCCCTGATGCTCTCACCCTAGAAGCAGGCCTAACTATGTGTAACCATGTGTGCCCTTGTTAATTAACAAGTACCTGGGAAGCACAAAGTAACAATAAAGATCTGCACATGGTAAAAGAGCTACACCAAGCAATGATGATTAAAAACATATTATTCTGGGCAGGGCATGGTGGCTCAGGCCTGTAATCCCAGCACTTTGGGAGGCAGAGGCGGGCAGATCACCTGAGGTCACGAGTTCAAGATCAGACTGGCCAGCATGGCAAAACCCTGTCTCTACTAAAAATACAAGAATTAGCTGGGCGTGGTGGCATGTGCCTGTAGTCCCAGCTACTCAGACTTGAACCTGGGAGACGGAGGTTGCAGTGAACCAAGATTGTGCTACTACACTCCAGCCTGGATAACAGAGTGAGACCCTGTCAAAAGAGAGGGGAGGGGAGGGGAGGGGAGGGGAGGATTATTCTGGAGTGTGAGGATGGGGACCATGGAGCTCATTCAAATTTTACTTCAGAAGGTTCTTAATATATTTTCATTAACAGGAGACATCAAGTGTTAACGCCTCCAAAATGTCAACTACGTTACATCACAATGCAAAAGAGAGAACAAACATGACCCCTCCCCCAGTAACTCATGAGGAATGATTATAAAAGTGGTTCACATTGTAAGGAACATCTGGAATTCTGGAAAGGCTACTTTCCTAAGGTTATCTACTATTTCATGTAAATTACACTTGAATTCTAGTAATGTTGTAATGGAACTAAAAAATAGTAATCATTTTCCCAGAGGAAACTAAAAAGAGTGGGAAAAATCTTCCACTTCTATTAAGGTAAGGCATTCTCTATTTGGCTGCTCACAAGTCTTTACCCTCCAGTGGAAAGCCAGACTATCCAGGCTTGAGATGGCCTCAGAGATAATCTAATCTGACCTTACCTCTGTCCATGTAGATAGGGAAACAGGAACAGAGAGGAAATGAGACAGAACCAGGACCAGAATTTAAGACTTCTGAACCCCTGTCCCTGCTTCCCATGATAACATGCCTTTTATCAGTGAAGTTTATAGTCAGAACTGAGCTCTTTGATTGACTGACCATACTGACGATTTAGAAAGAAAAAAGAGGAGAATAGTTATACTAAACTACAGCTCTAATACTGGTGTGAGTGATGTGGGGCGGAATCCTGTCTCCAAATGCTGATCGGTCTTCACATGCACGGCTAGTGTACTTTCTAAAGACTGCACCAAGCTGGAGGGGCCACACTACCCAGAGTAATATGGTAGCTCATATGCCCACAACTTCCCTGTCTCTGTCCTTCAAAATCTTAGCTCTCATTCTACACATCTTTCGAGTTCATGTAAAATGTAAAACTGATTTTTATTGGGAATTAATCTTTTATCACTTCTCTTTTATGGCTTCGTTAATTCTTACCTTAAAGGCAGAGGGGAATAAGAATTACAGGATTATGACAACAAACAAGCATCTACATAAAAGTCTTAACTTTCTGAAATTCCATCATATTCGTAACACTTTTATTTTCATATAGAAATTCCCATTAATTCTTATTTTTTCCCATATTCTCAATATAGAGTCTGAATGAGTGTATTCCTGAATTTCCTATGTAAGAAATTAACTTCCAATGCAGTTTCCAAATATTTCAGGCACTGCTCAAGGCACTGTGGATACAACAATGAAAAAACACAACTCTGCTTTTCGGGAGTGTATTCTTGGGCATGTTGGGTAGGGGCAAACAAAGTAAATTAAATAGCATGTAACGTGCTATGGAAAAAAAGCAGGGAGAGAGAACAAGTAGTGCTGAGTAGTGGTGCCATTTAAATAGGATGACCAAGGAAGGCATCCCCCGAGCAGGTGTTTTTTTGAAGGAAAAAAACGGAACAAGATGAGGAAATGAGTCATGTGTCTATCTGAGGGAAGACCACTCTGGACAAGAGGAAACAGCAAGTACAAAGGCCCTGGTAAGGTACAGTGTGCTACCTAGTGTGTTCAAAGAACACCAGGGAGACCAGTAGTGTTGGAGCACAGGGGTGGAGGGGAGAAGGCAGGAGACAAGATGAGAAATAATCGGTGATCAGATTGTGTAGGCCATATAGGCCATAGTAACAACATTGGTCCTTACTGAGAAAGATGGAGGGTTTTGAGCAGAAAACAGACATGACATGATCTGACCTCTCTGTCTTGCAAAATCCTACTTAAGCTACAAAGTCCAGCTTTAATATGTTGTCTTCTAGGAAAATTTTCCATCTTTCCAAGAGAAGTATGCACCCCTTTCTCTGAATTCTTATTGTACTTACACCCTATGGAGAAGTGTAGCCCTCAACATACTGTATTTCTTTTTTTTTTTTTTTGAGACGGAGTCTCGCTCTGTCGCCCAGGCTGGAGTGTGGCGGCGCGATCTTGGCTCACTGCAAGCTCCGCCTCCTGGGTTCATGCCATTCTCCTGCCTCAGCCTCCTGAGTAGCTGGGACTACAGGCACCTGCCACCACGCCCGGCTAATTTTTTTGTATTTTTTTAGTAGAGACGGGGTTTCACCATGTTAGCCAAGATGATCTCGATCTCCTGACCTCATGATCCGCCTGCCCTCGGCCTTCCAAAGTGAACATACTGTATTTCTTGATGGATCTGTCTCAACCACTAGGTTGTGAACTCTTTGAGATAAAAGCTACTACAGGGGTCATGTCTTTATTCTCAGTGCCCAATACAAAGCTAGACACAGAAAAGGTGTCTAGTGTGTGCTCAATGACTGCATCCCTACCTATATTTAATGACCTTTATGCAAAGCATCAAATTAGAATAGTACAGCCAGAAGATATAAACAAATTATAACCACAGGTAAAAAGATTTAGGAAAAGATGTCATAGACTGTGTTCTATAACATCCTTCTCCCCTTCCCCCTTCCACACTAGCACACTACACCACTAATTTCTAGAGTCTATAGGAAGCTCAAGGAGGTGTTTACCAAGAGGGTCCTTGAAGACAGGAATGACAGGAAAGGTTTAAGGAGATGGAGAGACTATATTCTGGGACTCAAGACCTACACCTAAATGAATTTTACAACATTGAGTAAGTCACTTTCTCCCCCTGGATCACAATGTCCTCATCTGTTAAATAAAGGGATAAAATCAACAGCTCTCTGAAAGTCTCCTCTTGACTATACTTCTAAGAAATTATGACTAAGAATTATTGGGGTATAGAGATGAGGGAAGTGAAAGATCTGAATGGATGTGATATACAGGGATGTAAGACAGAGAAAAAAGGAATGACAGAAAGACACTGACACTTAAAACAAGAGGAAGGAGGCTGGACATGTAAAAAAAAATCTGAATATTTGTGAACAGACATCAGCAGGCATGAAGTGATGAATACTTGGAGCACCATAACTGATGAGAGAACAACTGTTGTCAGAGGCCAACACGGCTTGGCAGGCATGAGTCAGAAGGAAAATACAAAAGGGGAGTGAGAGTAGAAAGAATTGAATCAACACTGAAGAAAAACTATAGTTTTTCTACCTTTGATAGGCTGTGACTAGGGTAGCACTGAGAATCACGAAGGTGTCATCGGGACCCTAGAAAGGAGGAGGGCCCTGACAAAACAGATGACAGAAAAAATTAACAGAATCACAAAACACCAGAACAAATAACCAAGGTCAAGGCTCAGGAAGGGATGACTACAGAAGTCTAGGAACAAAGGGCTTCAGGAAAATAACTCAGGATCTCAGTCTAGAGAGAATCTAGAAGGAGTGCCTGGGTACTCTGACAGAGGACAGCAGCAGATAAACAGTTTTTTCCATGACAAAACTACCAAGTTCCAAGACCAAAAGATACACATAGACCTTTCTTACAGACTTAGGGCACAAAACTGAAATTCACCAACATGAGAGCTACTGGCTAACATGTACACTGGCTTTTGAGACTGCCTTCTTCTTCTTCTTCTTCTTCTTGAGACAAAGTCTCCCTCTGTCACCCAGGCTGGAGTGCACTGGCGTGATCTTGGCTTGCTGCAACCTCTGCCTCCCAGGTTCCAGCGATTCTCCTGCCTCAATCTCCCAGGTGGCTGGGATTACAGGCATGTGCCACCACGTCCGGCTAATTGTATTTTTAGTAGAGACGGGGTTTCGCCATGTTGGCCAGGCTGGTCTCGAACCCTTGACTTCAGGTGATCAGCCCGCCTCGGCCTCCCAAAGTGCTAGGATTGCAGGCATGAGCCACCACGCCTGGCCAAGACTGCCTTCTTGTAACACTGACCCACATCATCTTCTACCTCTCCTGCCTAAGGCAATAATCTATGAGCAACACAGGTACTTACCGCCAAACACACAAGACTAGTGATATATACATAAGCTATTTAATTTCACTTAGTACTTTTTGAGGCTGACTGAAATAGTTAGAGATGGAGCTAGCAAGGAAGTGAACATCATGACAGCACTCAGAAGCAACAATTTTGGATGAACACAGAAAGAAAAGAGGAAAGGAGAAAAAAGGGACAAAAAACAGAGAGAGGTGGTACACCTGGTCTAAGGACTGAAAGCAAGTTGGAAAAATGAAAGTGATATATCCTGAAAGGGACAAAGGATGGGCTTAGAACCCATGAGAGAGACAAAGAAGACACGCTGTCCATCTGCAAGAAAAGATTTAAAAAAAAAAGAAATGGAAGAAGGGCACATAAGTGAGGATACCTGAATTATAGAGATCTTGATGCTTAAAAATGAATATATATCAGAAAGATACCAAAAAGAACAAAAGGAGAGAAAGAGATAAAGAAACTAAAAAGTTATCAAAAACTAAATTTTAGTGTCTGGCACAGAAGGCAATCAGCCAGGGACTGAATGAGGCCCTTGTGTGGATATAATTTACTGAATGAATAGGTCACCAGAATCAAATAGTGACTGGAAGTTTCAGGCAGGGTAAGCTATTCAAAATAGCTTAGGAAAAGCTATTCAACATGGAAGAAGAAAAGATAATAGATTTCCACTACATCAAAGGATACAGAAGTAAAGATTTCATGAAAAGAAAGACACAGACTGATAAGCTTGAGTTGAATAAACTCAAACCATGGGTGAACGAAAGATGTGAAACAAGATAGAATAATGGTTAAAGGAAGCCACTCAGGATAGAGAAGAGAGAGCTTGTTGGCATAAAATGTCAAATCAATATAACATACAGAAAAGAAGTGAACTTGACGATAAGAGAAGGTAAGGAATTAAAATGAAGAAAGAAGTAACTTGGATATGAAATTCCTACAGAAAAATGTGCAATCAGAGTAGAAGACATGGTTGCCAGGGTAAAGAATGAAGGAAGAAAGCGAGATTTAAAAAATACATAGGAAAGACTTTGGGTCTAAAGTAAAACATCAGTGAGACTATTTTCCATTACGTCTACTCTTCAAACACTTTGAATTGTTTAATTTTAACATTCTTAGGAGATACACAAGACACGCTGATTTCCATTGCAGATCTGTACAAATTTAAATATAATTTCATAATTATGTTCCTATAAAAACATAAGTATCTCCAATATATTTAATTCTTGTTTGATAACTTAGTAAAAGGATAACGATTACAACAGTTAACTGTAAATAATAAAGCAATCATATAAATCACAACAGAAAAACATACAGTCTCCTTACCTCAATTTTTCTAAGATATACCCTACATATAAATTATTTGCTTTCATTCATTTCTTATAAATAAAAATTTGTAAACAGATCACTGTCACCATTAGCAGCAAACCAAGTTGGTTAAGACAGTTATTAAATTTCGTATGAATGAGAAAATGAGAAAAATCAAGAAGATAACTAATCCCATACCTGTTCCAATGTGTTGGGAAGGTTTTGTTGGATGCATGGCACCATGACAAACATTTTGCTGAACATTACTCTGTGAATGTATAAGGCCAGTTTGAGTAAAGAATTGATTAAGAGAAGAACAGAGATCGGCAAACTGAACCTGGTCTAAAGACCAGTTCTTGAGATCTGCCTGTCTCATACTCTCCATCAGACCTAAGAGGAAAGCATTAAAAATATGTTAGCACAGTTATGCAATAAACATTGCAAGGAAAATAGCAAGACGTAATTTTTTTCAGCCCTCAAAATTTCCACTCACTCCACTTTATGGTAGTGATTTATCCATGCAATGAAGAACGACCTTTTTAAGTTATTCAAAGCCCAATTATTTTAAATGTGGCCAAATTTCTTTCAGAACTTGTCTGTGACCCTCTGCTATATCAACTGGCCAAAATTATTATGAATTTTACCAACTGCAAAAGAAATGCTATATAAGATGATGTTTATTTCTACTACAAAGAAAATTATAATCTAGCAGAGAAACAGGATTGTGTGTATTTGGTTATATGTCAAAAAGAACCAACACTCACCTTGAAACTGTGAAAGGTCTACATCTGACCAATTAACACTGCTGGCAATTCGACAGCTTTCTTTTAGCATATCAAGTGTCGCATACCAATCATTTGAAACACCTATAAAATATTGACAACAGTGTAATTCCTGGATGGTGAAAGGGTGAAGTGTGGTAAGGGAAAAGGATGAGCTGGCCTTATTCCTGAAATTGGCTGATTCTTGTCCCGTCTTACAAGGGGATTTGTACCCATTATATCATGCGTTGGGCAATCTGCTCTGTGAGACAGGCAGAAAGGTATTATTTCTCTCCATTTTACAAATAAAAGAAACTGAACCAGAGTAAGTGACATAACTTAGCAAGGTTATCATGATGAATCTAAGACTTGAATCCAGGTCTTCTAACCTCCAGTCTAGCAGCTTCCAAATTGCCACATCACCTGGTAATATCAAACTTGATACTGCTCTTTACATTACAGTACCAATAAATGAACAGATAGGAAATGTCATGCAAATCTGTATTCTCCCCCATATAAAGTTCATTTTCCTGTCTTCTTATGACCTTAAAAAAACCGAGAGGCAGGTTCACATTTAGAGGCAATACACAGTACAATTTAATGCAATGACTTAACGCAAGTGGATTAGATCATATAGTAAGAGTAAATGCTTCTTCCAAGGCAACCTTAGGAGAAAAAAATTTAACACAGTCCCCCTGCCAAGGTAGTGAAGGAAGAGGGGTGAGATCTCTGTAAGAAATGCTGATGAATCCACGTGAGGGCATTTTTAGTCAGAAATGGTATCCTCTGGTATGACATCAGAAGAGTTTAAGACTCCACAATCTGTATGTCAGCAAACCAGTCATTAGTCAGAGGCCATGCAGCAAGAGTTACTCTCAACAAGACAGCAGTGCTGAATAGAGGAAGAAAATTCTCCATTCAGTGACTGCTGTCAAGCCACTCTGTTTCTAGGATCTCCCCTGGATGGATGAAGATAAAGACCAATAAAAAGGGTTGGTTGGTTTGCTTTTGCCACATCAAGGCAACTCTTGGCTATATCAACTACTGGCTACTTGATTACAAAATTCTGCCAATTATCGATTTTCAAAATAAACAATCAACTAGAGACAACATGACCCTGCCATGAAGCAAGTCATAACTTAGGAAGAAATTTGTTGGGTGGGAGGGGATTAAACCAATACCCAAATGAGCCACGAACATGCAAGTCTACCAGACTCAGATCCTTTAGTTCAAGAAGAACTTCATGGATAAGGAAGCCAAGTTTCAAAGGAATTACATGATTTAAGTCACTTAGGTAATACAATAGCCAAAGCAGTACTAGAATCCAGATCTCTTGAGGTAAACACAACTCAGGTAGTCAAAAGGTCAGGGTAGGAAAAAGGTTAACTGAAATGAAATTACGAGCAGGAACTAGGACATTTGCCATGACTAATTTGTTGTTGTTGTGGGTAAGAGGAAGAGGAGGCTCCTTTAATAAATAGTGACCTGGCAAATAAAAATAAAGCCAACTCTGCAGCAAGTGGGTGAGCAAACCCTACCCACTTAGCAAATGTCTGCTAATTTTAGTTCTTTTAGAATAACTGGTGTTATAAGCTTTGAAGTCAGACATGTCAGAATATAAACCCCAGTTCTACCACTTACCACAGTATGATCTTAAGCAAATTACTTAAAATTCTTTTAGTTGCACTTTTCCTATATATAAAATGTGGTCATCTATACTTGATTTGGGAGGATAATGTAAGATAATGTATCTAAATTACAAACAAGAGTTAAAATAAAAACCTGCAAGGGTTGCTGGGTTTGCCTATGTTGCCACATTAAATTTTAATCAAGAAAGTCGCCAGGTCAGTCTATGAATTAAATGAGTTACAACTATAGGATTATAGCAAGGAAACACAAAAGGAAACAGATGTAAAGAGGTTTTGGTAGTAACTACTACATGAGCTCCAAATAACAAAGGACAGATCCTAATTCACAGTTAGCCAAACACAAGCCAGGAGACAAAAACTTACCAGAATTACAGGATACCTGTTGTGGGGGTGGGGGTGCCTGATGTGTTAACGTCTGATGCTGATGGTTCGGATGGTGCTGTATGTGTTGATGTGGAGAGGGATGCTGGGGGTGAGGGGACTGGAGCTGGCTGTGTTGCTGTGGGTGTGGTGCTGGGTGTGGGGAACGCTGCGGATGCTGCGGTAAACCATGCGGTCGATGGGGAGGATGTGGAGACGGCTGTGTGTGCATCTGGGGGTGAGATAGTGAGACCTGTGCAACCGAATTACTGCCCGTGGTGTTGAGGCCACTGCCATGACTGTTGGACAGGCTGCTTTGGTTGCTGTGTGGGTGAGTGCTCACTGTACTGCTGGGAGAGTGCTGATAGGAACATGAAGTGTGGGACTGCTGGGAAGACTCAGAAGGGATGTTCATCAAACCTAAGAACAGAGAGAGCAAGATCACTTATGGTCAGATTTCAGTTGTATTTTATGACAAATACTTGTAAAATTATTAACATAACAAAAGCATATGATGCCAGGAAGCAACACTGGTTCAACTTAACAAGTGCTAATGCAACATCCACTACACACTAGGCTCTGTGGTTTGAGAAGAAATATAATGCCCCACCCTCAAGTGGAAGAGAAAGACAAGATTATGACCAACAATTTAAGTACTAAAGCTAAAGTATACAGAGGATTATGAAAACTGCTTCTTGTCTGTTCAGCTAGGAGGAGGCTCAAAATATAGAGAAGCCTTTCTTTTAAAGACAGTGCCTGAACTGAGTCTTGAAAGATAAGGAAACGTTCGGGGAAAAGTGGGAAAGGTGTTGGGGTCACACTCAGGATGGCTCTCTGTAGGCATAAAGACCAAGGCTTTGATAGAAGACCACACAATCTAAACTAAAACCCGACTGGTTAATAGTTTAAAACTTTTCCAAATAGGTAAAAGCAATGGAAAGACAAAGGAAAAGAGGAAGTTGTTTATGCCAAATAGGGAAGGGGCATAGGCTGCGAGCTGGAACATGCCTGTGAGCACGTCCAGCACAAATATCTTGGTTAAGGTACAAGGACATAGAATGCACTACGTGCCTGTGAGCATGTTTAACAGCTATAGGATAGGGCCCAACAAAGAGTTATTAGCATAAAGCAAGGAGGCTTAAAGGAAGTTAGTCTTTAAAAGAAACTATTATTTCTAACACTTATGATTTATTCTTTAACAAGAAGGGAAACTATGAAGAGGAACTTTTTACTTTCTACATAGTGAAGGTGTAAGCTGCAGGATGAGCTCTGTAAATGTTAGCTGCCATGATGATGATTAAGCCAAAAATGCTTAATGTTAAGGATAATTTATGTTTGGTCTACAAGTAGTTAGATAACCTTACTGCAACATTTGGTTCTATGTAAGTAGACTATTTTCAAATCCTAAAGGATAGCCCATGCAATGTTATGCTGAACCAAACATAAAAATAATTTTATTGAATGAAAAAAAACCCACAAGATAATATCAATCAATAAAAGAATCAAGCTTTTTAAAAAAGATAAAATTATTCTCCTATTTGTCATTAGTAGTAAAACTGTATTTGCGTACATTGCAAGATAATCTTAAAAGCTACCAAGTTTTACAGGCAGAAGAGTTAATAAAATTTCTTGCCTTGGCCCTAGAAAATAGTCACATATAAGGAATCTATAGGGTTATTACTGTAAGATCAAAGAAAGCAGTAATTTATCAATTTTCAATAAAATCCTAGCATTTTACAAGGGAACCAAGGTCTGATCTGTATCAACATTTTCAATCTCAAATTATTTTTAAATAAAAGAAAGCAAAATCTCTCTCCAGAAGCCCAATACATAAAACTGATAAGTATAATATAGTTTTTTTTTTTGAAGCTGGGGAAGGAAGCTTACTAGGTCTACCTCTGCATCTGCACAGTTCTCCTCCTGCAGTCCCTAAGATCTTTACAAAAGCCAAGGCCTCTGAAGAGAACAATCTGAAAATCACTGATCTAATCCAACCCTCTTTATTGTACAAATGGGGATACTGAGGTCCAGAGATGAGAAGTAAACTCAGTTGACTTAATGGCAGAACCTGGACTAGAACCCAGAATTCCTACCGATGCTCCTTTTTTTTTTTAATAGTGTGATGGAATGGAATTATGGGCTTCAGAAATTGTCATCATTGTTATTTCAAAGCCCTTATTTTTCTATTGTGAATACCAAGGTTGGATTTGCTTAGCAAAGTCTTCTATTAGTTCTTTTTATACTTTTATAGATAAAAAACTTATAAAACATATGAATCTTACTTTAAACTCAAATACTAACCAGAAAAAGCCATTTCACATACACATCATCAGTATTCATCAATATAAATAACAGTACATAACATTAACATTAACGGACAGTAAGTGTTAAAATGCAAACAGTATAAAGACAAGGATTTCTGTTCATTTTTGTTCACTGCTGTGAACATGTAAACTTTCTGAGTTGCGGTGCTACAGTTTGAATGTATGTGTCCCTCCAAAATTCGTATGTGGGAACTTAAACCCCCAGGTGATGGTATTAAGAAGTGGGACCTTTAGGGGGTAATTAGGGATTAGGCCTTGCAAAAGGGGTTGAGAGAACTAGCTACTTTTTGCCCTTCCATGTCGTCTGCCAAATGAGGACACAGCATTCAGCTCCATGTGAGAATACCGCTAAAAGGCATCATTTATGATGAACAGGCCCTCGCCAGACACCAAATCTGCTGGTTCCTTGATCTTGAACTTCCCAACCTTCCAAACTGTGAGAAATAAATTTCTGTTGTTTATAAATTACCCATTCTAAGGTATTATGACACAGCAGCAGGAAAGGAATAAAACGTGGGGTGTAAATAGTTAATGTGCCAAACAAACAAGTAATTAGGAATGCTTCAACAGCAGAGTTCTCAACAATTTCTGACTCTTCATCTCTGGGGAAAAGATAATGTGACATTTTTACCCTCTGATTAAAATTAAACCAGCAGCTAATGGGACGAGAACACATTATAGCAAGAATCCAGCATTTGGTCGAGATCTAACAGTGTATCTTAACTAAAGTCACTTTTAATATTAAAATCTGACTTCAGTATATTGTGTACAACAATGACTTAGAGTTTACTAGTAGCTGATGTATTCACTTCTAAGTGCCACACTCAAAATCACAAATTTGGCGCTACCACATTCCGATAGTTATCTCTTTTTGCTGATACCAGTCAGAACAAAAGCAAGGCACATCTATTCTTGTGGTGCAACATTCACCACTCAAACACTTCATATGCCAGATATCACTAATTAGTTATAGCAGTGTTTCCCATACGGTATAGATGCAGTGTCAGAATTCTTTAACACAGTGCTCCTGGATGCCACTCGTAAACAAGTAAGTAGGCATGCAACATAAAACGTATCTGCCATTTTTGTGCTATGATATAAATAGAACACAGTAAAGGCACAAAGGGCAAAATACAATTATCCGATTCTTATTGTGATGACAATATTCTAAGATTAAGAGTATAACAGCTGCCGTGTGAAATAATTTAAAAACCTTTTTCCAATAAAACTGCTATAAAAAAGATTTTAAGAAAACTCACCTTGTTGACTAAGTGACTGCTCAAAAACTGACTTATAAAGGCTCCGAAATGAGGCACTAAGATCTTCAAAATTATATTCTGAGAAAAGCAGTTGCTTGTCTCTTTCTGGAAGGTTGTACTGTGGTTGCTGCTGAGGAGTTAATGACTGAGAGACTGATTCTGGATGGCTTGTCACCTAACATTAAAAGAAAACACAACTAATTCAGCCTCTCTATTAATTACAATTGGCTTGTTATATAAAATACATAACTGAAAACAGTGCCAACATTGGAATTCAAAGAAAATAACTCTTCTGTCTTAGGCTTTCCCATCCTCTGTTAAAGCATAATGGACAGAAAGCAAAACAGTTAAACTGAATCTTGAAGAACTGTGGAAGTCTAACCCAACCTCCATATTTCACAGAAGGAAAGAATTCAAAGTTAAATAACTTGCCTAAGATCACACAAATAAGTGACGGGTTAGGCCTAGAATCCTTCTAGGCTTTCTGTAGAATCTTCAATCTTGATTTCTACAGAAGCTATTTTATCTCAAACTCCACTAAGCTATAAAACTACTAACATTTCTTTCATTTATTCAATTAATTTTTTTAGTATACAAACCCAAATACTGTGAGTACTATGAGTCAGATGTATGGCTCTGCCCAAAGCAACAAGGAGCTTAATTAAATATGCCTAACTCTTCATTTCCAGGGAAAACTTATCTTTAAAAGCAGGAAAACTAGAAATAAAATCAATAAAAGATAATCATCTGTATTTCTTAAAGACTACGTACTATATGAAAGGGTGGTAAACTATCATTTGTTCAGTGTTTTGAAAAATTAAGGTATGAACATTGACTAGAAACTTACCTAGCCATTAAAAATAATGCTCATAAGGAGTCTGCAGTAACGTGGAAAAATATGAATTTTTACATAGGAAAATGGCTCTGCCACTGGCACCCTAGTGTCCTTACACATCTCCACACAAACCATGTAGGCAAGGCTCCATGGCAGGATGACCTAAGCCTTGGTGGAACACCCTGTGATTATCCTGGAACAAGTGGTTTTGAGGCAAAAATTCTCATCTGCCCTTATGTCTTGTAGGAGATGGCCATGGGGCAGTTACTCATCTACCTTTCTATTTCGCAAGAGGTTGCCAAGAAACAGTTTCTCATCTACCTCCCTGCTGACTGAGGCATGGGACTTTCTGCCTTACTCCCTTAGGGTACAGCTGCAGGTTATAAAACTGCTTAGTTGTACTATGGAATTTGTTCCTCTATTACAGAGTGAACTACTACTCGAGTAGTCTGTCATTTGGTCCTCTGTTTTGGTACTGTCATGTGGGATGTAGGGAGCTGACACCATGCTAACCTGGTTTATACTGTCTGTATAAGTAATAAAATTATCTCAATCCATGTGGGCTCATTGTGGTCTTACAGGATCAAACTATATAGATGTGATAAACCCAACCAGCAGCTGCCACTGCACTGTTGCTTAGGGACTGCTCGACCATTTGACACCTTGTTGTTGAGAGAAAATGGCAGGGTCAGGCGCGGTGGCTCAACGCCTATAATCCCAGCACTTTAAGAGGCCAAGGTGGGTGGATCACCTGAAGTCACAAGTTCGAGACCAGCCTGTCCAACATGGTGAAACCCTGTCTCAATTAAAAATACAAAAATTAGCCAGGTGTGGTGGCTCACGCCTGTAATCCCAGCAACTTGAGAGGCTGAGGCAAGAGAATTTCCTGAACCTGGGAGGCAGAGCTTGCCATAAGCTGAGATCGCACCATTGCACTCCAGTATGGGCGACAGAGAGAGACTCTATCTCAAAAACAACAAAAAAAGCAGTCTACGAAGTCAAGCTTTAAACACAGCAGTTTAACCCTCTTACATTTACTGGCACAATGAACATGTTAGCTGTGTCTGTCATCTAGTTCTATAGGTGCTTCTTTAATTTGTCCTTTTATAATGTTTTGTGATATTGGACTGTGTGCTTTGCTTTCTTTTGGTCAAGATTTTTTACACTTAAATTACTTCAAAAAGCAACTTAAAATCATTATATCTTTGCTTAGTTTGCTTCAATGTTCCAACTGGTTGTTTTATAACTTCACTTTGTCATTATTATTTAATTAATCTTGATCACTGGTAAGTAATTTTTTTCAGGAAAGACACATGAAAACAAGGGCAGGATACTTTCTAATCTTCGCATATCAAAGAACGTCTTTCTCTTGCCTTCACATATGAATTAAAATTTGGGCATAATATTTGTTATTCCAAACCCATTCCCTCAAAACTCTGCATACAATGCTCCATTATCTTCTGGCATTTAGTAGCATCAAAGAGAAGCTTGAGGTCAGGCATGGTGGCTCATGCCTGTAATCCTAGCACTTTGGGAAGCCAACAGGGCAGGAGGATTGCTTAAGCCAGGAGTTCAAGACCAGTTTGGCCCACTTAGCAAGATCTTGTGTCTAAAAACAGAGAGAAAACAAGAGGGGGAGGTCTGATTTGTGTTTCTTTATATATAATTTACTTATTCTGTCAGAGTATTTTTATGGGTAACTACTTATGAAATTTTAACATTTGCCATAATGTATCTAGATACAGCAGTCCTTTGGTATCCACGAGGGACTGGTTACAGGAACCCCAACCCACTAGGACACCAAAATCTGCACATGCTCAAGTCCCTCATACAAAATGCTGTAATATTTGCATATAACCTATCCTCCCATATACTTTAAATCATCTCTAGATGATTAATACCTAATACAATGTAAACAGTTGTTAAACTATATTTTTTTCTTTAAGAAAGAAAGAAAGAAAGAAAGAAAGAAAGAAAGAAAGAAAGAAAGAAAGAAAGAAAGAAAGAAAGAAAGAAAGAAAGAAAGAAAGAAAGAAAGAAAGAAAGAAAGAAAGAAAGAAAGAAAGAAATACAGTCTCGTTCTATTGCCCAGGCTGAAGTGGAGTCATGTGATTACTCCTGGGTTCAACTGATCCTCCCTTCTCAGCCTCCTAAGGTGCACGCCACAATGTCTGGCTATTTCGTTTTGTTAAGACGGGGTCTCACTATGTTGGCCAGGCTGATATCAAACTCCTGGCCTCAAGCAATCCTCTTGCCTCAGCCTCCCAAAGTACTGGGATTACAGGTGTGAGCTACCTCATTCCAGCATGTATTTTTTATTGCTGTACCTTTTTCTTAAATTGCTTTTTGTTGTTCAAATATTTTCAATCCAATGTTTGGTTAAATCTGCGGATATGGAACCTACAGATATGGAGGGCTGACTGTATAGGTTTTTTTCCCCATTAATTTCTTCTAGAACTCAGTAACCTTTTAAATCTCTGTTTCTTCTGAAAACTGGTTCTATAACAACTTTTTCTTCTGCAGGGACAACTAAGATTCTCAGTTCTCCACATTTATTGTCTTCTTTTACATAATTTTTATTCCATTTTCTTTCTTCTCCATTGTGGGATAATACTTTATTTTTTTTTACAGAGCAATAATAATTTTGCAGAGGCAACTTTTTCCCTACATTCAACGTGAATTTTAATTCTGCTATGTTTTTCTTTCCCTTGTGTTATTTTCTTTCAGGTCCCTCCCTTTGTATCTTTGTCCCATGTAAGTTTTTTCCTATTTACTCATCCTGGAACAACAGGGAGTGACCTGGTAAGATCAAATTTACACTGACAAACAATGTGGTGTGTAGCTCTTGGGCTTTATTATCTGCTCACTGAGGAAGACAGTTGCCAGGTAGTTTGAAAAGAAGTAACAGATAACCAAGAGTCAGGTTCTTGTAATAGGTAACAAATTAGCATAGGAGCAAGAATACATACACACAGGTCTCTTTATAGCATGGCTTTTTCCCCCCTGGATCCAAATTGAAAATACGTGAGTAGTTAACAATCGAGTACCAGGCCACCCTAACCTCTGGGGTTTATACAATTCCCTTCTCAGATCTATAGCTGGAAACCATGTTGATACACACATCTTCTAAGCTCTTTTTCTAAGAAGTACAGAATATCACCAACTATCGCTCTACTAGACTAAACTGCAATTTTTTTCCTGTTCCAATTGCTTTTCTCTTGGACACAGGACAGAATAAAGTAGACCAAAATCTGTTAACACTGCACAACCATTTTTTAAAAATCTAATATGGTACCAAATTAAAACACTAACAAGCTACAATCTCCTCTAATTAAGTTTGATCTACTTACTAAGTTAATAAATTTATTAGTGAGAAAAACATACCTTCATTTTTAAATTTGCATTTCAATTATGTTTGGTTTAGTTTTAAGTACTAAATGAATAACTATTAACATGTTAACTTCATCAAGACTTACCGGTGTATAACTATGCACACTTCCAACACTGTTCAAATTAACAGATGCCAAACTCTGGTCTGAGAGACTGTTGTTAAGGCTACTGCGTGGGCTATCACTACCATCCTGATCAGTGTTATACAATGTTACCTAAAATGAAAAACGAAAAATGACAATAGAATATAAGGGTACTTCTTAAGCAGCTCTGCAAAAATACAAATAAGCAGGCATATGGCAAGAAGAAAAAAATCTCAGTGGCCTTTCCCTAGGTCCTCACCCCAATTCCATGCCCCATATGGCTAAGTTCGTGTTCATCATAAAATAATTTTCTCAATACTTAAACTAAAGGACATGTCTTTCAGAGGTACAGAAATTTAATTTATGGCACAATTTACCAGGTATAATTAGCCCATAAACATTTAATAAGAGAGGAATATAGTAGATTTTTACTTTATTAAATATTTCTATAATGCATAAATTTTTGCTCAGGCTTTAAGCAAAATTACTATTCCATCAGAATTTTAGAAATCAAAACGAAGCACATACAAAAAAAAACAAGACTTTTTTTTTAAATCAGGGGCATCAAAATATTTTTAATACTGAAGATTGGAAACAATTGTTCAATACATTTATAAAATCATAATTATATGATCTAACTTTTAAAAAATATGCTAATATATGCATTAGATGTGAAACACTGTCAAACTGTTGTTAATGGTTATGTAGAAGGGGCTGAGGATTCCTGAAGACTTTTACATTTGTGTATATTTCTACAGTGCTTGAGTTTGTCTATAAGCATTATAATTTTTAATTAGAAGCAAACAAACAAAAAAAGGTATTTTTGGAATAGAAAACTAGCCTATTTGCAGTGAGCCAAGATTGCGCCACTGCACTCCAGCCTGGTGACAGAGCGAGACTCCGTCTCAAAAAAGAAAAAAAAGCAAATATAAAGGAAGAAAAAAATAATACATATTATCATGAATAAGAGTTTTGACCTCATGGACTTTCTACAAAGCTCTCAGTTACCCAGGAATCCAGAGACCACACTTTGAGAACCACTGATACACTCACTGTATGGCCAGCACTCTAGAAGCTCATGTACTCTCCTATTCATCACGCATGTCAGTCATTATCCATCCATATCTCCTATACCAGGTAACCACTTCTATCACTACTGATTGGTTTTCCTATTTTTGAACTAAGTATAAATAGAATCACATAGTGTATATCCTTTTTACAAGGCCTTGTTTTCTATTGCATTAATATCTACTCTTAATCTTTATATTTCCTTCTTTCCTTTTTAAAATTCATTTTTTTGTGCAATAGAGCTTTATTGTTTTATCATTTATATATTTGGAAGTATAAATCCTCCATGTTTTATCCTTTTCTTCAATATTTTCTTTTCTCTTTTTGAGACGGAGTCTCGCTTTGTCGCCTAGGCTGGAGTGCAATGGTGTGATCTCGGCTCACTGCAACCTCTGTCTCCCGGGTTCAAGCAATTCTCCTGCCTCAGCCTCCCAAGTAGTTGGAATTACGGATGCGCACCACCATGCCTGGCTAATTTTTGTTATTTTTAGTAGAGACGGGGTTTCACTATGTTGGTCACGCTGGTCTCGAACTCCTGACCTCGCAATCCACTCCACCTCAGCCTCCCAAAGTGCTGGGATTACAGGTGTGAGCCACCGCACCTGGCCTTCAGTATTTCCTTTAGCTACCGTTGGTCATTTGGATTCTCATTTTTGTTTTACTATCAGCTTATTTTCTACCCACCTCCTCTCTCCCACAAAGAACATCTGGACTGGAATTACATTAAATTTGTATATCAACTTTGGAAAAACTGTCTTCTTTACAATAGTCTTCTGCATGAAAATTATATAATCTATGTTGTTTTCTTTCAGTAATTTTATAGTGTTCTGTGTAGAGTTCATCTTTCATTTAAGCCAAGGTATTTGATGTTTCTGAATGCTAACATAAGTGTTATCTTTTAAATTTTATTTTCAAACTATCTGTGGCTAGTAGGCAGAAATAAAATTGATTTCTGAAGAGAATTCACTAAATTCACTTATTAATTCTAAGGCTTTATCTGTAGATTCTTTTCAATTTTCTGTGATCATCTGTGGCAACTTTGTTTCTGTCTTTCCAAACTTTATGCTTTTTATTTCTTGTTTGTAACTTCTAACTGGCAAGGACCTCCAACACAATGTCAAATAAAAGTGCTGATGGCAAACATCTTTCTCTTCTTCCATACCTCAAAGAGAAGTTTTCAGTATTTCACCATTTAATATAGCATTTGCTATATGCTTCTTTGTAGATATTCTTTATCACACTGAAAAAATTTCCACCTATTTACAGCTTTCTAATCTAAGGGTTTTATTAAATCAAGACCTCTGAGTATGCCTTTGTAATATTCTGCATAAAATGTGGAGTATACATGTAGCACTTCTAACTACAAACAGAAGAACAGCAATAGATTTCCTAGTGCTAGACCTAGCTTGCATCTCTAGAATACAACTGTGTTTGTGATGTTATCTTTTTTATGTATTGCTGGATTAAATTAGACAACATTTTGTTTAAGATTTTAATACCTATGCTCATAAGACTGGCTGAAAATTTCCTTTCTTGTAAAGTTTTTGTCAGGTTTTGCTACTTAGGTTATGATGGTTTCACAATATAAATTGGGACATGTTACCTCTTTTTTAAAATCCTCTTGAAGTGTTTATATAAGATCAATATTATTTTTTCACTAAATATTTACAAGAATTCCTTGAAGCTTGCTGGGCCTGAAGTCTTCTATAAATAAATATTTTTAAATTATGGGTTTAATATATACAAAAGTATTAACATTTTCTATTTTTTATTGTGCCAGTTTTGATAAGTCATTTTTTATGATTTTGTCTATTTCATCTAAAATTTCAACTTTATTTACATAAGATATTCATATCTATCCTTCCATTATCTTTTTAATTCTGTAGAATCCATATAGCTTTTTCCATTCCAGATATCAGCCAATTGTATTTCTCCTTCTTCATCAACTTTAATAGCACCTTTTTGTTTTTTCATTTTTGAAAGCTTTTTATTGCTGTATTTCCAAATTTACTAATCTTTCCTTCTGTTTAGTCTGTTATTAATCCCATCTAGTGTACTTTTCAACTCAGGCACTGCAGTTTTTATCTCTAGGAGTTTGCTTTGGGTTTATATTCCATGTGTCTACACACATTGTTTAATGTGTCTTTTAGCTTCTCCATGAAATATAGATAAAACTGCTTTAATGTCCTTTTCTAAGCTAATTCTATCATTTCTGGGTCAGTTGTGACTTTTTCCTCACTATGGGTTGTTTACTGTAAAAAAGTAAAGAACATTAGTGAGCTTTGGGGACAGTTTCAAGCAAACTAATAAACGTGTAAGTTGCTGGTGGCAATCTGGATCTACGCAAAGGAATAAAGAATACCAGAAATGGTAACTATGTGGGTAAATGTAAAGCCATTTTTTTTTCTGATTTAAATCTCTTGAAATGATCATTGATTGTTTAAAGCAAAAATAACAAATACATATTGTGGGTTTCCATCAAAGGGAGAAAAAAATGGGAGTGTACAGTAATAAAGTTCTTATACATGATATAGTATAGTATCTTCATATTTTTAGTATGAGATGCATTTTTGCCATGTTGGCCAGGCTGGTCTTGAATACCTGGCCTCAAGTGATTCACACGCCTCAGCCTCCCAAAGTGCTGGTATTAAAGGGGTTAGCCATCACACCCAGTCCAAATATTGTATTTCTTTAAATGAGGTTGTTTCTTGTTTTGATTTGGTCTGCATGTTCTATGAGTTACAGAAAGGCATGCTTAAATCTATTACCACGATCTTCTTTATTCCTTTTTCCTCTCCTCCTGCACACTAAAAACAACCTTGTTTGACCTTTTCCCCATGTCCCATTTACCTCTTAAGTTTTTCTGAACTTTCCATCCTTTTTTCTTTCTGTGCTTCCATCTGCATGTTTTCTACAGACCTATCTTCCAGCTCATTAAATTTCTCTGCTGATGTGTCTGATCTGCTATTAACCCATCTACTGGGTTTATTCAAGTTTCCTCCTGATTCTTCCATATAAATTCCAATTCTCTGGTAAATTTTCTATAACTCATCTATTTTCTTGACCATATCAGTTATAGTTATTTTGCAATCAATATTCAATCACTTGTTTACATTGTGTCTCCCCAACTGCATGTTTAGTTATTTCGAACTATCTCTCCTAGCACGCCTGGAAATTTTGACTGAATGCTGCACCTTATACTTATGGAAAATTACAGAAGCTCTGGATGATGTTATCTTCCTCCAAAGAGAATTCCGTTTTCTTTCAGCAGAAAGAATATTAGCATACCACTCTAGTAACTGTTGAGGCTGATCTATTTTGGTTTGCTCTTACTCTCAGAACAAAATTTTTCTCAGATATCAAGTTGAAAGCCTAGGGTGTATTACCATGGCTCTCTCCTCCTTTGAAGACCATAAACTACAATATTTGTCCCTCCTATTCTGTGAGAGTGTTGAATTTTGGCTAGCGAAAAACTACTTTGTGTCTGAGCCCTAGCACACACAATTAGGAGTTAGCAAATGCCTTAAGTGGATACTACTTACAAAAAGTTGAACTCAGCCAGGTGCAGTGGCTCACACCTGTAATCCCAGCACTTTGGGAGGCCGAGGCGGGCAGATCACCTGAGGTCAGGAGTTTGAGACCAGCCTGGCCAACGTGGTGAAACCCCATCTCTACTAAAAATACAAAAATTAGCCAGGCATGGTGGTGGGCACCTGTAATTCCGGCTACTCGGGAGGCTGAGGCAGGAGAATTGCTTGAACCTGGGAGGCAGAGGATGCAGTGAGCTGATATCATCCCACTGCACTCCAGTCTGGGCAACACAGTGAGATCCTGTCTCAAAAAAAAAAAAAAAAAGTTGAATTCATCCCTGATATTCCTCAGGATCTCGGCTCTGCAAGCCCTGGCTCTTCGGTAACCCCAAACTCCAATTTTGTCTCCCTGGTTGAATGACTGCTCTAGGCTACTGCTCTCTGTGTAGCCCCTATGCCATGCACTGAGAGTCGGGAAATGTACCAAAGGAAAATGTACAAAGCTTATCTCAATGTGTTTACCTATTCTCTGGGCTCCTGACCCCTGAAGCCCTGGCTGTCTTAGTTTCTAATACCTCCCTCTTCTTTTTTTTTCAATCAAGGAGGTGGGTGGGGAAGGGTGTGTGGCTATGTATGTCTGGTATTTTACACAGATAGGCAGAAAGGTTAATCTAATACCAGTATTCTGTCATATCTGGATGCAGAAAACCAAAATCTTCAGCTCCTTTGACATCCACATTATTTGGTCATAAAGTCCCAGCATTACTACTTCCTAATCGTTTCCTAGTAACCACACTATCATCTATGTTTAGGTCTTCATCACCACTAAGACTACTGCACAGAGCAGTATTAGGTATTTCTGATTCTAACCCAACCACTTCACCAGAAATTCTCACCTAGCTGGTCACCATTAGAGATCATTTTTTAAAGTACATATTTCTGGGCCCTATTCATAATGACACAGTAACTGATTTGGTAGAACTGCAATGGAATCCTGGGATTACCACCACTACCACCACCCCCCACCCCCCAACTGCCCCA
Organism: Hylobates moloch; assembly: GCF_009828535.3. Lineage (NCBI taxonomy): Eukaryota > Metazoa > Chordata > Mammalia > Primates > Hylobatidae > Hylobates > Hylobates moloch. The sequence goes on from NW_026652283.1 coordinate 43,971,422, forward strand.
TAAACCCTCTCTCTAAGTGACTGTGATGTAATTATTACAGAGACTGCCATGTGAGAAGAATCATTCCTCTATGCCTAGGCTACCAGTTTCCTTTCTGAACTAGAAATCTGAGTATGTCACTCTGATTATAATCTGTCATCTGTTTAATCATTATCTTTCTACAAGTAAAAGGATCCTAGGAGTACCATATTAGTGCAATGATGTATGGGTATGTGTTCATATTTATGTGTGTGCATGAAGTGGGAGAACGAAAGAGAGAGGGAGAGAGAAAAAGAGGGTGAAAGCTAGAGGGAGAAAATGAAAACAAGACTGAAAGAGAATCTAAGCATAAGTATGAGAGATGTATGGCTCTGGAGTACTCATAGTCTAGTAGGGAAGAAAACAGATGAACAAAACTGGATTCATGAACTTCCCAGAGTCTTTTTAGGGTTTTGAGACACAAGATTAAGAAACTGTCTTATAAAGAAGAGACAGATATATACCTGTATCCCACTAGGGATATAATGACCCATCACAAAGTTGTGACTCAACCATCAAAATGTAGCAAACAACCATGTACTATTTCTGGCTATATTCCTAGACTTGAATATCATGAAAATAGGTAGACCACCATCCCAGTGAACTCTATGAGGCTGTCCAATTATTTATTTTACTAGATTCTGTTAACTCCCCAGAATTTGACAATCTTTTTTTCAACCGCATATTTGGAGAGGTAATTAACGATTCTGAAACAAACTGACTCAATAAAATGATGGCTCACAAATTCTATCAATGGGAATTGTGAGAGCCAAGAATTTTTAAATGAGTATAGAACTTCTCAATAAGGACTTTCCAATTTCTCCTGAGAGATATTTTTGTTCTAATTTGTGCATACCTCAAAACATTCTGAATTTAGCCTTCAAGCTACCATGTATAGGGTAGACAAATTTATATAATCTTTAAACTGAACCATATAGGATTCTATCATTACAAAGGCAAATTAAATGTACTATGCAATGACATTTCAATAATGTTTAAAAAAATGAAATTACTTTGTTAGTCACAGTGTTGATTGCCAGAGTTGGAGAGGCACTTCCCGAAATAATACACTCCATTCCCAAAGAATCTGAATCTATGCTATATGGAGTTGAGGCCTAAAATACAAGAACAAAATAAATAATTATTAGCTCATATATCCAGCAACTTTAACACAGTTTGAAGGGATCTCATCAAATTCTCGAACATCCAGTTTTGTGCTTTGTTTCTGAAAATGAATTTAAATCACTAGTGAAATCTCTTCTACTATATTTTAGTATGCTACTGACTTGATATTACAAAGTCCTTTGGTACGGCTACTCTCTAACAACTCTTTTAATTTACTGGAGGATAGGCTGACAAAAATTATAAACAAACTTCTGTAGTGAAAATTGCTAATGATCCCCTAATATCCATTCTCCCCTCATCCCTTTCAGTAATAGATATTTACAGTATCTACTCATGTCTGCCCAGCCACAGACTACCTTTCTAGATTCATGAGGAGCTACTTGTGGCCATGTGACTACGGTGTGACCAATGGGATGTGAGCAGGAGTGATGTGTGCCACTTCTGGGTCATGTCTTTGAAAGAAACCTGCTTGCCCACCATTCATTCTTTCTCTCTTATTGCAGATTTAAGACAGATATGGCGGTGGTGATCTTGCTTAACCATAAATAGCTGAGGGTAATACCCTGGGAAAATACTGGAAAAACAGGATTAGAAGGAACCTCGACATCTGAATGACCTTGTGAAACACAGCTGTTTGTATCTCTGACCTACCCATCAGTTTGGGCTTCTACCTGACAGAGAAATAAATCTCTCTGGTTTAAGCCAGTTACAGATTTTTAAAACTTTTGCTATTTATTTTTATTGATACATATTAGATGTACATATTTTGAGTATAATACATGTGATAATTTAATACATTCATATAATCAAATGAAAAATTTGAGATATCCTCAAATTTTATCTTTTGTTTATGCTGGGAATATTCAAATTATTCTAAGCTATTTTGAAATATACAATCAATTAATGTTTACTACAGCCACCCTACTGATTTATCAGACATCAGGTCTTATTTCTTCTTCTTATTATTATTTTTTGGGATGGAGTCTCGCTCTGTTGCCCAGGCTGCAGTGCAGTGGTGCAATCTCGGCTCACTGCAACCTCCACTTCCCATGTTCAAGCGATTCTCCTGCCTCAGCCTCCCAAGTAGCTGGGATTACAGGTGTGTGTCACCACTCCTGGCTAATTTTTGTATTTTTAGTAGAGACAGGGTTCACCATGTTGGCCAGGCTGGTCTCGAACTCCTGACCTAAAGTGATCCACCTGCCTCAGCCTCCCAAAGTGCTACTACAGGCCTGAGTCATCATGCCCAGCCAGTTCTTATTTCTTCTATCTAAGTGTATATTTATATCCATTAATCAACTTGTCTTCATCTCCCTTCCCCCTCCCCTTCCTGGCCTCTGATAATCACCAATCTACTTCCTATCTTCATGTAATCCACTTTTTTAGCCACCACATATGAGTGAGAATACACAATATTTGTCTTTCTGTGAGTGTATATCAGTTATAGTTTTATTTTTCCTCCTCTGCTAGAGCAACTGAACGATCTCCTAAATATACTTCATATGTACTGTTTAGAGTTAACATGGGTGTTAAAAACAATACGGAAAGTTTTCTGCTATTAGAATTTTGAATATATACATTGTGATAACTCCTCTCTCTCTCCTAAAAAATGGTTTTTATTGCTTCATTGAGCCCTCAAAATTTCAACTTCAAGGGTAAATGTTAAAGAGGGGCAAACAGAAGTAATTTATGATTATGATGCTAGCTGCATATATATTCCCTCTCTGGCAAAAACTATTTGTCCCACACATGATCCTAATTGTATATGCATTTCTAAAAGATCATACCAGATGAGCGAGAGAGCAATTTCACCAAGACACATTTCTGAAATTAATCTATCCTTTAATCCCTCAGCATTTTTCTCATTCCAGATAATCTAATCAACCTTCAGGCAGAGAATAGGGATCTTGATTGAAAAAGACCAGAGCTACCCCTACAAGCTAGAATCCAGTACTTAGGTCCCAGGTACACATTGAGAGCAAGGTGAAATAGAAGAGCTATAAAAACATCTCTATTTACGCCTCAGTTTTAGTGCCAGCCAACCAAGCTATAATTAAGTTAACACAGAAGATTACTTTAGAAAGGTACAAATCTCATATTCCCTTAACTCAACTCAGTCATCTCAGTCTGAACTATTGGTTCACTAATTCTCATTCTTCCCTTCTGGTAGGAAAAGGGAAATTTTTGTATTCTGATTTCATGTAAATTACTCGAACTTTATACTTGTTTTCTCATCTATAAAAAGAAGATTATGCTACTTCCTTTAGAGGTCTGTTAAGAACATCAACACAGTATTTCATGTAAAGCACTTAGCATGGTAACTGAAACACAGTAAGTGCTGGCCACTATGATGACCACTAGAATATATCTGCTACTGATGCCAAGGATCTGCTGATATAAATACTCATCCCTCAACAAAATACTAGTAAATCATATTCAACAGTTCAGTAAAAGGATCATTCACCATGATCAAGTGGGATTTATCCCTGGGATGTAAGGCTGATTCAATATACATGCACTAATAAATGTGATTCACCATATTAAGAGAATCAAAGACAAAAAGAATGAAGGATCATCCCAAAGATATTTTAAAAAGCATTTGACAAAATTCAATATCCTTTCATGACAAAAACACTCAACAAATAAGGTACAGAAGGAACATTCCTCAACACAATAAAGGTCATATATAATAAGTCCATAGCTAACACCATACTCAATGGTGAAAAGTTAAAGGCTTTTCCTCTTAAGACCAGGAACAAGACAAGGATGCCCACTGTCACCATTTCTATTCAACATAGTACTGGATGGCCTAGCCAAAGCAATTAGGCAAGAGAAGGAACTAGAGATGCTCATCGACTTATGATGGGGTTACGTCCCAATAAACCCATCATATACTGAAACTACCGTAAGTCAAAAATGTACTTAATGTACTTAACCTACTGAACATCACAGCTCAGCCTAACCTACCTTAAACATGTTCAGAACACTTACATTAAGCCACACATGAGCAAAAGCATCTATTTTATAATAAAGTGTTAAATATCTCATGTAATTTATTGAATACTATATTGAAGGTGAAAAACAGAATGGTTGTATAGGTACTTGAAGTACTGTTGCTACTGAATATGTGCTGCTTTTGCACCATCATAAAGTCAAAAAATGTTAAGCTAAAACACTCTCTAAGTCAGGTACTATCTACAAAAGGTGTCCAAATAGGAAACAATGAAGTGAAATTGGCTCTGCTGACATGCTCTTATATAGATCAAATCCTAAAGACTTCAACAAAAACAGAACAGTATTCAGTAAAGTTGTAAACAAATTCAGTAACGTTGCAGGATACAAGGTTAACCTATAAAAATCAGTAGCATTTCTATACACTAACAACAAACTACCTAAAAAAGCTATTAAGAAAACGATTCTTTTTTTTTCTTTCTCCAAGATGGTAGATTAAAGGGATTAACATGCCCCTCCCACTTGGAAAAATAAAATCATGTGTAGAGATTCATGCTGTGAACTTTTTTCCTAGAAGTAACACAGGAACTTAACAGAAAAACTGAAAGAAAATGCAGACCTTTTGAAATAAGTGGCAGGCAGCAGCCTACACCATGAAGCAGGTAGAAAACTGTTGTCTCTAGAGCTTGAGTGGGAGAGAGACTTCCTCCATGACACATACTCCCACTAGGGAGTCAGGCCAGTGGGAAATGCCTTAACCCTACCCAGGTATAAAATTCCTTAACCCGATCCAGGCCACAGGGGAATGCCTTAATGCTACCCAGTGCTGGAGCTGACTTAATGAGCAGTGGGGAGAATATGAGGAGAAGCGGCATCACGACATGCTTTTACATCCATTCCCAGACTCCAACAGGCCCTGAGGGAAGCCATTCCTGATCCTATCTCAGGGAAGACTGCCAGCTAATTCAGGCAGAGGTCACAGGTTGAGAGACGCTCCCAACTGAGACTTGTGATATAATCTTGAGTGCAGATGGAACCCCTTGGCCAGAACCGAGGGGCAAGTGAGAAGTGTGCTATAGCCACAGGTGCAGGAGCTGGGTGTCCCTGCTTTGCAGGCAGACCTGGAGGGATATGGCCTGAAAACTGTGGTTTCTGTCTTGGCTGGGAAGGCTTATAGCCTGGGGCAGTTTTGAGTTCTAAGTGCAGGCTGCCTACAACCCAACTAGCTGCCGCTAGCAGAACACTGGGTGTGAGATCTGTGTTGCCAAGTCCGTGGGAGCTGAGTGGGGCTTAATGCCATTTGCTACACCCAATGCCCCATGCAGATTATTTCATGCATCAGAGGCAGCTGTGCTTCACCCTGTAACACTATCTCGACAGCCACGGAACTGCCCTCTGACCCCCACTGGGGCCACTGCTTGCACCCACATGTGAAAAGCCAGAATGCAGACTTGCTTGACCCGGCCCCCATCTGGCTTTGTCCCTTCACTCGTCCTGGTAGCATAACACAACAGACTGGGACTTTGGGAAGCTCCATGGCCCCACCTATGGCCTGAGACACCAGAGTACCTTGGGTAACATAAGGCAAGCACAAATCCCACCACTACCACCATAGTTGGTGTTCTTTTGCAAGCATCACCTCTTGAGGCCAACCAGCACAGCCCATTACAACATCTGCAGGGACAATAACACCACCCTGAGGAAGGATAAATTTTTTGCATGACCTCAGCTATCGTCATTGCCTGTATCACCTTGGCTAACCAGAAGGTCTTGAGTCTGTCCACGTGCCCAGTACATTACTACTACAGTTGTCATTTGAGAAAGCCAACACAAGCTGGCATTTGAGAAAGCCAACACAAATCTCAAGGAGATTTCCTGGAGATAACCAAGGAAATCTCATAGTCTACATAACTCCCTTCCCACCCCCATCAGAGCTGGTGCTGGTACCCGCTGCTGGGAGACTAGAGGACAGGTCACATCACTGAATCCCTTGCATACATTCCCCAGCACCAGCCTGGAGTGGGGCAACCCCACTGAGCAGCTACACCCAGAAGAGCAGCAAGCTCCACAATAGTCTGGCCCTCAGGGACTGCTACTCCGAAGGGAAGGGGCGGGGCAGGGAGTGCACTACATTAAGGGAGCACCTCATGAGACAAAAGAAACAAGACTGCAGGCCTCAAGTCCTTTAACTTTCCACTTGTGGGGGAGTTTCTTTTATCAGAGAAACGTGCAGTGCTAAGCTCAGTGGGGGAAGTTTGTTTGGCCTACCCCAAAGTCAGGCAGCCCTGGTGCTCGTGAAGGGTCTTGAAGAAGGGGATTTCTTCTCCTCTCGCCCATCATTGCAGACACAGCTGGGGCGTCCCCCATGAGAGCTTGGCATGGGTGCATCTGTAGATACTCTTCCTGGAACACTTGGGGTAATTGCATCCTTACAGGAGGTGTGCCCTCCAGATTCAGGCTTCCATGAGAGGTAGAGTCAAAATCCCTCTTTACATGGAACATCACATTCCTGCAGATGAAAAGAGATGCCTGTCTGATCTGAATAGCTGGAACATCTGGTCAGGAGTGTGACTGGGAGGTGACTGTTTTCCTGCTGGCCTGAAAGACAGCTTTGGTGGTTTCCTTCCTTCCCCTTGAAAAGACCTCAGTGCATTTCACTGAGAGCTTCCCTAGCAGCCTCTGCCAAGGCTGGAAACTTTGCCCACCACTGGGGTATTGCCTTTACTACCTCCTTTGGCCATACCTGTGGATACCTCCTATCAGCCTGAAGCCTAAACTATTCAACTCAGTAAATAAAGTACTGGAGGAGAAAATTTTTAAATGCACACCACTGGGGAACAAGATAAGCTTCAAGAGACCTCTGCCATTCCAGCTCCACTGGAGATAGTGAGCCTGCTCACACATCCAGCACAATGCTACTACAACCAGCATTTGAGAAAGCCACTACACAAAGATTCTCTGTAACCAAGAAACTCATACAGAGTGTTCACCACGGAAAGCACCCAGAGCCAAAGCTGGGTGACAATAAACTATAAACATTAAAGTTACATCCTGGAGTAGTGGCGGTGAGGGGGGCCGGGGAAGGTAAGAAATGAAAAGACACAGTTGAATCAAAAATAAATTCAAAAATAATTAGAAGTGGCTGGGCACAGTGGCTCATGCCTGTAATCCCAGCACTTTGGGAGGCGAAGGTGGGTGGATCATTTGAGGTCAGGAGTTCGAGACCAGCCTGGCCAACATGGTGAAACCCCATATCTACTAAAAATACAAAATTTGGCTGGGCATGGTGGCACGTGCCTGTAGTCCCAGCTACTCGGGAGGCTGAGCCAGGAGAATGGCTTGAACCCAAAAGGCAGAGGTTGAGCCAAGATGGTGCCACTGCACTCCAGCCTGGGCGACATAGCAAGACTCCGTCTCAACAACAACATAATTCAAAAAGTTAATTGTGAATTTACTCAAAGAAATACAAGGTGAAAATGCAACAGAAAAAATTTAAAAAAACAATTCAGGATATGAGGGAAAAATTTTCCAAAGAGACAAGTATTTTAAAGCAAAACCAATCAGAACTTTGGAAATAAAAGACCTATTTAGAGAACTACAAAATGTGGTAGAAAGTTTTAACAACAGACTAGACCAGGTAGAAAAAAATAATTTCAGAGGTCGAAGACAAGGCTTTCAGGTTAACCTCATCAGATAAAAATAAAGAAAAAAAAAATGAAAAGAAATGAACAGTCTCCAAAATATATGGGATTATGTAAAAGAGCCAAACCTAACAATCATAGGTGTTCCTGAGGGAGAAGAAAAAGTTAAAATTTGGAAAACCTATTTCAGGGAATAATGGAGGAAAATTTCCCTGGTCTTGCTAGAGATACAAGAAACTCAAAGAACTTCTGGGAGATTCACTGCAAAAAGGACATCACCAAAGGAATAGAGTCATCAGATTATGTAAAGTCAAAGTGAAAGAAAAAGTCTAAGAGCAGTTAGACAAAAGCATCAGGTAATCTATAGAAGAAAACCTATCAGACTAACAGCAGACTTCTCAGCAGAAACCTTACAAGCCAGAAGGGCTTGGGGTCCTGTCTTTACTCCTTAACAGAATAACTGTCAGCCAAGAATTTTGTATCTAGCAAAAAAAAAACAAAACCAAAAAAAAAAACTAAGTTTCATAAGTGAAGGAGAAATAAAGTCTCTCAGAAAAGGAAATGCTAAGGAAACTTGTCAATAATAGGCCTGCCTACAAGAAATGCTAAAAGGAGTTCTTGAAACAAAAGGCTGATGTGCAAAAGAAGAGAAACTCCTGAAAGTATAAACTTCACAGGGCTTGTGAAACAATAACACAAGGAAGAAAAGAAAGTCACTACATAACAATAACAATCAACAGCATGACTGGAACAGTATCTCACATCTCAATATTAATGTTGAATGTAATGGTCTAAATGTTCCACTTGAAAGATATACACTAGCTGAATGGATTTAAAAAAATCACAAACCAAGTATCTGCTGTCTTCAGAAGACACACCTAACATGTAAGGATTCTTAAAGACTGAAGATAAAGGAGTGAAAAAAGATATTTCCGGCAAATGGAAGCCAAAACCAAGCAGGAGTAGCTACTCATGTATCATGTAAAAAAGACTTTAAAACAACAATAGTTAAAAAAAAAAAAAAGACACGATTATATAATGATAAAAGGATCAATTCAACAAGAAGATATAACAAACCTAAATACACATGCGCCTAACTCCAATGCTCCCAGATTCATAAAATCACTAGTACTAGAGCCAAGAGACATGGTACACATACACAATGGAATATTATTCAGTCTTTAAAGAACAGGAAATTCTGTCTAGGGGGCATTATGCTAAGTGAAATAAGCCAGCCACAGATAGAAAATGCTGTATAATTTCACCTATATGTGGAATCTAAAAAAACCCCAAACTCATAAAACCAGAGAATAGAATGGTGATTACCAGAAGTGGGAACAGGCAAAGAGGAGACACTGGTCAATGGGTACAAAGTTCTGGTGTTCTACTGCACATCCCAATGACTACAGTTAATAATATATTGTATATTTCAAAATAGCTGAGAGGATTTTAAATGTTCTCACCACAAATGATATCTGAGGTGATAAACTAATTAGCCTAATTTGATCATTCTACAATGTATACATGTGCTGAAACATCACATTGTACCCCATAAATATATACAATTATTGTCAATTAAAAATAAAACAAAGTAAAAACAAAGGAATACTCAATGGTGACTAATAAGAAAGGTGACAGCTTCGGTATGAGGCACTGTACTTCCACATAGCTTCAACTATTACAAAACAGTAAATTAAACAAACAAGCTTTTAATTATTTGTTCATGAATACTTCAGTTTCGATAGAGAGAGTAAAGGCACTCTCTTCACATACTCTGATATACTCAATAGTATGGTACATATTTTTATTTATAGGTGCACTGATTTTATGTTCTTAATAGGCGAAAAGTAGTCTGATCAGTAAAGCCAATAGATCTAGGCATCCCAAAATGTATTTGGATAATTTATTACAGCAGCCATCAACCGAAATTCTGGACAAAGAAAGTACCAATGAATCTAATCTGGTGGCACCAGTTAACTCAAGAAAGGTCCTTTCTGGAGTTCCCTAATTATACCTATTTGAGTTCTACTTCCTGTTTGGCAGTGTGATACCCCTATAGACCAACCTTCTGCTGATAACTATAAAGTATTATGGTGAGAAAAAATAGCTTCCTGAGCATTCCAAAGGGTAAATAAAATAGGCAGGTTGGGGAGGTAAGTCAAAACTTGGGAAGAATGTGGGTGAGTTTCCTGTTTGTTGCAGCTTTGCCCCAAGATTAGGCAATAGATGTGGAGTGCAGACAGCTAAAGCTGTTCTTCTGTCAGGAGGAACTAGGGAAAAGACCCCAGGTAAACACAGCCAGCCACCAGAGAGAAAAGGGAATCCCATAAGAGAGAAAGTTGAAAGAGATCCCATAATCCTGTGTATGACACAGCACAAATGTGCCAGGCTGAGGCCTGAACCATGCATATACAGATTTGCATCAAAGCAGAGGCTTAAGGATCAAATTGAAATTGGAACCACTGCTCACAGAAGGTGAAAGAGAAAGCTTACAATATAACACAGATAAGACAGCTGAAGTACAGATATCAATATTCTATAGATTATTCTAGAACCCAGAGTCTATAAAAACATAATATTCACAATGTCTAGGACACAGTCCAAAATTACCTGACACACAAGTAACTGAAAATATAGCCCATTCTTGGCAGAAGGGGAAATCTACAGATGCCCACTCCAAAAAAGACTCAGTTGTTGGAATTATGAGATAAGGAGTTTAAAACAGCTATTATAATCATTTATGCTCAATGAAACAAAGTTAAAAAAATACTTGAATGGAAATATAATAAAGGAAATCTCAAGAGAAAAATTTAAAAAATCAAAATTTTAGAATGGAAAAATATCCAAAAGAAAAATATATCAATGGATGGCCTTAATATTGAAATGGAAATGAGTAAGTAAAGAATCAGTAAACTTAAAGGTGGATCAGTAACCAATCTGAAGAACCAAAAGCTTATGAAAAAAAGAACAGAGCCTCAGAAGGCTGTGGGACAATCTCAAAAGGTCTAATGTATATCTGTGATTTATGGAAGAACAAAGAGAGAAAAGGGCAGAAAAAAATAGAAGAAAAAATGACTAAAATCTTTGAAACTTTAGTAAAAGACAAATTTAACAAATTCAAGAAGCTCAGTAAACCCCATAAAAATAAATGGAAGGAAAAACCACACTTAGATACATCATAATCAAATTCTTGAAAATAAAGATAGAAAAAAGCTAGAGAAAAACTACATATCACATGCAGGTAAACATCGACTGGGAAATGACTGTGGATTTCTCATCAGAAATGATGGAGGTCATAAGACAGTGAACATCTTTAAAGTGCTAAAATAAAACAGAATTATCAATCCAGACTGTATATCTAATAAAAAACACTCTTCAAAAATGAAGGCAGGCTGGGCGTGGCGGCTCACACACCTAGCACTTTGGGAGGTTGAGATGGGAGGATCACTTGAGGCCAAGAGTTTGAGACCAGCCTGGTCAACATAGTGAGACACCCATCTCTAAGGGGGAAAAAAAATTATATATCATATCATATACATATATATGTGAAACAGACAATTTTAAAAAATGAAGGCAAAATAAATACATTTTCAGGGAAAGAAAAACTAAGTGAATTTGTTGCTAGGAGACCTGTACTATAAGAAAGTTCTTTAGGCAGGGGAAAATTATAGCAAAGAAAAAACCTGGACCTTCTGAAACAAATGAAAGCACCAGAAATGGTAGACACTGGGTAAATATAAAAGACTACTGTTTTCCTCTTAAGTTTTAAAAATCACATAAATTATTTAAGGCAAAAGTTGTAACACTGTCTTATGAACATCTACAGATGTAACACATATTACAACTATGGGGTATAGAGAGGGAAAGAACAAAGAGGATCTATATGGTTGGAAGATTTTTACATTTATATGGAGTGATACACCAATAACTGAGTAGACTGCAAAAGGTTAAGGATGTACACTGAAATTCCTAGATATAAATAAATAAATAGGAACAGCTAAAAAGCCAACAGATAAATTAAAATGAGATACTAAAATATATCCAAAATAATCTAAAAGAAAGCAGGAAAAGGGAAAAGAGATGAAACTAAAAACAGAGGTCAAACAGAAAACAAAACATAAACCTAAATCAGTCATATTAATGATTTCATTAAATGTTAATGTAAATGCTCAATGAAAAGGCAAAGACTTTCAGAGAGGCTAAAAAAGCAAGACTGATAAATGCTGTCTGCTGATCTGGGGTGGAGAGGAGGAGAGGAACAGGAAAACTGTCTCTATTTGCAGATGACACAATTACTTATGACAAATCTCAAGAGGCATCTTCAAATAACTATTAGAACTAACAAGATAATAAAATACAAAGTTAATATATAAAAATTAATTATATTTTTATATACTAGCTACAAGCAATTGGAAAATGGATTTAAAAATACTTTGCAATAGGCTAGGCACAGTGGCTCACTCCTGTAATCCCAGCACTTCGGGAGGCCGAGGGTGGCGGATCACAAGGTCAAGAGATCAAGACCATCCTGGCCAACATGGCGAAACCCCATCTCTACTAAAAACACAAAACTTAGCTGGGTGTGGTGGCATGCACCTGTAGTCCCAGCTACTCGGGAGGCTGAGGCAGGAGAATGGCCTGCACCCGGGAGGCAGAGGTTGCAGTGAGCCGAGATTGTGCCACTGCATTCCAGCCTGGTGACACAGCAAGACTCCACCTCAAAAAAAAAAAAAAAATCCTTACAATATCATTGAAAAACAAAATACTCAGGATTAAATCTAACTGGAAGCATCCATGTCTCTATGCTGAAAACCAAAAAACACTCCTCAGAGAAATTAAATTAGACCTAATGAATGGAGAAATATAACATTTTTATGGATTAGAATATTCAATATTGCTAGGATGTCAATTTTCTCCAGATCACTGCTTACCTGGGGACAAGAGTGGAGTGAACTTCTGGGGATGATGAAAATGTTAATGTGCCACTGTTGATAATTTCACAGTTGTACAGATCCCAAAACTCCTCAACTTATAAACTTTAAATATGCAGTTAACTGTACAACTATCCCTCAATAGTGTTGTAAAAAAACAAAATCCTACCCATTCATCACAATGATCTCTTATGAAACTTTTCATGATCTCCATCTCTAACCAGACAGGATTTCCACCATTTTTAACCCCCAGGAAATTCTACTTAGGCATATATATTAGAGACAACATGCAGTGCTCCCACATAATGTATACTCAGTAGTTTTCCCAATTGAAATAAACATTTATTCAGTTCTACAGCTAAGAGTAAGCATGTAGATTGCAATTCTTCCTGTGCTCACTTACACCCTTTCCTTTAACTAAATCCTCACTCTTTCTCAGACTCCACCTCAGAGAGGGAAGGCACACAGTGCGGGAATCACTTAATCAACAAAACCACTCTGGTATTATAATTGAGAAACTGAATTACAAGTAACAGCAGATACATGTCCAGATGGAGAGTATCCCACCTAGAAAAATGTTCTCTTTTCTATTTATCCATCTATCCTCCAGTTCTTTTACTGATTATACTTGTAATCACCTTCAGGTGATTGTAAACACCTTCAGGAAAAAGTAATGTGTATTTCTTCCATCTTTGTTCCAAAAAAAGCTGGATAATTGCAGACAATGTGTTGATTTTTCCGCAAGGACCAATATGTTTAGGATAGTGAGTTGACAGATCTGGCCTCTTCTCCCCCATATAACTTTTATAACAATGCATTATAAGATTTTAGGCAAAACTATCCACGGCAATTTCCTGCTAACTGATCTTTTGCCCTTGTTCCCTTACCACTTATATTCTACACAACAGCTAGAGTGACCGTGTTAAAATTTAAGTCACATCATATCACTACTCTATTCATATCCCTCCAATGGCTTTCCACCTCCTTCAGAATAAAGATTGTCTTTACAATGGCTTAGAAAGCCCTGCACAATTTGCCTCCTGCTCCCACCCCTTACTTCTCTAATGAGAAGTCCTATCACTACTCCTCCCTCCACAAACACTGTCCAGCCACAGTAGCCTCCTTGTTGTTTCTCACCATGCCTAGTACATCTCTACCTCAGAGCCTTTGCACTTGTAGGACAGCAGATTCCCAGGCCTGTACAGCTGACAATCCACTTACATTTATATAAAGAAACTACAGCCAGAAAAATTAAATACTTATTCTAAGTTATAACATACACCTTTAAAACTAGGTCTCCAAACTTCCAGGTTAGTTCAGGAGTCCTCTCTTTTCCAGTTTCACTTTCTGCGGTTTCAGTTTCCTGTGATCAACCATGGTCTAAAAATATTAAATAAAAAAATTCCCGAAATAACAAATTCATAAGTTTTAAATTGCATGTTATTCGGAGCAGGGTGATAAAATCTTGTGTCACCCCACTCTGTCCCACCTGGGACATGAATCATCCCTTGTCCATCATATCATCCACTTTGTATACACTACCAGCAGCCCTCTTGGTTATCAGATTGACTGTCGTGGTATCGCTTTATTATTATTGTTGTTAACCTCTTACTGTGCCTAATTTATAAATTAAACTTTATCATAGGTATGCCTGTTTAGGAAAAAAACATGGTATATATAGGGTTCAGCACTGTCTGGTTTCAGGCAGCCACTGGGGGTCTTGGAATGTATCCCCCTCAGGGAGGTCTACTGTACCATTTCCCATAAATCTTGTACCAAATAAAAATGATACCCTCATGACTTTATAACGTAACTTGGCTTTGCGCTTACTATGCAAAAACATGGTAAAATAGTAACCTAAACAGAAACTTTAGGTCTTTAAATGATGTTAAAACACAAAGCAATCTAAAGTTTTGGATGCCCAGCATGGTGGCTTATGCCTATAATCCTAGCACTTTGAGAGGCCAAGGCAGGAGGTCTCGGCCAGGTGTTTGACACAAAGAAAGACCGGTCTCTACAAAAATAAGAAAAACTAGGTGGGCATAGTGGCATGTACCTATAGTCCCAGCTAATCAGGAAGCTAAACAGTTGAGGATAGCTTGAGCCCAGGAGGTCGAGACTACAGTGAGCCACGGTCACAACACTGTATTCCAGCCTGGGCAACAGAGTGAGACTTTGTCTCCAACAAATAAAGTTTTGGAGTTTTCTTTTTACAATTTCCATTTTCTACCACTGGCAACACCCCTATCCTCACTCCTAGCAGCTTTAAATGTTCAGACAGTTTACATTTCTAACAGGTGCATTATTTCCTAATTATAACTCTTTCAAAGTACCTTACCTGGGCTAAGCATACAACACAGTAAATATCTGAAATCACTACCCATATGCAATAGTCACATTCAGAGTTCCAGCTTCTACTGTAAAAGTGTTGAATGCGTCACTTATATTTTTTAACTCTGAATATGGAACTTAGGCACACTAAGCAGTGACCAGGAAGAGACTATTTCAATTACATGAAACAATACACTCAAAAAGATACACCGTGAGTCTACTAATTTAAGAGGAACAGCTGTGCACATACACACTTGAAAAGAGACAAAGTATGTTTTTAAAGGATTTCCTGGGCTAGGAATTGAAAATCCAGGAGGCTGCAAAGGAAAAAACAAAAACAAAGGGTCTGAAAACACACTCCACCAATAGGAAAAAAGTAAAGACACGGCAAAAACCACCTAAACCCACCCATATCCCACCTACACTCTGAAGGTTGCTTACTACAAATATCAGCAACTTTCTCCTCCAGGGCTTTTTTTCTGATTGGGAAGCATGCTTTGGCTTCATGCAGGACAAGCCAAAGGTGCTGAAAAGCTAAAGTCCCTAGAAGAATCACTCAATTAATGAGAAGGAAGAACTGATGGATAAATATCCCACTCGTTGGCCTGCAGCTCTAAACTGCCTCCCAGAGTCCCCAGTGAGATCGAGCTCTAGGTGCTAACAGTTTTAACTGACTGGGTAATTTACCCTTATTGGCTTCATTCCCTGTCCTATCTCCTTGCCCTACTTTGCAAGGATCATCCTCAAACTACCTGTGCTCAATTCCTTGCCTACTTCTGAGGAAACCCAAACCATGGCAGACATCTTTTCTTTTTCTCTAAAGGAAAGTCTCCTAGGATAGATACAAAATCTTCCTTTAATGCAATAGTTCTCAAATTTTTAGTCTCAGGCCAATAAACATTAATTCATTTAAAACCAACAAGAATAAACATACATGTTAACATAATATTAATTTGCATAAACATTCTCCAAAACAAAAATATTTAGAAGAATGGCATTAATTTACGTATTTTTAATTGCTATAATGCTTGCCATTATAGAAGACACATCTGCCTCAGCATTCAATCTATGGCAAAATCACATGTCATGTAGTCTCTAGAAAAGTTGTGAGCGATAATGAATGAAAAAAGCAAAGAACATCTGAGTTTTATTATGAACATAGTTCTGACCTCATGTGCTCCCTGAAACAGCCTCACACACTGAGAACTACTGAGACAGCATCATAAGTTTCTATAAGCAAAGAA
Source organism: Hylobates moloch (assembly GCF_009828535.3). Lineage (NCBI taxonomy): Eukaryota > Metazoa > Chordata > Mammalia > Primates > Hylobatidae > Hylobates > Hylobates moloch. Next base: position 43,987,664 of record NW_026652283.1, read on the forward strand.
TAACATTAGAAAATAGTCAAAAGATTTAAGTTAAAAAGGGGGTTGGGGGGATCAAAGAATGAATAGACAAGAATATGATTTCTTGATTATCAACATGATAAAAATAACTTGGAGCGCTCACTGTTTTGAGGCATTTCTTTCTTTTATTGAGAAAGGGTCTTGCTCTGTTGCTCAGGCTGGAGTGCAGTGGCACAATCATGGCTCACTGCAACCTCAAACTCCTGGGCTCATGCAATCCTCTGGCCTCAGTCTCCCCAGTAGCTGGGACTAGAGGCAGGTACCACCACACCCAGTTTTCTTTTTTTTTTTTTTTCTTTTGGTAGAGATGGAGAGGTGGGTCTTATCTTGCTGCCCAAGACTCTCAAAGTGCTGCGATTACAGGCATGATCCACTGCTAAAAAACTACCTAAGATACATGTTCCCTCTTCTACTCCTTGACACTAGTTTCCTTGTAATAGTTTAATTGCTTGCAAGCCCAAATTAAAAAGCAAAATGCAGAAAGGTCAGGAAACTGGCCAAGCACAGGTGGCTCACACCTTAATCCCAGTACTTTGGGGGGCCAAGGCAAGAGAACTGCTTGAGCCCAGGAGTTTGAGACCAGCCTGGGAAATGTAGCAAGACCCTGTCTCTATTTAAAAAAAAAAAAAAAAAAAAGAAGAAGAAGAAGAAAAAAAAGATATAAAAAGTTGAAAAATAAGGAATTACTATCTTTCTTGGATTCCATGCTCAGTCAACCATACTGACCTGTCTTGCAATTTGAGGGCATTCCTTTTTACGACCAGTTTTTCACTTTCCAAATCCCACTAATCTGCCCTATTTCAGTTCATCCATCAGGCCTCCAATTAACATCACTTCTTCAAGAAAATCTTCCCTGATTCTTAGATTGTTATGCCTCTCTCCTACATGGCCCCACAGTTCTCAAAGACCCTTATCTTTCTGTGACCACATAATTTATCATCCACAAGCTATCTGGAGAATGAATGCAGAACTAGTAGTTATGCTGAGACAATAAGCAACACCAGGAATGTACATTCATCCTACCTTATCAGTTTATCTTCCAAGCTTGAGTAAGAGCTTCATGAGGAGAAGGTATGACTGTCTTGTTTACCAACTGTTCCCTCAACACTTAACTCAGTGCTTAGAATACAAAAGGTGTGGTCTGATAAGCATGAATTTTTATAATGCAAATTAACTTCAAAAAGGAAAATCTTATCCAGACAAAATTAACTACTGTGTTCCCACTCAAATCCTAATACTTTTCTATCCAATACCTTTAATAAAGACCTCTTATCTTGTGTTTACTCCTCCCTTACTCTCTCTAAATTCCCTCCCCTCAATCAGAATATAAACTTCAAGAGGACAGGATGCAGGTTTTGTGTTTTGTTCATTGCTGTTTCCTCAGGATCTAGAACAATCCCTTTTCATGATAGACACTTAACCCTCATTTATAGAGATGTACCCTGAATGGTATTCTCTCTACGTTGCTCTGCCTATCTCCACCTGAAACCTAAGCCACATAACCTATGAAGCCTTCTCAGACTGTACTAGTAAGAAATAATCTCTCCTTCCTCTGCACACAATAGTTTATCTTTCTTAAAATACCTTCTATACTTTACCCTTGTCCTAAAATTATGTGTCTTACGTCTTATTCTTCTTGGTATGCACCACAGTACCCTAGTACAATGCCTGGCTCACAGTATCTACAGAATAAAGATCTGTCCAACTGATAAAATGACACTACATATAATTACAGGTATATACAGCATTCAGAAAGCACGCTAGTTTTCCAAAGAACCTCATTCATGTACATATCCCTAGCTCAGGCCATTACTATTGCAACACCATCTGTATCTACTCAGCATCTTCCTCTTGCAATGGGTTATTTTGTGAAGAGTATGTACCTTAACTGTTTTGATTCACTTCTCAACACTATGGGCTGTCAAATCAAAGTAAAAGTCCTGATCTCATAACTTTAGGTTATCTAACCAAATCTGTCTACCCCTTATCTAAATATCCACACTCCAGCCTAAGTTCTTCACAACAATTTAAAGGGTCTTCAATTATGCCCACCTGTACTTCTTACCTACTAGTCAATCATGCATGCTGTGTCTCCAAGTGGAACATCCTTTAGTATTTTCTACGCAAAAACAGCTCCACTTTCGCACCAAAATTATTAGTCTCAAAGTCTCATTCCTCTTCCTTAGAGGCCTTCCCAGAGAGCATTATGTATTTTGAGTCACTTCAGTTGGTCTACCAAATTCATTACTTAATATTTGCTCTGTCATTTATAATCACATTTATGTTACTTAATTATATATGTTTGAATTAATGTAGGGAATTCTGCTTTAAATCAAGGATGATGAGCTCACAACAGAATATGCATCTGTAAAAAGAATTTTGATTCAGTGTTGTAGTCTTCAGCATAACAAATACTAGTGGAAGAATAATGTAGTTGTAGACAGCACAGACTGTGAAGGCAAGACCATCTGAGTTCAAATTCTGGCATTGGTATTTTTTAGTACCTTGGATAACTCACTTAACATCCATGTTCATCAGCTTCAGAGTTATTTTAAAAATTACATGAGTTAATACACATAAAATCCTTTAAAAAGCATTTGACACATAAATTCAGCATAATCTTCTATTGTTTTGACTTTTAGCCTCTTACTTATAGCTGAGAATACTGAAGTGCAAAAAATTTAACAACTTGCCAAAAGTCACAGGAACTAGTAAGTTGTGAAGTCAGAAAAGAAACATCAGATTCCTACTAGAGTCTGTCCATTTTATTCAGTATCTTTTCAATAAACTGAAATTTTATTCAATTTGTTTAAGGTCTTCAGGACCATTATATGATTAAAAAATGGTAAGATGAAATAATTGTTTAAAAGGAAAAGGAGATTTATATACTAATTTATGGATTAAGAAAAGAAGAAATGTAATAATAATAGAACAGACAGCACACACAGGCTTATGCTCATGTAAATGGAGGGGACAGGTGAGTATTCCAGAGAACTGGGTTAAGCATATTAGGATGGAGCCAGCCTGGCCAATATGGTGAAACCCCATCTCTACTAAAAATACAAAAATTAGTTGGGCGTGGTGGTGAACTACTCGGAGGGGCTGAGGCAGGAGAATCACTTGAACCCAGGAGGCAGAGGTTGCAGCGATCCAAGATTGCACCACTGCACTCCAGCCTGGGTGTCTTTTGAGACTCTGTCTCAAAAGAAAAAATAAATAAATAAAAATAAGAAAGAAAAATAAATATTAGGATGGAGGTAACTGTCAGCTTTATCTTCCGTTTAAAACATAAAGATGCTCTTGCTTGCATTTTTTAAAATAACTTTTCTTTAGCAGTTTAGAAAGTCTTTTTTCAGCTGGGCCCAGTGGCTCACATCTATAATCCCAGCACTTTGGGAGGCTGAAATGGGTGGACTGCTTGAGCCCAGGAGTTTGAGACCAGCCTGGGCAACATGGCAAGACCCCATCTCTACCAAAAATTTTAAAATTAGGTGGGCGTGGTGGTAGTCCCAGCTACTCAGGAGGCTGAGACAGGAGGATCAACCTGGGCCCAGGAGGTAGAGGCTGCAGTGAGCCAGCAGCACCACTGCACTCTAGCCTGGGTGACAGAGTGAAATCCAGTCTCCCAAAAAAAAAAAAAAAAAAAAAAAAAAAAGGAAAGAAAGCCTTCTCTGTTCCATCAAAAGCTCATCACTTCAAAATTAAAAATGTGTGAAATAATTTTTATTTTTTCACACAGAATTTCAATGTTTACATATGGACAAAGGAATCACAAATTTCAGAAATTTAATAAGGAACTTAGAGGGATATCAATTTATTTACCATCTACGTTTAACTTTTATCCTTTAAATGTCTGAAGGTCATGTTCAGGACCATCACTATTTTCCCTAGGCATTTTCTTAGATAAAACCCAATAGTTACTTAAAATATAAACTCTGTCCTAACAAAAATACTATATATTATATAACCTCTCACTTTCCACTCTAAAAAAAACTCGGAAAAATACAGGTAATTCAGTTTATCAGGGCAGGAAATTATGTTTCATAAGAACACTATATTTTAGTATATTTGTTAAATAATATCCGTTCCCCTAATTATATGCCCTTTGCTTATAGCTAATCTCTTTGTATGCTCCTACAGGGGCAACCAATATCCAGCTTAGGCCAAAATGAATATCAGTATTAGTAATCGAAAGGCCCTGGTATGGTTATGAATATTTTGTGAAAATATACCACAAAAGTAAATTTCTGAATATTTTACATTTTAAACTTAAAGTGATGATCAAAAAGCAGTAGAAAATGAATACAGAAAATATATGTCCAAAATGTACATTCAATAACACATGCTTTTGTAACCTGAATCCTGTATTTCTTTAGGCCTCCACTATAAAACTGCCAATACAGTCTCAGAAAAAAAAAGGAAGACTCTCAAAAATAGGGAGGGATTGCTTTAATAAAACAAGGTAACAAGAATAAAAGGCAAGCTTAATATCCAAAAGACACGCACAGTTGTTAACGCAATTCCAACTTCCAAAAACAACTGAAATTCCAGGAACTTCGGAAGAAAAAAGCAAATAGAGAAGACCACAATTCTTCAGCTCTTCAATCTTTTCCAAATTGTTTAACAATGCTATGTCTTTTTTAAAAAGTGGATTTTTCTCCCCTTCCTTCAAATTCTGGCAACAGGTGCTAAATGTTTTATACTCCACATATTCATATAATTGCCCATGCATTAAGCCTACTTTAAAAGGCAAAGGCTAGGTATAAGCTGAGAGGAGTGCTTAAAAAAAAAAAGGCAAAGAAAGGAGAGCAGAAACTGATGTTCATTCCTTCTCAAATGATAACATACTGAGCTTATCAGCATCTCTTGTAAAATTGTGTAGCTCTGGCCAGACGCAGTGGGTCACACCTGTAGTCCCAGCACTTTGAGAGGCCAAGGTGGGTGGATCACCTGAGGTTAGGAGTTCGAAACCAGCCTGGCCAACATGGCAAAACCCTGTCTCTACTAAAAATATAAAAATTAGCCAGGCACAGTGGGTGCCTGTAATCCCAACTACTTGGGAGGCTGCGTCAGGAGAATGGCTTGAACACAGGAGGTGGGGGTTGCAGTGAGCTGAGATCACGCCATTGCACTCCAGCCTGGGTGACAGAGCGAGACTCCATCTCAAAAAAAAAAAAAAAAAAATTGTCTAGCTCTGTTACCAGGAGACCATGTCACCAATACTAAACTTTAACTTCTTAAACTCTGGTTTGTGTAAAGTCAAAAGTTGTTCTGGCCTAAGAATTCATTTTATATATCTTGATAACTGGACTGAATTCCCTCTGCTGAATCCAATAAGTCTTCCTTACTAAATCTCATTGCTGTTATACCTCATGAACTCATGTGATCCCAACCTAATCCCAGTTTGAGATCTTTATCTTTGAGGCTCAAAAGTTTTAACCCTTTACCAGGAATGGGCATAGAACAAATTTATTTGACCAAGCATTTACTCCGTTTCTTCCATCTTATCCTATTCTCTTTGCCCTGATTCATACTGCAAACATTTACTAGTATCTATTATAAGCTGTGAAAAATGGTAACACTGGAGATACAAATGTAAGGTATTTTCTCTGCCCTTAAGGGGCACATATTCCAGTAGAGGAGACAAATAAAAAAACAAGTAATTTCTACAAAGTGTGAGAAATTCCATAAAAGAGTTTTATAAAAATTCTACAATAACACAAATGGAAGAGAGTAAGGGAAGCTTCACAAAGCAGTTAACATTTGAAATGGGTCTTGAAGAACAGTCAGGCAGGATGGATACGTGTTTGTATGTTTTAGTTGAGATGCTGAAAATGTAGAAAGGATAAGGAAAGCTGATGGCAGTCAAAGTGCTGACAAAATCTGTTAAAATAGACAACTTAGGATATTAACTATAGTTCCTTTTTACTTTCACTCTTGCAAATTAATTTTAACCATTAATTCACAAGTAAGAATTATCTTACAAGCAATACACACACACACAACTTAGAAATGTTGTGTACAAAGTGACTATTAAACGGACAGAACCAGGAAAAGGTATTTTGAGGACAATGGGGAAAATTCAGTGCAACCAAACTGATCCTCTATAATAGAAGGGAATAGTTGTGTTACATAAAACTATTCCTAAATGTTGTAGATGTAGAGAAAAGAATACCAAATTAAAACTCAAGAGAGCTGGATTCAAGTCTCAAACAACACCTGCGCCCTAATTATGACAAAACCTTTTACTTAATTCCTAAACTGTCCCTTAGAGTTAAGATCAAATAAAATGAGTCTGAAAAGTGTTCTGAAAAATGTAAAATGCTACACAAATAAAATCTTACCGTCATTATAGTTACATGTGCCACACTGGAAAAGAACTTTCAAAATCTGTATTTCAGACATATTCAATGCATTATACTAAATTTATGATAAAGAGCCTTTACCCGTTCTACAGATCGTGCCCTCTTCTTTGGCCGAGTAGGCAGCGCATCTTCCTTCGGATTGGTGTCTATTGCCCAGTAGGACCCCTAGAGGTAAAGAAATTATATTAACAGTATATTACAGCAACCCTATGATATTGAAATGGATTTTTATAATCCTTTGCATCAAAAGCAAACATTCTGCAAATACAACGGAAAAATAGCATAAGAAACACTTGTTTTGAACTGAGAAAAAGATTATATAAGAAAATATATCCACTTATAATTACATTATTAAAAGAAAACTTTCATAAACTGAAGAATCCAAATCCAAGAACTTCTGCCACACCAAAATTTAGAAAGAAAATGATCCACAAAACACATTTTTCATAGTAATTCTAAATTGAACAGATGTTAATTATATGACATTAAAAGAATTTAATGTATAAAGATACTGTAGTTTCTATATCCCAGGACCTCACAAATCTACATGGTTAGTGAAACATTTTTAAAAACAAACTGCTTGAACACATTTTATATAGTAAGTGTTCCTGAGAAGCAATGATATGTGCATAAATTTTTTACTGCTTACTCTGTCCTGACTTAACTATTCTCTCTTACTTTTTGATACAAGTTATCACAGCATTCATTTGAAAATATGTATGGAGCACCTACTGTGTTCCGGGCACTCAGAAACTGTGACTCTCCAAAAAAAAAAAAAAAACTTTGGAAAAGCATAGATCCATAGATAATACAAGTTTGCAAATATTATACAAACAAGAAGAGCAAAACACAGAAAGATAAAGTGGCTTTCCCATTCAAAGTTGTGAGAACCAGCAACAAAGACAAACAGAAACAAAGTCTGGATTTTTAGCTCTTTTTCCCTCAATTATCCTACCTCTATACACACACACATGGGGGAGGAAAGCATGAAAGAGGGGAGTTCAAGAAAGGGAAAGAGGGAAGGGAGGAAGATATGCATTTCAGAAACAGAAACACAATGTATATCCTAGTTTTACAATTAATCCCAGTGATCATATCCAAATTTAGTCTTCACCTCTACTATCTCGTTAATCTTCCTAGGCTGTTTTTTAAGGCAACATTTGACAATGAGGGGAAATACAACCCTCACCTATCAATCCTCACACTTCATGCCCAACACGAATCATCTCCTTATACTTTCTTGAACATACCATGTTATCTGTTCCTGTCCTACACGCTGACCTCACTACTTGTAATACGCACCATACCAATGACAAACTCATATTCCACCTTCAAATTTTACCTCAGATTATCCAAAGGAATCCTTTTCTGACCGTCCTGCCATACCCAAGAATTCATCACTCTCTCCCTCTGCAAGATCTCTATACTTTTTACACATTTAGACCATTGTTTGCAAATTAACATTCAATTCTGTTTACAGGTCTGTATCCCCTTCTAGGCTATAAATTCCTTATGGGTAGGGACTATTTTACTCGTTTCTATATCCACAGTGCCAGGCACAATGTTAGACACAAAGCAAGTACTCAATTAACATCTGTTGAAATGAGAAGGGGAAAAAAGCTGTTTAACAAACTGCACCAAGAATATCAGTGTACAGGGTATTACTATGTACATGTCAGTGTACACTGTTGGGGTACAAGGTAGGTGTGTACATCTCAGATCCTGGTCTATGCAGGTACCTGAAGTTAATGCTCATTTCATCACCCAGCCACTGCTGGGGTATTTCTATGTTATCTTTTCAAAACGGTCACTACATTTCAGCTAAGGAGTCTACCAGACATGGTAAGAACCTGCTAGGTAGGACCTATGAACTTGCCAAGAACCCTATAAAATGCAGATGCTACAAAAAGCACTAAAAATGGGAAAACAATGATTTTGGGAACAGGTTTGGCTAGCAAGTTTCAGAATAAATGCAAGGGGGAAAATTTTATACTGAGTTCTTATAAAAATTAAAAATAAAGTAGGAGAGAAAATACCAAATAGTTTACATACAATAGTTTAAAAACCACTTTTCACAGAAATGATAAATTCCAGCGTTTAGTTTTGTTTTGGATGGGTATGTATATGTGTATTAATCTGGGGAAACCATTCAATGTCCAAACTTGACCCTGATTTGTTAGTAAACATTTCAATAAAATTACAAAAACAAATATCTCTTCTTCCACATAAAATACAAATGGTTGTGGCTTGTCACAAATAAATCAACAAAACTGAAAAAATTTGCCCGTAGCCTACCTATCCACTAGGTATCATAAAATCCTGAATGCCTACAAGCAAATTCTAATAATTAAAAAGATTCACAAAAGTAATTGTGAAATATTCCACCAAATAGTTCAGGCTAACACAGTATTTGAGTTTGATCTCTGAAATCACAGGTTTGAATAAAGAGACCTTAAAATTCCTCTTCACATATCAAAACCACAGTAAGATAACACTTTATACCCACTAGGATGTCTATGATCAAAAAAAAAAAACAGAAACTAGCAAGTACAGGCTAAGTATCCCTTATCCAAAATGCTTGAAATCAGAAGTCTTTTGGATTTCAGATTTTTTCAGATTTTGGAATACCTGCATGTACCTAATGAGATATCTTGGGGATAGGACCCAAGTCTAAAGCTCAAAATTGATTTATGTTTCATATAAATGCTTATACACATAGTTTGAAGGTAATTTTTTGTAATAATTTTAATAATTTTGTGCATGAAAACAAAATGTTGACTGTAATCCATCATATGAGGTCAGGCATGGAATTTTCCACTAGTGGCATCATGTTGGCACTCAACAAGTTTTGGATTTTATAGCATTTGTATTTCAAATTTTCAGATTAAGGAGGCTCAACCTGTATTGGCAAGCCCATAGAGAAACTGAAACTCTTATGTACTGCTGACAGAAATGTGTAACGGTGTTAACCACTGTAGAAAATACGGCAATTCCTAAAAAAATTAAACGGAATTACCAAATCATCCAGCAATTCCACTTTTGGATATATATCCAAAAGATACGAAAGCAGGAACTCAAGTATTTGAACACCAATATTCATAGTAATTACTCACAACAGCCAAAAGGTAAAGCAGCCCAAGTGCGCACTGAAGGATAAATGGATAAACAAATATGCCACATACATACAATGGAGTATTATCAGCCTTAAAAAGGAGGGATATTCTGGCTGGGCGCGGTGACGCACGCCTGTAATCCCAACACTTTGGGAGGCCGAGGCAGGCAGATCACAAGGTCAGGAGATCCAGACCATCCTGGCTAACACAGTGAAACCTCGTCTCTACTTTAAAAAAAAAAAAAAAAAATACAAAAAATTAGCTGGGCGTGGTGGCAGGTGCCTGTAGTCCGAGCTACTCGGGAGGCTGAAGCAGGAGAATGGCGTGAACCCAGAAGGCGGAGCTCACAGTGAGCCGAGATCACGCCACTGCACTCCAACCTGGGTGACAGAGCGAGACTCCATCTCCAAAAAAGAAACCAGACAAACAAAAAAAAAAAAAACGAGGGATACTCTGACACATAAGCCAGTCACAGAAGGACAAATATTGTATGATTCCACTTATAAGTACTAAAATTCTCAGAGACAAAGAGTAGAACGATGGTTGGTAGGGGAAAAGGGGAAGTGAATATAGGTACTTATTGTTTAATGAGTGAAGAATTTAAGTGTGGGAAGATGAAAACGTTCTCGAGATGGATGGCAGTGATAACTGCACAAGAATGTGAATGACCTTAATATTACTGAACTGTACACCTGAAATGATTCAAATGGTAAGAATTATGTTATGTATATTCTGCCACCAAAAAAGTACCTCTCAGCCATTTCTATTTTTATTTTTTTTTAAATACAGTGGCACGATCATGGCATAATGCAGCCTTGACCTCCAAAGCTGAAGTGATCCCGAGCCTCACAAGTAGCTGAGACCACAGGTCCACAACGCACCCCCATGCCTGTTTTTGTTTTGTTTTGCTTTGCTTTATACTTTTTAAGTTTTAGGGTACACGTGCACAACGTGCAGGTTAGTTACATATGTATACATGTGCCATGTTGGTGTGCTGCACCCATTAACTCGTCGTTTAACATTAGGTATATCTCCTAATGTTATCCTTCCCCCCTCCCCCCACCCCACAACAGGCCCCGGTGTGTGATGTTCCCCTTCCTGTGTCCATGTGTTCTCACTGTTCAGTTCCCACCTATGAATGAGAACATGCGGTGTTTGGTTTTTTGTCCTTACGATAGTTTGCTGAGAATGATGGTTTCCAGCTTCATCCATGTCCCTAAAAAGGACATGAACTCATCCTTTTTTATGGCTGCATAGTATTCCATGGTGTATATGTGCCATATTTTCTTAATCCAGTCTATCATTGTTGGACATTTGGCTTGGTTCCAAGTCTTTGCTATTGTGAATAGTGCCGCAATAAACATACGTGTGCATGTGTCTTTATAGCAGCATGATTTACAATCCTTTGGGCATATACCCAGTAATGGGATGGCTGGGTCAAATGGTATTTCTAGTTCTAGATCCCTGAGGAATCGCCACACTGACTTCCACAATGGTTGAACTAGTTTACAGTCTCACCAATAGTGTAAAAGTGTTCCTATTTTTCCACATCCTCTCCAGCACCTGTTGTTTCCTAACTTTTTAATGACTGCCATTCTAACTGGTGTGAGATGGTTATCTCATTGTCGTTTTGATTTGCATTTCTCTGATGGCCAGTGATAATGAGCATTTTCTCATGTGTCTTTTGGCTGCATAAATGTCTTCTTTTGAGAAGTGTCTGTTCATATCCTTCACCCACCTTTTGATGGGGTTGTTCTTTTCTTGTAAATTTGTTTGAGTTCTTTGTAGATTCTGGATATTAGCCCTTTGTCAGATGAGTAGATTGCAAAAATTTTCTCCCATTCTGTAGGCTGCCTGTTCACTCTGATGGTAGTTTCTTTGGCTGTGCAGAAGCTCTTTAATTAGATCCTATTTGTCAATTTTGGCTTTTGTTGCCATTGCTTTTGGTGTTTTAGTCATGAAGTCCTTGCCCATGCCTATGTCCTGAATGGTATTGCCTAGGTTTTCTTGTAGGGTTTTTATGGTTTTAGGTCTAAAATTTAAGTCTTTAATCCATCTTGAATTAATTTTTGCATAAGGTGTAAGGAACGGATCCAGTTTCAGCTTTCTACATATGGCTAGCCAGTTTTCCCAGCACTATTTATTAAATAGGGAATCCTTTCCCCATTTCTTGTTTTTGTCAGGCTTGTCAAAGAGCAGATAGTTGTAGATATGCGGCATTATTTCTGAGGACTCTGTTCTGTTCCATTGGTCTATATCTCTGTTTTGGTACCAGTACCATGCTGTTTTGGTTACTGTAGCCTTGTAGTATAGTTTGAAGTCAGGTAGCATGATGCCTCCAGCTTTGTTCTTTTGGCTTAGGATTGATTTGGCAATGCAGGCTCTATTTTGGTTCCATATGAACTTTAAAGTAGTTTTTTCCAATTCTGTGAGGAAAGTCATTGGTAGCTTGATGGGGATGGCACTGAATCTATAAATTACCTTGGGCAGTATGGCCATTTTCACGATATTGATTCTTCCTACCCATGAGCATGGAATGTTCTTCCATTTGTTTGTATCCTCTTTTATTTCATTGAGCAGTGGTTTATAGTTCTCCTTGAAGAGGTCCTTCATGTCCCTTGTAAGTTGGATTCCTAGGTATTTTATTCTCTTTGAAGCAACTGTGAATGAGAGTTCACTCATGATTTGGCTCTCTCTTTGTCTGTTATTGGTGTATAAGAATGCTTGTGGTTTTTGCACATTGATTTTGTATCCTGAGACTTTGCTGAAGTTGCTTATCAGCTTAAGGAGATTTTGGGCTGAGACGATGGGATTTTCTAGATACACAATCATGTCAACTGCAAACAGGGACAATTTGACTCCCTCTTTTCCTAATTGAATACCCTTTATTTCCTTCTCCTGCCTGATTGCCCTGGCCAGAACTTCCAACACTATGTTGAATAGGAGTGGTGAGAGATGGCATCCCTGTCTTGTGCCAGTTTTCAAAGGGAATGCTTCCAGTTTTTGCCCATTCAGTATGATATTGGCTGTGGGTTTGTCATAGATCACTCTTATTATTTTGAGATACGTCCCATCAATACCTAATTTATTGAGAGTTTTTAGCATGAATGGTTGTTGAATTTTGTCACAGGCCTTTTCTGCATCTGACGTAGATTTGGTCTTTTAACATAGTCCCATATTTCTTGGAGGCTTTGTTCGTTTTATTCTTTTTTCTCTGAACTTCTCTTCTCGCTTCATTTCATTCATTGGATCTTCCATCACTGATACCCTTTCTTCCAGTTGATCGAATCGGCTACTGAGGCTTGTGCATTCGTCACATAGTTCTCATGCCTTGGTTTTCAGCTCCATCAGGTCCTTTAAGGACTTCTCTGCATTGGTTATTCTAGTTAGCCATTCATCTAATTTTTTTTCAAGGTTTTTAACTTCTTTGCCATGGGTTCGAACTTCCTCCTTTAGCTCGTAGTAGTTTGATCGTCTCAAGCCTTCTTCTCTCAACTCGTCAGTCATTCTCCATCCAGCTTTGTTCCATTGCTGGTGAGGAGGTGCATTCCTTTGGAGGACGAGAGGCGCTCTGATTTTTAGAGTTTCCAGTTTTTCTGCTCTGTTTTTTCCCCATCTTTGTGGTCTTACCTACCTTTGGTCTTTGATGATGGTGACGTACACATGGGGTTTTGGTGTGGATGTCCTTTCTGTTTGTTAGTTTTCCTTCTAACAGTCAGGACCCTCAGCTGCAGGTCTGTTGGAGTTTGCTGGAGGTCCACTCCAGACCCTATTTGCCTGGGTATGAGCAGCAGAGGCTGCAGAACAGCCGATATTGGTAAGCAGCCAATATTGCTGCCTGATCATTTCTCTGGAAGTTTTGTCTCAGAGGAGTACCTGCCGTGTGAAGTGTCAGTCTGCCCCTACTGGGGGGTGCCTCCCAGTTAGGCTACTCGGGGGTCAGGGACCCACTTGAGGAGGCAGTCTGTCCGTTCTCAGATCTCCAGCTGCGTGCTGGGAGAACCACCACTCTCTTCAAAGCTGTCAGGGACATTTAAGTCTGCAGAGGATTCTGCTGCCTTTTGTTTGGCTATGACCTGCCCCCAGAGGTGGAGTCTACAGAGTAAGGCAGGCCTCCTTGAGCTGCAGTGGGCTCCACCCAGTTTGAGCTTCCTGCTTCCTGGCAGCTTTGTTTACCTACTCAAGCCTAGGCAATGGCGGGCACCCCTCCCACAGCCTTGCTGTCGCCTTGCAGTTTGATCTCAGACTGCTGTGCTAGCAATGAGCAAGGCTCCGTGGGCATAGGACCCTCTGAGCCAGGCACGGGATATAATCTCCTGGTGTGCTGTTTGCTAAGACCATTGGAAAAGCGCAGTATTAGGGTGGGAGTGACCCGATTTTCCAGGTGCTATCTGTCACCCCTTTGACTAGGAAAAGGAATTCCCTGACCCCTTGCACTTTCCGGGTGAGGTAATGCCTCACCCTGCTTCGGCTCACACTTGGTGCGCTGCACCCACTTTCCAACACTCCCCAGTGAGATGAACCTGGTACCTCAGTTAGAAATGCAGAAACCACCCGTCTTTTGCGTCGCTCACGCTAGGAGCTGTAGACTGGAGATGTTCCTATTCGGCCATCTTGGCTCCACCTGGTTTATTTTTTTTGAGACAGAGTCTCACTCTGTCAGCCATGCTGGAGTGCAGTGGCGCAACCTGGGCTCACTGCAACCTCTGCCTCCTGGGGTCAAGCAAGTCTCCTGCCTTGGCCTCCCAGGTAGCTGGGATTACAGGCGCCCACCACCAAGCCCGGATAATTTTTGCATTTTTAGTTGAGACGAGGTTTCACCATGTTGGCCAGGTTGATTTCGAACTCCTGACCTCAGGTGATCTGCCTCCCAAGTGCTGGGATTACAGGTGTGAGCCACTGCACCAGGCCTAGTTTTCTGATTTTTTGTAGAAATGGGGTTTCGTCATGTTGCCAAGGTTGGTCTGAAACTCTTGGGCTCAAATGATACTCCTGCCTTGGGCATCCCAAAATGCTGGGGTTACAGGTGTGAGCTACCACACCCGGCCATCTAAGAAGCAGTTACCTTTGCTCTTCTGTGTTAGACAATATAGAAATCTCACAAAAATTGAACTGCCATTTTAGATAGCCAATCAACAAACACAGGCTCAGTCCAATTTCCTCCCAGAGTAGGGTCTACACCACTAGGCTCATGTGGAGCAAGTAGGAAACAGGAGGTTTTTGTTTAAGTGGTTTTGTTTTTTTTGTTATTTGTTTTTTGGCAGGGAAAAGGGTGTTGAGGCAAGGTCTTGCTTTGGTGCCAACACTGGAACACAGTGGCACACAGTTGTAGATCACTGCAACCTCAAACTCCTGGGTTTAATCAATACTCCTTCCTCAGCCTCCTGAATAGGTAGGACTATAAGTGCCTGCCACCAGGCCCAGCTAATATTTTCCTTTATCTTTTTGTAAAGACAGGGTCTTGCTATGTTGCCCAAGCTCATCTTGAACTTCTGGCCTCTAAGGATCTTCCCACCTAGGCATCCCAAGCACTAGGATTACAGGCATGAGCCATCACACTCAATCTAGTTTTATTTTTAAAATCAACTTTGCTGAAGTATATTTAAATAAAAATAAAATGCACCCATTTTAAGTGTGCAATTTAAGAAATTTTGACAATTGTATACCTTCATGTAACTAACACTAAAAATACAGAACGCTAAAAATCTCCTTTGTGTGACTCAGGAAGCAATTCCCTTTCCTTCGCCTTCTCTCATCCCACACAACCACTGATTCCTATCATTGTGCATTTTCTAGCATTTCATACAAGTGAACTCACACTGTGAAACTATTTTCCACTCTCGATAGCAGTGTATGACAATACAGCTGTTCCGTCCTTGCCAACACTTGGTATTTTAAGCCTTTTCAATTATACCCTCTCTACTGATGTGTAGCTGTGCCTCGGTGATTTTCAAGTGCATTTCTCTAACATATAAAGATGTTGTACATCTTTGCATGTACTTATTTGCCACCCATATATTATCCTTTGTAAAGTGTCTATTGATATCTTTTGCCCATATTTTATTCGGATTATAAGAATATAGGCTATTTCTGTTATTAGACTTTTTAGTATTCCAAATATCTTTTGCCCATGTTTTATTTGGATTATAAGAATATAGGCTATTTCTGGGCCGGGCGCGGTGACTCACGCCTGTAATCCCAGCACTTTGGGAGGCTGAGGTGGGTGGATCACGAGGTAAGGAGATCGAGACCATCCTGGCTAACAAGGTGAAACCCCATCTCTACTAAAAATACCAAAAATTGGCCGGGCATGGTGGCGGGCGCCTGTAGTCCCAGCTACTCCAGAGGCTGAGGCAGGAGAATGGCTTGAACCCGGGAGGCGGAGCTTGCAGTGACCGGAGATCACGCCACTGCACTCCAGCCTGGGCGACAGAGCAAGACTCCATCTCAAAAATATATATATATAAATATATATATAAAAATATATATATAAATAGGCTATTTCTGTTATGAGACTTTTTAATATTCCAAATAACGAGTCATTTCTACGTGAATATGTACTGTATTTTCTCACAATCTGTGGTTATCTGTTTCCTTTTTTTTTTTTTTTTTGAGACGGAGTCTTGCTCTGTCCCCCAGGCTGGAGTGCAGTGGCGCGATTTCGGCTCACTGCAAGCTCCGCCTCCCGGGTTCACGCCATTCTCCTGCCTCAGCCTCCCGAGTAACTGGGACTACAGGCACCCGCCATCACGCCCGGCTAATTTTTTTTTGTATTTTTAGTAGAGACAGGGTTTCACTGTGTTAGCCAGGATGGTCTCGATCTCCTGACCTCGTGATCCGCCCGCCTCGGCCTCCCAAAGTGCTGGGATTACAGGCTTGAGCCACCTCGCCCAGCCTGTGGTTATCTGTTTTCATAATGGAACCTTGTAAGGAGCAAAAAGCTTCTCATTCAATAAAGTCCAATTTATCAAATTTTCATTTTATGGTATGTGCTTTATATCTTTTTATTTTAATTTGCCTACTCCAAGATAGCAAATATATTCTTCACTGTTTTCTTCCAGAAGTTTTATAGTCTTTTCTTCCAGAAGTTTTATAGTCTTAACTTCCATGTTTAGGTCTCTGGTACACCTAGGGTTAATTTTCTGTATAAGTGTGTGATAAGGAGCAATATTAATTTTTCGTTCACTCAGATACACAGCATCATTTCTTTAAAATATTGTAACATTTCCCTACCGAATTACATTGGTACCTCTATCAAAACACACACACACACACACACACACATATATGACAGTCTATTTCTAAACTCTGTATCTATCCTTATGCCAATATCATTTTTTATTTTTTTACTTTTTGAGACGGGAGTCTCACTCTGCCACCCAGGCTGGAGTGGAGTGCTGTGATCTCACTCACTGCAACCTCCACCTCCCAGGTTCAAGCAATTCTCCCACCTCAGCCTCCCGAGTAGCTGGGAATACAGGTGTGCACCACCACGCCTGGTTGATTTTTCTGTATTTTTAGTAGAGATGGGATTTCGCCACGTTGGCCAGGCTGGTCTCAAACTCCTGACCTCAAGTGATCTGCCCACCTCAGTCTTCAAAGTGCTGTGATTACGGCATGAGCCACCATGCCCGGCCACCAATATCATTTTATCTTAATTACTGTTAACTGTATAAAAATTAGAAATCAGGCAGTATATATCCTACAACTTTGGTTCCCCACCACCACCACCGCAAGCTGACCTGCGGGCTGGCAGTGGTTTGCCCAACTTCAGTTTTTTCCAACATTATTTTGCCCGTTTTAGGCCCTTTGCATTTCCACATAAATAAGAGGACCAGCATGCCAATTTCTAAAAATGAAGCCTATGAGGATTTTTTTTTTCCTTTTTGAGATACGGTCTCTGTCACCCTGGCTGGAGTGCAATGGCACAATCATGGCTCACTGCAGCCTCAACCTCCCAGGCCCAAGAGATCCTCCCACCTCAGCCTCCCATGTAGGTGGGACCACAAGCATGCCCAACCATACCTGGCAAATTTGTCTTCTTTTTTGTATGTTGCCCAGGCTGGTCTTGAACTCCTCGACTCAAGTGATCCTCCTGTCTCAGCCTCCCAAAGCACTGGAATTACAGGTGTGAGCCACCGCACCTGGCCTAAGATTTTTTTACTGGGTTTACATTAACTCTATAAATCTACCTGGGGAGGACTGGTAGCTAACATTGAGTCTTCCACTCCACAAACATACTATATGTCTCCATTCATGTAGATCCGCCCTTATTTCTCTTGGTAATGCTTTGCAGTTTTCAGTGAACAGGTCCACATGTATTTTGTTAAAATGTATCCCTAAAGTATTTCATTATTTTGCTTTTGTTAACTTCATTTTCCAAGCATTCCTTCCTAGTATAGAAAAAAATATATATTGATCTTGTATCTTGTAACCCTGCTAAACTCACATATTATTTCTAGTAGTTTTTTCCACAGATTCCTTAGGATCTAATGTTTGCAAATAAAGACAAGCTTACACATTCTTTTTCAATCTGGATGCCTTTTCTTTTTCTTGCCTTACTCCACTGGCTAGGACCTCTAATAGAATTTTGAATAAAAGTGGTTGAATGTAAACATCCTTGCTTTGTTCTCAATCTCAGAGTATAATATAAATTGTAGATTTTTCATAAAATCAGGAGTTCAAGACCAGCCTGGCCAATATAGTGAAACCCCGTTTCTACTAAAAATGCAAAAATTAGCCGGGCATGGTGGCACGTGCCTGTAGTCCCAGCTACTCGGGAGGCTGAGGCTGAAGAATCGCTTGAACCTGGGAGGTGGAGGCTGCAGTGAGCCGAGATCGTACCACTGCATTCCAGCCTGAGCAACAGAGCGACACTTTGTCTCAAAAAAAAAAAGAAATTAAGAAGAACATTTCATAAAGATAAAAGAACAATTTATCCGGAAGAATAAACATACTATACATAAATAGCAATTTGCAATAGGCCTAAATGCAAAATCTAAAATTATAAAACTTAAAAAGAAAATCTTCATGACTGTATTTGATTTCCTGACGGCACACACAAGTCACTTACCATTAAATTAAAAATTGATAAATTTGACTTCACCAAAATTCAAATTTTCTACTTTTTAAAACACTATTGTGAAAGCAAAAAGGCAAGCTATAGTCTAAAAAAACATTTAAACAACAGAAATCTAAGGAAAGACTTGTATCCAGAATATATTTTTTAAAACACTTACAACTCAGTAATAATGACAACCAATTTTTTCTAAGTCAAAAGACTTTTAAAAGAACTTTCAGAGGAGAAGATATACAAATGCCCAGGAAGCACATGAAAAGATGCTCAATATCAACAGCCATCAGGAAAATTCAAATCAAAACCATGATGAAATACCACTTCACACTCAGCAGAATGGCTACAGTTATAAAGACAGGTAATAATCAACTGTTGGCCATGGGAAGCAAAACTGCAACTCTCAGGTATTGCTGTTGGAAATGTAAAATAGCACAACCACTTTGGGAAAGGGTTTGGCAGTTTCTTATAAAGTTAACCTTCCATCTGCCCTCTGATCCAATAATTCTATCCTTCAGGAGAAATGAAAGCATGTCCATGGAAAACCTGCTTAAGAATTTACTAGTAATTCTTTATTAATAGCCTAAAACTGAAAACACCTGAAGTGTCTATCAACAAATAAATGTATAAACAAATTGTCATAGATTCATACAATGGAATACCACTTAACAATAAGAAACAAACAAGTGATATATGTAGCAGCATTATAGACATTATGCTGAGTGAAAGACACAAATGAGTATATATTGAATCATTCCATTTACATGTAGTTCTATTATGTGAACTTATGGAAAAAATCTGCTATGCACTCAAGGATCACTATCTAAAACTGGGGCTTGACCACAGGCTTATTTTGAGGATCAAGATAATGCATGTAAAATGGCTCTAAATTCTTTAAAGCAATATACAGATGCAGACATTAATTTATATCAACAATTCTAGTACAACACAGTAATGTCCTTTCTACGGAAAAGACTGCAGTGGCTTACTCTGTAAAATCCCAAAGAAAGATCACAAACAAGAATTCTACAACTTTGACCACATTTTCCAAAAATCAATCAAGATACCCTAAAACAGAAGTTAATTCCAGAAGGGAGGAAAGTGGCACCCAACTGAAAAGATCTAACCAGGTGTCACTGTTAAGTAGAAGAGAGCAAACAAATACCAGCAATTCATAAACTTCAGAAAAAAATCAAGGTTATCAAGATACAGAAAATCCATCAGAAATGGCTGGGCGCGGTGGCTCACACCTGTGATCTCAGCACTTTGGGAGGCCAACACGGGTGGATCATTTGAGGTCAGGAGTTCAAGACCAGCCTGGCCAACATGGTGAAATCCCATCTCTACTGAAAAAGAAAAAAAGAAAAAATACAAAATACAAAAATTAGCCAGGCGTGGTGGCACACGCTTGTAATCCCACCTACTGGGGAGGGTGAGGCAGGAGAATCATTTGAGCCTGGGAGGCAGAGGTGCAGTGAAACAAGATCATGCCACTGCACTCCAGCCTGGGTGATGGAGTGAGACTCTGTCTCAAAAAAAAAAACAAAGGAAAGAAAGAAAGAAAAGAAAATGCATCAGAAATGAAGATGTGTCAAAGATCAACAATAAACTTAAATGTCTTTATTCCCATCATTATAAACTATTTATTACTTCAAATAAAGTGCATTTTAACTATTCCAAAACTTTATTTCTAGCTAAAATTTTATGTCAACACAAAGTACCCTGCATGTTTATCTTACGTTGAAAATAGCCTCACAAAAAAGCTATTACCTGATTAAGTACAAATAAACCAAAAATGCTAATATTAATTTCAGACTCCTGGGGAGAGCAGTCCCTGTCATAAATAGCTAACCATTCCAAATGGTGAAATCTATTACTATTGCCAAGTATATGCCCGTTGGTAAAGGGAATCATCACAGACAATTCTCTGCCCTTCCTTAGCTTTCAATGCACACACCTCAGGAGCTGGATTCCTCTTGTCCCTGACTCCTTTGGCTTTATACCATGCCTTCATCTTTTATTTTTTTAACCTCTCCCAGTTTATTTTGGCAATCCAACTTCAAAAGATTTGTTTGCCTTGTTTTCTCCCAACTTCTTAGGATGCTGTTCCTGGTAACTGCTCAGGCACAGCATTTGCATGCACCACAGATCTAGAGCAACCATACTTTGAGTTTCAACCCTGCTTTATACCTGTTCCCTAAACAGTTAAGAATAGCACCCCTTTCATTCTCAGAAGTTTCTGGCTTGGACAATAGGTTAAATAGCTACTGAGACCACAAAAATAGACTATGAATGGTCAAACACACAGTAAGTACTCAAAGGCAGGCTGCTTGTCTGGCTAGTTGACTGAATGAACATGTGGATAACAACCATTCCAATGCCTGCTTAGGTCCTTGAAATACCTTTTTTGAACAAATACAAGTTTTTGTTACTTTTAAATACATTGATCATCAAATTAAGTCTAGAGAGAGTATTAAGAAATTTACTCTTAATAGATTAAAATATGTAATTGGCATATTGACTGTAGTATAGTAAACAATTCCCCTAAATGTTAAAGATACTTAAAACGTATATCCTATTAAGGGATTAACAGACATATCTGGCTTTTAAATCATAGTGCCAATCAATCCTTTTAGAAACTTTAAAAGTTAGAGATAAAGTTTTACTATATCATAACGAATTTCCAAGAAACAGATGGCTCACCTACATAATCCACTCACAAAGGCAGCTAACATGACTATTATGTTACTACTTGAGTGTTATAGCTCAATATCCGTCAAGTCTAAGCCAAAAAGAAAGTAACTTGATGGTCAAATGATCACACAACTAGCAAAAACATGTCTTTCAACTAAACTCTGACAAATCCCTATGATGGAATATATGCAATGAAATGAAACAAAACTGCTGATATGCACAATGACATGGATGGCTCTCAAATACATTATACTAAAGCAAAGAAGCCAGACTCGGAAGGCCATGTGCTATATGAGTCTCATTTATATTGCATTTTGGAAAAAGCAAAATTATAGGGACACAGACAGTAGTTGCAAAGGCCTGGGGATGAGGGAAAGGGCTGACTACCAAGTGACAATCTAGAATACTGTTCTCTATTTTGATTACAGTGATGGTTACACTGTGTGTCGAAACTAATAGAATTAAACACCAAAGAGTAAATTTTACCATACATAATTTTTTTTTAATTTCTAGGTATAATATCATTTTTTAAAGTAGTTTAGATCTGGAAAAGAAAAAAGAGGCCAACAACAACAAAACGTTCTCTTCCAACTTTAAAAAGAGAACAGAGAACACTGTATATCTAAACAAAAGGAATCTGCAACCACACTGCTCAAACAGTATTAACGTCAGGGCTCTAGGCCAACACTTCTTTCAGCTTCTGCAGTGTTATGTCCCTGAATCAGACTCTCACTTCTATCTAACTCAATCTTTCTAATCTTCTGAATACCCTGGCTTTCTAACCTTGGTTTGTCTAATGGAATGCCTCACATTCATAATTCACCTCTGTCTCGACAATCACTCAATGGCACCAATCCATTTCTTCACTCTTGGATCTCATGTTAGTACTTATATTAATTCCCTTAATTCCTGATTCTACCCAGCTTTGCTCTGACTCGCCCCTCAGCTAAACTTGATCATATCCTCTTCTAGCCTTCAACTCGAGTTCTTATCTACCATGAGTTAAAATGACAAACGCTAGCAACCTCATCTATTCAAGTGCTTCAGAAGTGACAAACTCTAAAGTCTCCCTTGGGAAGCTATATCAGTGTTTTTTCACTTCAATAAATATGACATTCTTATTTCGGTCCAACCAAACTCTTGCTTATCCTTCAGTCCTACTTTCTGTTTAGTTTGTACAGAAACACAGATAAGCAGTCATCATCATCTTCACAAAAATCATGCATTTACTTAAGACTAGCATTAAAATTATACTCTTATCTTCCTTCTTTAGGGTAACACCTATGACTCCTACAACACTGTTCATCATTTCATGTCATATTTTATGTTCCCTCAAACCTCTCCAGGTTTTCTACATATTTTTTAAAGAAAATGACCAAAATGGGATACCAGAGATTAACAAGCAATTTACAAATAAATACAACATAATACTAACATAGCCCCCCAAAAAAGAATACCCTTTGAAAAGAAAGATCAGTCAACTATGTTATGGTCCCTTATACTAAGCTACAGAATAGGAATAGAAAAAAATTCATAATTTGTGAGACGTGGTGGCTCACACCTCTAATCCCAACACTTTGGGAAGCCAAGGCAGGAGGATCACTTGAGGCCAGGAGTTCAAGACCAGTCTAGGCAACATAGTGAGAACTCCATCTCCACAAAAAATTTCAAAAACTTAGCCAGGCATGGTGACATGTGCTGTCGTCCTGGCTACTCTGGAGAATCACCTGAGCCCAGTAAGCTATGAGAGCACCACTGCACTGGGCAAAAAGGGCAAGATCCTATCTCAAAAGAAATTTTTAAAGAAAAAAAATCACAGTCCTTTAAGTTTCAAAAGTTAGTCTCTTAGCAGTGAATTTGTTATTTCCTCACAAACCAGGAGACCCCAATCTCTACGGTCACTGAGGCTTTACAACTTCCCATTCCCAGGCAAGACAAAGATTCCCCAACCCCCACACCCCTAAAAACTCTTCTATGAATTAACTGTAGTTATTTCCCCAGGATAGTCAGGTGGCCTTCATGTGGTTTTAAATTTCTTGGCTATTTTCTCAGTTCTATTAGAGCCCACTGCTACTAAGTTTAGATAACTGTTGAAACTAAGCCCTATAATCCTTTAGTTCCTTTCAAATCAAAGATCATTTTTCTGAACTGAAGAAAGGGAAACAAAATTGAGAAAAGGTTAAGCTGAAAAGCAGAGAAAGAGAATTATATTTTTTAAACTACATTTAGCCAGTAATCTGTTTTTCCCTAATGTAAATATTTACCTTTAAGATCATTAAGACACATGTATGAATTACACAATAAGACTTATAACCCAAAGAATTTTAAAAAAAGACAAATATAGAGAAAACAGAACTAATGAAAAGAGAAGAGATAAAAGACAGGATTTAAAAAATGGAGATAGACTGCAGAATATCTAGACAGGGTGAAAAGGGTGTAATCAAGAGAAAAGAAAAACAAATCTGTCCCCAAAAAAGCAGCAAAGTGGATGCAAAATTGAATTTCATTTTGTGTGTGTGTGTTTTTTTTAAATAAAGTGGTAACATAGCTGCTTGAAATTAGTTGTAAAGAGGTGGGGAAAATGAATCTCAGACTACCAATGTAGATAAAGGGTACCAAATTTTAAGGGCTTTTACGACACAATCTTCTTGAAAATGAACGATTAAGTAAGGAATAGATAGCCACATAAAAACATCTACGATTCAACAATACACTGCAAGATTAGGTTGTTCTTCACACCTCTCTGGTAATACAATGAACAGAAAGCTGTATCGTGAAAATACAGAGAAGATGCTATACGAGCTACTTCTACCTCTTGACCTAAGTCATGGCAGCAGCTAGCAAAATCCTAAGGGGTTATAAAGTCCATCCCATACCCAAGACCAAAATCTACTCCCACCCCACCTTGGCTCAATGGTTTTCTCCCACTGTGGTGAGGGTGGTTTTGGAAAAGCTCCTCAAATGTCAGGAAACACTGTAATACAAAAAGAAAAAACAATTCATAAGTACCAAAACTTAACTAACATTTTGGTCTCCCTCTCAAGGAAGATTGATATCATGGAAAAAGTACTAATCTAAGAACTAAGAAACCGAGTGTATTTTGCTTTTTCAGCATTCATTCTGAGACATTTTCTGTAATTCCAGGTGATTTGGGGGGTGGCGGGGTGAACACCAGGCATACTCTCTCTGTTAAGTGTTACTCAGCTGATGGAATATAAACCAGAAGCTGCTGAAAGACATATTTGCCACCAACTGGACTGAAAATGGAGCTATCAGAGAAGTTAGCACAACTAAGAGATGAAAAGAGACATTCCTGGTGATATAATTTAAGAACCTGGCTCCAGTTCTTCCTTAAGTACTTTTCCCCTTAAGTTAGTTTGTATTGAGTTTCTGTGACTGACAAGTATGTCTGGCGAATATGCCTGGGTTCTAATCCCACACTGAACCTGAGCAAGCTGTTCCTCATCTACTGGCCTTAGTTTCTTCTTTTATGAAATGGGCTTGAGCTGAAGTCTTCAAAGCTTTTTTAAAGCAGTGGAATTTTGTGTTTTCTTAAAGAACAAAATCTCATTTGGAACTCAAAAATAAAAATGACTTTATTCACACAAATGTATTTTATAAGACCAAATTTACATCTATGTCTGACCAAAATCAAAGAGAAAAATGTATTTAAACCTCGCTTTGTGGCCAGGCACAGCAGCTCACGCCTGTAATCCCAGCACTTTGGGAGGCCGAGGTGGTTTTATCACTTGAGGTCAGGAGTTTGACAACAGCTTGGCCAAGATGGTGAAACCCCATCTCTACTAAAAATACAAAAGTTAGCCAGGCATGGTGATGTATGCCGGTAGTCCCAGCTACTCAGGAGGCTGAGGCAGGAGAATTGCTTAAACCTGGGAGACGGAGGCTGCAGTGAGCTGAGACTGCACCACTGCACTCCAGCCTGGGCAAGAGAGTGAGACTCCATCTCAAAATTAACAAACAAATAAAACAAACCTCACTTTGAGACTGAAAAGAAAAATTACTACTACAAATGTACTTTATAAAATCAAATGTATGATATTTACTTATTATGACCAAAATCAATAAGAATGAAGTGTTTTAATAAATACAAAACCTTAAAACTGAAAACTACTGGTAAAAGATGAAAGCTCTGATTAGCCTCTCAGGACTCAATTTATTTCTGTATTTTGTTTTAGGTGCACATTGAGAATCCTGATTCAAAAAGAAGAATTGCAAAGAGTTAACATGTTTTCCACATCTGTCTTACCCCATATATTAAAGATGAACAAAAGTTTAAACTTCTACACAAAAGAAAAATGCTGACATGACACATTTTTAAGAGTCTCCAATTGGTTAAAATCAAGCACATGACAGAATTAAGCATTCATGTGTATTGATTTTTAACTTTTTAAAATTATTTCAAATTCATTCAAAAATCCAATCAGAACCAAAATGTTTACAGAACCCAAATAGTAACTTCACAGGACTCTAGTAAATAATCTCTGAAGTCTCTTAAAAATATTTTTCAGTCTGATCCATATATACTCATTGCCTATAGGAAATGTGATAAAGAATTTATTTTTAAAATCTAATTATCTTTTTGTAATAAGCCTTCTTTAAAGGAAAAGGTGCACCAATTCCTATTCAGAATCTCAAAGTTAAAAACATAGAGAAACAATTTTTTACAAGACTATTATAATAATCTGTTCAATCTTACTTAGAACCAACTTGACAGAGCAGATAGATGATAAAAAGTGCTATAAAATGTTCATTACTTCAGAAAAACTGCTTAAAGACAGAAACGAATAACTCTTCATCTCTAACCTCAAGAAGTTAACAGTCTAACAGAGAATACAGTATATTCATTCATTCAACAAGGGTGTCTCCTCAGTGCCATCAGCCACTGTGCAAGCAACTGGGTCTAAACAGTGAACAAGATACACATGATCCCTACTTGCATAAATTTAGATTTTAAGGGCAGTAGATAACTAACAAAGCGCTTGAAAAAAAGAGACCATATGAGTAGGTTGACTTTTTCCTTTTTTTTTTTTTGAAGATTGCTGCCTACTATGTGAAAGTTAATATAAACTGGAGGGATCGAGCCCAGCCATTGAGAGTCCAGTTAGGAGCTACTATAATGATGACGGTCGCTACAAAATAAAAAGAACTCAAAAGGGGGAGCAACAAATTCAGCTGAAGTATGGGGAAACAAAAAAGCCTCAGAGAAGTCATGTTGCAGCTCAATACTGAAAGGTAAGAAGCAGTCTAGACAAGTAAAGCAAGGAAATTTGTACAGAAGACCATATGAATGGCATGTTTGGAAAACTCCAAATAGTTCTTCACAATGAGTCTTGAATGAGGTGAATTATAGCTGGAAAGACAGATAGAGAAAAAAACAGTCAAGAATATTTTACAAGAAGAGAAAGTAAACACCTCCTGGACACTAAGGAATACTTTCAAGCAAGGTGCTTACATAACCAGGCTTACATTTTAGAAAGATTCTTCCAAAATCAGTTAGCCTAAAAACAAATATAAGAAGTCTAGCCACCTAAGCAAGTATCGTGCTTCCCAATAAATACACTGTCTCAAAGCCCTAATCTAGTAACTTACCTTGACAACCAAATACAGTACAACCAAGTACTCTTAAGTTTCAGAAACCAAGCAACTAGTACCAAGTTCAGGGCACACTATAGTTGACTAGCTATTAAAACAACAAAAAAAGGGGGGAGTCACCATAGAAAAAATGCTAAAAACGTGAAAAATGCAATGGTGTCAGGAGATAAGAAGAGTCAAGTAGAGAATATTCTTCTTGATTATACTCAGAAATGGACTAATAACAGAGAAACTATTTTATTCCAGTGTAAGAATACTTCCACTTTTTGCCAGTTACACAGAGATGGACCCCTTATATGTAATAATTAATTATGGTTCCTGACAAGCAGCTCAACAACCAAATTTAATTTAATACACAATACTTCAACCAAAGATTAGATTAGAAACAGCAAAGTATAACAGCACTGTGGTGTGCAACAGCTATACACTAGTTAGCTTCCCACAGGTTAAAACTCTCTAACAAGCTTTAGAGCAGGGTTGGGGAGGACTTACTATTTTGCAGAGGTTCCTATTCAATGAACTGGAAAAGTTCTTAATTCAAACATGACAAGTGACATATTGAAGAAATCAACTGTTTTAAGAAGATGAATCCTACCTTTCCAGGGTCATCCTTAGATCGAGGCACTTTAAGGAAACATTTGTTCAATGACAGATTATGTCGTATGGAATTCTGGAATTAAAGAAGAAAAGCCATAAGGTCAATAAAATTCAAAAAACATAACCCAACTTTAAAAACAGAATTAGAAATCTAAACATCTCTATGCTTTGCAAAACAATTGCAAATGGAATAAACTTTTTAATCAGCTTAAAATTTAAATCTTTCTGACTTTCAAATTATGAATGCTACAAGGGGAAGCTGTTACTGGAAAATAATTTCTAGAGGATTTCATAAAATGTATATATGTAGCATTTTAAGTGTTTACGACTTTTATTGATACAGGAAGATGCCTCTAATGTAATGCTAAATATTAAATTCCAAATATAAAATTGGCATATTATGATACATACCATGACTTTAATTGTGGTACTTATTTTAAGTTTATTTATTTATTCTTGGAAATAAGCCAGAATGCAAAATGTTAGAGTTACTCTACATGAAATTAAAGATGATGACTATTTTCTTCTCTTCACTTTTCTGCAAAGTCCAAATGGTCTGCAAGACACATGTATTACCACTACTTAATTAGTTTAAAAAATGTTTTAAAAAAAGTTCACTGCTCTATTACAAAAAAACATACAGAACCCTATTAGGCTCTCACCACAATCTGTAAAAAAGAAAACCACATGGAAAGATACTGGCTACAGGGAGCTGGGAAGAACATCTAAATTCCTCATTGTAGCAGGGAAGAACACCCAAGGTGGGTAGCAGGAAAATGCCCTTGAAAACCTGCAGAGTCTGTGAAATAGAAATTTATTCATGAATAAGTAGGACTGTACCCCAATTCTTACAGAATATGCCCCGAAGTCCATTTCTTCTCAATTAATTGCTCCAAAACCCATTCTCAAATTATCTTGTTTGTTCCCAAATGGCTAGTATTTGGGAGAGAAGAGGCCCAACCGCATTTAGCCATTACTTAGAATGGTACCTTCTGGGATATTTTGGCATAATGTTTTATTTTTTAATATAAAATTCAGTAGTCTAACAAGAATGCCTATAATAAAACTTCTCTCCCTTAGGCACAATATTGGAATTTTAAACGTTTTAAAAAGATGACTACAGAATATAAATTCAAGACCATCTTATTACCAAAGCAGAAATTTAAAACTTATGCTTGGGATATAAACAGCTACAAAGAATGATGCTCTCTCCCAAAGAGAAAACCCTAGGTAAGCTTTAAAAAAACAAACAAAAAAAACCTATTTTTAAGCCACATCAGAGAGCTCAGGTTGCAAGGCAACCAAACCACACTCCCAAGAGGAGCAAGGCTATTCAATGAGAAACTGGACATACAACTAAATCACCTTTGGCAGAGCATAGGAAAAAGAGATGGCCACCATCCAAGCAGTTAAAAAGAAATTAGCTAAAATTTTAAAGGCCAAGCATGGGGTTGTCACTTTGGAGCAACAAGGACCCCAGACACAAGAGAAGTTCCCACATACTCTTAAGCTCTTCTCCATAGGCCTTTACCATGTGTTCCTAAGAAAGAACAGGGGTAGGAAAGGAGACCCAAGAAAGTCTCCCCTAGTGGCATAAACAGGAAGAAAGTGACTGACAGTGACAGGCAGTGAGGAGACAAAGCCCACCAACCTTCCACAGATTTTACAAAGCAAAAAAACAAGTTTGCAGTAAAGGCAGCAAAACCTCTCACCTATAGGACTCTGGCAAAGATTCACTGCTTCTGGGGGAAGAATGGAAACAAAACCCTGGTGCCTCTAGGGAGGGATAGGAAACCCTTACCCAGCACATAGGCAAAGATGTTCTGCTTCTGGAGGAAAAGTAGAAGCAAATCCCTTGAACGCTGGGAGAGGTATAGGAAACTACCTTGGGCCCAGGATCCTACACAGATAC
This sequence comes from Hylobates moloch, assembly GCF_009828535.3. NCBI lineage: Eukaryota > Metazoa > Chordata > Mammalia > Primates > Hylobatidae > Hylobates > Hylobates moloch. The sequence goes on from NW_026652283.1 coordinate 44,017,049, forward strand.
CATGTAGAGGTCCTGCTACACCTGGAGAAGAGGCGCGAAACTCTCACCCAAAAGTAACTACAGATACACAAGACTAGTTTGGCTGAGGGAAAGAAACATTGAAAAAGCCCACCCTAAGTTCGAGGGTCTGCATAAAACTAAGGCTGGGCCAACACAACAGAGAAAACCCCTTGCCTCTACCAAAAGCATAGCACTGAATAACAAGCAAACGCAGTCTACTGACAGAGAAGGGACAAGAAATCCCCATGTGTAAAAAGGTGGGCAGAGACAACTAAAATCTAAACAGAAGAAAAAACAAAAAAATCCTACCGCACCCTTTGCAAGCACAAGTTAACAGGAGCTCACTGCTGTAGGAATGTAAAGTTTGTGGTATACTGAAGATAAAGACATCAATTAAAAAAATCCAAATTACTGACAGACTGACTCAATCCCCACAAGAATGGCCTGAGAAAAAAGATGCTTGTCCATTCACAAGTACAGGTACTATTTAACTCAACGTCTACCATTCTACACAGATATCGGGTCTCAGTCAACAATTACAAGACACAGAAAAGAAAGGAAAACTTACTGCCAAGAGATAAAATAATCAACAAAACCCAAGAGAAGACTCAGGTGTTAGAACTATCAGAAAAAAAAAATTAAAATAACTATGATTAACATGTTAAAGAGTCAAGCAGAAAAAAGTGGACAACTTGCTTGCATAAAAAGATGGAGAATTTCAACAGAAATGTGAAAACTAAAGAAAGAGACAAATATAAACGATAGAAATAAAAAACATTAAACATGATTAAAGATTTTAAAAATTTCTCAGATGGGCTCATCATTAAACTAGACACAACTAGGGAAAGGCTCAGAGAATTTGAGGGTAGAGTAACAGAAATTTCCAAACGGAGACTGGCACATTCACAAAGAGCAAAACAAAAACAAAACAGATCATCCAAGAACTGTGTGATGATAAGTGCAATTAAAGTCCCAGAAGAAGAAAAAAAAGGAACGGGGCAGAGGGAAAATCTGAAGTCACAGTCAAGAATCTTCAAAAAATAATGCAAGACATCAACCCAAATATGCAAGAATTTCAGAGAACACCAAGCAGAATAAAGTAAAAATCCACATCCCCATATTAATTACAGTGAAAGGGCTAAAAACCAAAATAAAGAACATCTTGAAGGCAGCCAGAGAAAGCAGATTACATATAAAGGAATAAAAATAAGAATTACAGTGGACTTCTCAAAAACTATGCAAGCCAGAAGGCAATGGAGTGACATCTTAAAATACTGAAAGAAAAAAAAAACCTGTGCAGTGAAAATATCTCTCAAAACTAAAGGCAAAATAAAGACTTCCAAACAAAAGCTGAAAAAATTCATTTCAGCTCACTGACACTCTTACAAGGAAGTTCTTTTGGCAGAAGTATGAAATCAAACAAAAATGCAGATCACAAAAATAAATGAACAGTGCCAGAAATGGTAAAAAAATGAAGGTAGATTTAATGCTTTTAAAAAAAAAACTGTATGAAGATATTCAGACTAAAACATAAAAAATAAATTGTATAAAGCAAATATAATTTATTACGGAGTTTGGAACTATGTAAAAGTAAAATGTATGACAACAATAGCAAAAAGGATGGGTCAAAGGAATTGGAAAGATGTGGTTTATAAAATTCTTACATTATACATGAAATGGTGTAATACTATTTGAAGGTAGAGTGCAGTAACTTAAAGATGTTACAATCAACTGAATATCTGCATCCCCTCAAAATTCTTATGTTGAAACCTAATTCCCAATGTGATGATATTTGGAGGTGGAGCCCTTGCGGTGATTAGGTTATGAAGGGTGTCCTCATGAATGAGGCTAGTGTTTCTAAAAGAGGCCTCAGAGAGTTTACTTCCCTTTTCTACCATGTAAGGTTATAATGAGAACGGGATCATCCATGAGGCAGGAAACATGCCATCACCAGAATCTGCTGGCGTGTTGATTTTGGAATTCCCAGCCTCCAGAATTATGAGAAATAAACGTTTGTTGTTTGTAAGCCCCCCACTCTATGTTTTTGGTTTTCTTTTTGTTGTTATAGCAGCCTGAATGAACTAAGATGTATATAGTAAACCCTAGAGTAATCACTAAAAAAATTTAGAAAGGGGATAATAACAGAATTGTGGCGATAAAATGGAATCATAAAAAATACACAATTCAAATCTAAAATAAGACATGAAAAAAGAAATAGGCATCAGACAAACTAGTTCACCTACCCAACTTAAAAGTTCAAGATGAGGGGAAAATACAAATCAAGATGGTCAGAAGAAACAAGTATCATTAGTAAATGGCCCAGTGTGAACTCATCACTTCAAAGAAGTACACACCTCTACAGTCTTCCTCCTCTACAAAAAGCTTAAATGTTGGAAATCTTCAAGGTTCTGCCCTATGTCTTTTTCATTTCTACATCTGCTGCCTAGCCAATCTCATCTATAGCCAATGGCCACCTGTGATAAATCACTTAAATCTGTCCAGATCCAGCAGAGACCTTTCTCCTGAGTTCCTAACGTATATTTCCAACTATCAACTGCACATCTCCAGAAACTCCTCAAACTCAACATATTTAAAACTAAACTCAATCTTTATGCCCAATGTGATCTTATTCCAGTTTTCCCTTCTCAGTTTAAAGACATTATTATTCACATAACTGCTCCAATGAGAAACCTAAAAAACATCCTTAACTCCTGTCTCTTTCTTACCATCTAAATCTATCACTAAATCTTACTAAGCCTACCTTAGATCTGCCTATCTTACCCCATTCTTTTCTGTGACTATCTCAGCCCAGGGAACCAGTCTCAGCAAAACTAGTACAACAGCTTCCTAACTGGTGTCTCCCTTCCTCTCAGCCCTGCTTCCATCATTCTCCACCCTGCAGAGAGTTATGTCTTCACAATGCAATTTTGGTGTTACCCCTTCACTTAAAAACTTCCAGTGCACTTAGGACAAAATCTAATATTCTTAAGCCTCCAAAGACTCTTCATGATCTGACCCTATCTTGCTTTCTACATTCATCCCCTCCAATGTTCTCTCTCAGGTTCTAAGCTTTCCACAAGTTGCTACTTCTGCAAAGATTACTGCCTCCAGCCTTACTCCATCTTCTTCACCTAAATCAATCTACTCAGTTTTCAATTCATTCTTGGATTAAACTTCAGTTCTTTAGGGAAGCCCTTTCTGGTGTTCACAGATTAGTTAAGTTCCACTGTAATAAACTTCGTCATCCTGAATTTCTCATCACATGTGCAATTGTTTGTTTAATGGTCTTCCCCCTCCATGCTGTATTCTCTACCAAAATGTAAACAGATTCCATGAGGGTAGGAACCTTGTCTTTTAACCCAAAAGCTAGGATACAATGTTTTTCAAAGGGTAATCACATATCTGTTGAAAAAAAGACATCAAAAACCTATTTAGAATGTAAAAACACTGAGATACGAAAGCCAAGACTTGTACATACACATAAAACCCACAAAGAAAAGAGATTACTTCTGTACAGCTTGGGTAGTCCCCATCTCCCATAACCCCAAGAAAGGAAGTTGGTGAAGTGGAGAGGCAGAAATAATTAGGTGATTTTTTTCAATCACCTAATCAATCAATATGATGAAGCCATGCTGATTGGCCTTAAAAACACCATCCCCAAAAGCAGTTTCTCAAAACTACAGTTTATCTGCTCTAGAATTACTTGAAATGTTATTTTAATGCAGATTCCTAGGCTCTATCCAAGGCACCTAATTTAAAATCTCTGGAGTAGTGACCTGACAATTCTAATTTTAAAAGCATTCTATGTGATTTTTATTTTAAAGCTGAGTTTAAACTGCCACCTCCAATCCAACCAACTGCTACATTCTTATCCATTCTTTCTTCTGTGAGTCCTGGTTTCTGTCCCCATAGGTCCCCCCCAAAATCAATATAAGTATTCATTTGTTCTACCCTACCTAAAATGGTTTCAGAATTGCTCTCAACTTTCTAACTTCTTCCCTCCCAGCTTCTTTCCTAGGGGTTTTTGGAAACCCTCTACTGAAGTTCCACTACCGAACACAAATCTACTAAGTTGATGATTTCTTTGTAACTATTTTTGGCCTTGGAATGTATGCCATGAAGGTATATAAGGTATATACCAAAAGTTTCTTCAATTTGCTTTTTTCTGTGTGATCACATTATTAATTCAAAACACTGTTAGGCTTGTTTCTGCTTGCATTCTCTTTGAGGGTTTCCTTTTTTCATCCCTTTTGATTTTTTTTAAATATGTAAAACATGTACATGCGTTCAAAAGTTAAAACTATATAAAAAGATATACTCAAAATCTTATTTCCTTCTACATCCTTTCCACCTTGGCTCCCACCTATCCCCTAGAGGTAATTATATTAAATACATTTCTAGTTTAAATTCCTAAATTTCTTTTCACAACAATGAGCAAACACATAATGTATAATATTATTCCTTTTTTACCCACACAAAAAGTAGCACAATACACCCACACACCACTTTTGTATTTTTCTTTTTTTAAATTTTCCTAAACTTCAACAACTTAATAAGTTAACTTTCCTCAAAGTGAATACCATGAAATTTTATTTTTTATTTTATTCTTTTGGAGACAAGGTCTCGCTTTGTCACCAGCCTGCAGTGTAGTGGCATGATCATAACTCAGCGCAACCTCAACCTCGTGGGCTCTAGCAATCCTTCCACCTCAGCCTCTCAAGTAGCTGGGACCACAGGGACACACTATCATGCCCAGCTAATTTCTTATTTTTTATTTTGTGGAGACAGGGTCTCGCTATGCTGCCCAGGCTGGTCTCAAGTGATTCTCCTGCCTTGGCCTCCCAAACTGCTGGGATTATAGGCATGGGCCACGAGCCCCCATTGCACAGAGTCTGAAAATTTAATTCCTTTTCCTCTAGTTCAGAATACAAAATCATTCAATTATGGAATATCCAAAGAGGTATTTTTAATATGTAATCTCCCTTCAAGGCCCTGACACAAAATGAAAGGGAGTTTACTAAAATTCTATTTGAGTCCTTTTAAGCAACAGTGGCAACATATTGTCCTCTGTGTTGCATAAGTTGACTCTGCATTTCTGGAAAGGTGGTGACAGTCACTTTAAGATCTTTCTCCATACCTCTCGTCAACCAATACAAGCTAACTTCACAAGTTCTAAGTGACCTCCCATTTTCCCACGACCCATCTCCTCCATACCTGAAGAAGAGTTAGCAGCAGATTGCTGAAGTGTTCTAAACAAATCTAAGGAGAGTGAATGGGAAGTAAAATAGAAAAAGGCCTGTGCAAAGGAGAAGATAAACTAGGTTCCATCTGTCTCCACTCGAAGTGTTCAAATATTTCTATGTTTGTAAAAATAAAATTAAAAGTGATCATGCCATGTGCTAGGCACCAAATACTTAAAAACTGGGTAAAGGAAACTTTAATAGCAATCTCTGGAAATATTAAAAGTCTGCCTAAAGCAGTAGATAGGACCAGATCATCTCTCTCAGGATCTTCTAGTTCTAAGAGCAACATCATCCTTCTCTACCCATTAGTTCTCTATTTCTTCCCATTGAAACTGTATCACTACATCTAAAACAGTTTTAGATCCATGACTTGGGCTGGCTATCGGCAAGGAATATCAGCAGAATGGATTTGGCATTCTCAGGTAGACGTCATCAAAAATGAAGCCAGACAAGTTAATGAGGAAAACAGTATTCGAACTTTATATGCTATTCCTTAAATTTGGACCAAGCTCTTCAGTTTGGAATTCATATATTCATAGGATCTCCATATTCTGACTCTTATCACACTCTCTACTGCAAACCACTATAACCAAGTGCTTCTTAACACTTGAACTTTGAAAAACACCTCCACAAATCTTAACTGTTCTTCAAAACACAGCTCAAGTCCCACTTCCGTCAATGGCTATCTAATGATTCCCCACTTCCTTGTACTCTAGTGGCATTTACTCTCTGTACCACTCAATTTAGATTATCATACTCCCCATAAACTCATTAACTGTACCCTTCATTTAACACTTTTTACTAGGTCACATACACAATGGATATTTTTATAGTTTACACACAGTAGGTGTGCCCAATTAGTCAGCTATTTATAGCACAGCACTCTGGATTCCTCTATTACACAGCTTTTTACACAGCATAATAATTACTTGTTTATATGTATTTTTCTCATCCAATAAAGATTGTAAGCTCCCTTAGGCCCTGTGCTATGCTTCCTAGTACTGCCAAAGCCTAGCATACTGCTTCACAAGAGCAGATAATAAATAAATCCTTTTCACATTATCAAATGAAAGACGAAATCAGCTGAGGACCAGGCACGGTGGCTCACACCTGTAATACCAGCATTTTGGGAGGCCAAGGTAGACGGATCACTTGAAGTCAGGAGTTTAGAACCAGCCTGGCCAACATGGTGAAACCCCATCTCTACTAAAAATACAAAAAAACAGCTGGGCATAGTGGCATGCGCCTGTAGTCCCTGCTACTCGGGAGGCTGAGGCATGAGAATCACTTGAACTCAGGAGGCAGAGCTTGCAGTGAGCCGAGATCACACCACTGCACTCCAGCCTGGGCAACAGAGCGAGACTCCATCTCAAAAAAAAAAAAAAAAATAGCAGACAAGGGGAGGATATCATGTAGACCAGAGATTCCAAATTAGTACTCCCTAGGCTGAACCCAGACACAAGACTTATGTCTGGCCTGCAGAGATTCATGAAAATCAGAATTAGTTGACAACAGTTAAAAATTTGAAAATTACACACAAAATCCAGATTTCCCTTTTCTTGGGGAGTGGGGTAGACTGGAAGATCTGCCATGTGCCCTAAAAAGCAGTAACTGACTAGAACATAGTTGCTCCTTTTACATTAAACACACTCTTTAGTCTGGCACCTTTTTTGCTTTCCCCATTTACATCACCCAACTGGCACCTAAAGGCACTTAGGTTTACAATCAATGATACGGACCCATGAATTCTTATTTGACTTTCTAAGCCACATATTCAAATTGTAGCCATTTCTACTCCCTAGCCATCATGTGTTTTTTGCCACACAGGTTTATCAAAATTTTCTAGCCTTTTCTCAGGCTAAATCTTGACAAAAAAAGTCTACAGTACCCAGGGGTAAAGCCAGAAAGCACAGCTTAAATAGGGCCACTACCACTGCTTAGAATGATGCATTGATTCATGTTTCATTCAAGTTTTATTAGGTATATCCTCCACTGAAACATTCTGTTAGCGTAGATGCCTATTCAAAATATACTGTTAACAATCACTTCTCATACTGAGTCAGCCAGTTGAGGGGAGTTTATCCTGGAAAATTAAATTTAGTAAGTATTTAATATAGTTTTTGCAGAATTATGCATCTTGTGTAATGGTTAAGAACATGAGCATTGAAAAAAATCTCTACATCTACCAAGTCTGGTACCAAATCCTGACTCTATCATTCTCTAGCTGAGAAACTCTACAAAGTTACTTAACTTCTCTAATCCTTAGTTTTTTTACGTTTAAAATTTGGAAAATAATAGTACCTACTTCATAAGGCTATTGTGTGGCCTAAAGAGACAATGATGGCACTTAGTATAGTGCCTGGCAGACAGAAAATAATAAAAGCAGCTATCATTTGAGTATCTGAGTACAGAAACAAAAACTAATGAAACAAGATTTCTGAACACAAAAACTCTTAAGTTTATAATACTGTTATTAATAAAGCAAATGGTAACACAAGAGACTGATTCTATCGGGAGATAAGAAATAATACATGAGCTGAAATAATAGGACAATATCAACTAAAAAAAAGGGAGGGGAGGCGGCAAAAGAGACAAGGTCCAAGGAGAAATAAAAGAAAAACAAAAGCAAGAAGGAAACAGATGTGCTTACTTACAGGGACAGCTAGTAGGCTGGAATGGCGAGAAGCATATGAAAGGAAGGTACAAAAAATAAAGCTAAAAAGGTAGATTGGGACCAAGATTCATGCTTTCATTCAAACTGCACTTATTGAAGCTTACTAAATGGAGCACTGTGTGCTAAGGTATGAGAAAGAGATACAAAAACTTCAATGAGGCACAATCCCTTCCCTTACAGGGGAATCATGCACAGCACATCCTTGGTGCACGGTAAATCAGCAAATGTCTCTAATAAATCCAGTCAAATGAAAAAGGCAAAAGTGTTGAAGCAGGAAGGCCTAAGAGAAACTAAATAGTAACTACCATCTGATGATAGACCTAAAGCCCTATAACTCCCTTCCTCTACATGTATACACACACCCCACATAGCACACGACTTGTTAATTCCTATGTAAGAATATGAATATAACATGTGCAGAGACAAAAGAAAGCGGTGGCCCACATCTGTAATCCCGGCACTTTGGGAAGCAGAGGCAGGCAGATCACTTGAGGTCAAGACCAGTCCAGGCAACATAGCAAGACCCTAAAAATTAGCCAGGTGGGCATAGCAGCACGCACCCATAGTCCTAGCTACTCAGGAGGACCACTATAGTCCAGGAGTTTGAGGCTGCAGTGAGCTAGGATCATACCATTAACTCCAGCCAGGCTGACAGAACAAGACTTTGTCCAAAAACAAAATAAAACTTAAAATAAAAATTTAAAAAAAGGAAGTTGAATTATTTGTTGTATAACATAAATTAGCTAGTACCTCAAAAGTCTCCTTAAAGAAATGGTTGATTCTAGGGGCAAGGAAGATACAATATAGCCCTGGAACATCTCAAGGTGCCAAAAAGAAAGTGCTAAGCAAACAGAAGTATGGGGCCAGCCTGTAAGAGCTCCCAGTGGCCAAAGTTGCACAATCTGAATGACAACAATAGCACAAAGAATATCTATGAGTGCATACTATTATAAATAAATGATTGAATGAATAAAAGGGACTAAAGGAACAACTCATCTTTTCAGAAGAACATCAATTAATAAATGTCGAAGGAATTAAGGAAGAGACAAATCACCATTAAAAAACAGCAATAATTGGCCAGGCACGGTGGCTCACACCTGTAATCCCAGCACTTTGGGAGGCCGAGGCAGGTGGATCACCTGATGTCAGGAGTTCGAAATCAGCCTGGCCAACATGGTGAAACCCTGTCTCTACTAAAAATATAAAAATTAGCCAGGCGCAGTGGTGGGTGCCTGTAATCCCAGCTACTCGAGAGGCTGAGACAGGAGAATTGCTTGAACCCAGGAGACGGAGGTTACAGTGAGCCAACATGGTGCCCCTGCACTCCGGCCTGGACAACAAAGCAAGACTATGTCTTTAAAAGGGGGGGGAGGGGGGGAGGGGGAGGGGGAGGGGAGGAGAGGGGAGAGAGTAATAATTGCTACACTTATAACCTACCAATGAATGCTAAAATTAATGGATAAAAGTTTAAGAAATAAAGTACAGTAAGTCTTCATTTAGCACTACTAATGGGGTTCTTGAAACTGCAACATTAAGTCAAACAGAGTATAGCATGTCTTCAAATAACATCATTTCGTTATAACGTTGATGAGGAAAAAAAATTGGTCTCATTTTATGTTGTTTTGCTTAAAGTCAGTTTCCAAGAACCTATTAAAGTTGAGGACTTACCGTATTTGCATATGCTCAAAGCATCCCCCCAAAACATATTATTTACAAAGTGATAAATAGTAAACTTTATAATGAAGAAACCTGGCAGACCTCCCCTTAACCAAAGAATCATAGTTAACACTCCCATTAAAACATACTTACATTATCTATCCTCTGATCTGTTATGCACAAAAGGCCATATCTGTATTATTCTTCCCAAAAATGTATTACCTCATTCTAATTACAAGAAAACATATAATCATGAGCAACATATATTGCCCAGGCTGGTCTCAAACTCTTGTCCTAAAGCAATCCTCTTGCCTTCACCTCTCAAAGCGCTGGGATTACAGGCATGAGCCACCATGCTTAGTCAATTTCTTAGTTTTGATAATTGTACTATGGTTATGTAAGATGTTAACATTAGAAGAAGCTGATAAAGTATACATGGGAACCTTCTGTATTGCTTTTGCAACTCTTCCGATAATCTAAAATTCTTTCAAGATAAATATTTTTTAAAAAGTCTTGGCCAGGCACAGTGTCTCACACCTGTAATCCCAAAACTTTGGCAGGCCGAAGCAGGAGGATCACTTGAAGCCAGGAGTTCGAGACCAGCATGGGCAACAGAGCAAGGCCCCATCTCTACAGGAAATTTAAAAATTAGCTGGCCATGGTGGCGTGCTCAGGCACTCGAGCTTGGGTAACAGAGCAAGACCTTGTCTCTAATTAAAAAAAAACAAAAAAAATCTTGGCCAGGCACGGTGGCTCACACCTGTAATCCCAGCACTTTGGGAGGCCAGGGTGGGTGGATCACAAGGTCAGGAGATCGAGACCACCCTGGCTAACACGGTGAAATCCCATCTCTACTAAAAATGCAAAAAATTTGCTGGGCGTGGTGGCGGGCATCTGTAGTCCTAGCTACTCAGGAGGCTGAGGCAGGAGAATGGCGTGAACCCGGAAGGCGAAGTTTGCAGTGAGCCAAAATCGTGCCACTGCACTCCAGCCTCGGCGTCAGAGCGAGACTCCGTCTCAAAAAAAAAAAAAAAATCTTGACTGATAAAGACAGTTAGTACTAGTTGCAATACTATGTTGTTTTCACTTTAGGCTTACTGTCAACTCACCTGGACTGCAGGTATGGTTTCCAGTGAACGCTACATTATCCCTGCTCTTACTTTATGCTACATCAGTCCTATAACATAATCAAGCTTCAACACACTAATAATCTACCAAAAATAAAGTTATTCACCTAAGCTAAATACTTTTTGACATCCTAAAAATCACCAGAGATCAAAATTTCATATTCAATTACATGAGCCTTCACAAAGCTTTATTTTCAGTAGAAATCAACATTATCATTGCTTACTTCATAAAAGTAATAATTTAAATAAAATCCTTACCTTCCAACCACTGCCAGCCTCTCTATAATACGGGAAGTTATCACAAATCCACTGATAAATTTCACTTAAAGTCATTTTCTTTTTGGGTGAGCTATTAATTGCAAATGTAATGAGGCTGGCATAACTGTATGGAGGTTTCCCATCTTTGTGCTGTTGGACTTCTTCCTGGTCCAGAGTTGTATTTGGGTCAAGGAGTGCATTCTTCTTAGAAATTCCTGTTCCATGTGCATTTTGTGTAGCATCAGATTTTTGGATGGCTGCTCTCATGGTGAGCTGTGGTAACCAGTCCATAGATGTTAGGCTGCTCTCCAGTTCAGATGTCATCCTGAAGGTAAATAGACTCCTTAGTCAATATCAAGGAAAGAACCCCTGCTTCTCAAAATATCCAATATTCACAAATCTAGGCGTTCCAAAGTGAGGGAAAGCCTGAGTTACATCTGGAGGAAAAAGATTGAGTATGTTAATGAGCAAACCAAATATTTAAGGGATCAACATTTCCAATCTTTTCTTAATTTTTTCCTCACCAAAACATAACAACCTTGGTTTTAAAATGGTTTAAAATACAGAACAATATAGACAAACAAAGTGGTTCTGATGCCAATCTTTCTAAAAATCGCTGCCTGTTTCTTTAAGAGGGCAACAGGATCTTGGTAAGAAAAACCCAGCTGCAGCCCAACTCTTTTATTCACCACCACCACAAGCCGTTAAAAGCTTAAAATGTACCTCTGGCATTTCTTTTACACAAATTTTAGGAGAGTCATAAAAACAAATTACCAAAAAGTAAGGTGGAGGCAAGAGGTCAGAGAAGTAACTGAGAAACTGGCACAGGAATCTGCATGAAGGAAAGAAGGTAGAGTTTATGCAGGTAGGAGGTAGGAAGAGTAAAGCAGGGTATACAAGAATAGCAAGGAGACAAGCTAGCTGGGGGAGTTGACCGAAAAAAGGAATGCAAAGTCAAGGACACTGATGAGTGAGAGAAAAATAAAATAGGCAGTACCAGGGAGTTACTTTTTTAAAAAAACAAGTCAGGGAACAGGTTTACAAAAACTAACTTGAAATTATGGGAGTACAGAATATAAGGCATTAAATCACATAAATGGTCGCAAGAAAAGAAGCATTAAAAACTAAAAGACAGGTTTGGGCAAACGTCCAATGATTTGAATTCTGTAGTGTATTTCTCTCCAAAGCTGAAAAATTCAGACCATTACCACACAAAGAAAGAAAACTAAATCTGCCAGGTTAACACATATCCTCGAAAAGGGAGAAAGCTGCTCTAAGAATTGAAGATAAGAATATAGAAACAAGGCTTGACACTTCACATTGGAATTGTTAACTTTCAGCAGAGGATATAAGCCCTTCTATTCTGGGATCAAAGCAGCAAGAATAATGACTGACAATAAAGTAGAGAAGAATGAAAAGACTTCTAAGTGATACCAAAATAAAGGAAAAAAGGACAACAAAATAAAAAAAAAACTTAAAGGTTTCTTTTGACTTAAAGTCAAACGAAAACATTTGTAGCTATGAAAATCCCATATAGCCCCTTCATTCCAAACGGCTCCTGACAAAAAGCAACCTTGAATATTATGTATAGGATTTGAACAACTTGGAGGCAACAGAGAATAATAAAGAACAGGGAGTTTGGGGTAAGGAAGACCCAGAGTCTAAGCACTGATTCTAACAGTTATAAGCTGTAGAACTGTGAAGATGTTAATTACCTCTACCTCCCAGTTTTCTCATCTGTAAAATGCAACAACAGTACTTAAGGTCAAAATATTACTTTGAAAATTATATGTGTTAAAACATGCACAAAAATATTCAGTAAGTGCTGGTTAATAATATTAGTCTAGGAGTATCTTGGGAGGGCACTAATGCACTATAAAGTATACCACATTAAGCAAAAGCAATTATAAATCAGAAGACAACCACGAGGATTCTACCTGCACTGCCAGTAAATTGAGTCCTCTTGATTTTCAGATATGTTGATCCATAATTTTACCTTACTCATTTTCTCAAATTCCCTCCATCTCTGTTGTACACATTCCTCTGAACCTGAACTTTAAATTCATCTACATAGCGTCTTCAGAGATCTTAAAAAAAAAAAAACAAAAAAAAACACTTACTATCCTACTCTACAATCTCAACCAGAAATGCCTGCTCCCAGCAAGAAGTTATAGGGACTTGTAGAAGAAGAAGATAGGATAATTTAGAGATCACACAATGTCAAAACAGTAGAGAAAGTACCCTAGAGATCAGAGACTAATCCCTTCAGTAACGAAAAACTGCAGTTAAAGCTCATCCAATTTCACACAGGTAGTTAGCAGTAGTACGAAAAAGAGAGCCCAGATCTCCTGATACCCAATCTGGTAGTTTTGCTAAACATACCTCATCTGTAAAATGAAAAGATTTAGGCCGGGCGCGGTGGCTCACGCTTGTAATCCCAGCACTTTGGGAGGCCGAGGCGGGCGGATCACGAGGTCAGGAGATCGAGACCACGGTGAAACCCCGTCTCTACTAAAAATACAAAAAAATTAGCCGGGCGTGGCGGCGGGCGCCTGTAGTCCCAGCTACTCGGAGAGGCTGAGGCAGGAGAATGGCGTGAACCCGGGAGGCGGAGCTTGCAGTGAGCCGAGATCGCGCCACCGCACTCCAGCCTGCGTGACAGAGCCAGACTCCGTCTCAAAAAAAAAAAAAAAAGAAAAAATTTAAATAGTTCCCACCTCACTGATGTAAAGTATTCAGAACAGTGCCAGGCAAGTAGTAAGTATTCAACAAATGTTAACTACTTGTATTGGTAATAAGAGTAGTTGCTTATACTATTATTCACATTTCATTCAATGAAGATTGGCTATTTTATACCATGCTGTCATCCAATTTACCTCATATCAAGTCTCCATGGAGTAGAGTTTTATTTTGTTCGAATTCCCAAAGCAGCCAGTTACATGCATTTTCATACAAAACCATATTACAAATTGGAATATAATTGTTAATGCAGGTGCTCCCTACTGAGAACCATCTTTGCCTTCTGCCCCCTTCCATCAGTGCCAGTAATGAGACTTTATAAGAATCTCAGTAATACAGGTATTTACTATGTGTTATATATTTAACAAGGATGCATAAATTATATATGTGTAAAGCGCTATGTTAGAGTAAAAAATAAAACAAAATAAAAATACATACACAGGAAGTGTGGTAAAATTCCTGTCCTCCAGGAACTTATAATCCAATAAAGAAGTTCAGACACAACAAAGAACTGAATAAAAGTACACAGCTGAGCTCTGGGTGCTATGAAGGTTCAGGAAAAGAATAAACAACATGGACTAAAGCCTTGAGGGTAAAGAAGGAAGAACTTAGCTAAGTCTTCAGCTAAGTGAAGATCGACTTGGCTGAAGAACTTCAGCTAAGTGAAGATTTAAATAGACTGGAAAGAAAAAGGACCCTAGTCTTCAAAGCCATCATGTGTAAAAATTATTCCCCTGTGCTTATATTCATCAGTTCCGCAAGAGCAAATTTTAAGTACACTATAAAAACATCTCAAATTTAAACTCTAAAAAAGTGGGGCTTCTGTTCTGTTTGCAATTTCTTAAATTTTATATACAGCATTCTTGGTAGTGAAGCAAAAAGCGCCCCCATTGTTGGTACTTAGGCTGGTAGCTACTGTGGTTCTCCATCAAGCATGGAGAGCACAAAAGATGACCACTAGGTTTGGCCAGATCACCAGTAACTTTAGACACAAACTTATTAGGCCGGGTGCGGTGGCTCACGCCTGTAATCCCAACACTTTGGGAGGCCGAGGAGGGTGGATCATCTGAGGTCTGGAGTTTGAGACCAGTCTGACCAACATGATGAAACCCCGTCTCTACTAAAAACACAAAAATTAGCTGGATGTGGTGGCACATGCCTGTAATCCCAGCTACTTGGGAGGTTGAGGCAGGAGAATCACTTGAACCCAGGAGATGAAGGTTGCAGTGAGCCGAGGTTGCACCACTGCAATCCAGCCTGGGCGACAGAGTGAGACTCTGTCTCAAAAAAGGGGGAAAAAAAAAAAGAAACAAACAAACTTATTAGTGGAATGGTGATGACAGAAGTCCACTTGTATACGAGAACAGATGGTGGTAAATTTAAAAACAGCACGGGAGGCTCTGAGGAATCTGGTTATGGAAATCTGGTTAAGAAATGTCAGGCCCTCATTACCTCACCTCATTCCAAAAGCTTCCTAGCTGGCTTCCTGGACCCTGATGTCTCAACCACTCCTCCCTACTAATCATATCCAGTCCATGCATACACTCCAAGAGAAATCTATCAACACTGCTTTCATGTCATTATGCCTAAACACTTTCAATGGCTCCCTAACTCCTGCTATACTAAATCTAAATTCCTCATTTTCAACTACTTTAGCTTTTACTAATCCTTCATTAATCCTTCTCTAAGTTCCTAGGGCAATTACAACCTCAGTTTGGCAACTGACATGTTGTTTTCACATGCATAGTTGAATCATATGACTAAGCTTTCTACCCTCACCTCCTCTCCCCCAACCACTCAGGACAGTGACCATACATTAGTACTTCTGATGCTATCTAATACCGTGCCAGGTACAAGTTATCTGAAAAATAACACAGTAACTGGATAAGGAATAAGGGCCTTCTTTTCTGGAATGTCCTTTCCTTCTCTGTCTGCCTGGTTGGCTTCTACTTCAAGACCAAACATCTCCCACTACAGAAAGCCTGGTCAATCCCCTCTTTCCATCTTCCATCTCCTAAGCTAAAGGAGCTATTATTCCTAAAGCAGAGTATAAACACCCGTATCACAGAATTTATATGTAACTGTAATTATCTTTATCCACCTCTCTCCCACGAGATTCTGATCTCCTTGAAAGAAGGAACTTTCATGATTGAAACAGTAACTGTCCAATGAAGGTATGCGTGTGCTCCTCCCCAAACAAGTTAGACTGTAACAAGTTCAAAAGTTAAAAGAAAGAGGTGAGAGTACTAAGTAGCAGAAGGTAAGGGTACTCATAGGTTTGAAGTCTTTGATAAGACAGAAAAAAGTATGACTCAGAGCACAGACTGACAGGCAGCTTTACACAGGAAAAGAAACCATTCTACCAGAATAACAAAGAAAATGAGAATATGGAAGTAAGATGAAAAGCATATACTGTTACCTGTGGGAGAAAGCAAGGCATAGAGAAGAATTTATGTCTACAGTTCTTAAATCTATGATGGTAACTATTACTTAAAAGAAGTTCCATACAGAATAAAGGATAAGGAGCATCAGGATCAGGCTATAACAACTCAAAACTGAGTCATAACACGGGGGTTTTAATCCCACTTTATGAAACAGGGACACTCATATGATCCCATGTGTGCTTTTTAGCTATTTTAGTACACTGCGTGGCCTACCTCTGCAACCTTCCTAATTCCCAAAGTGTAGCAAAGGCTTACTCAGAAAGTTTTTCAAGTTTCAACCGTATTAAAAAGGGGGGCAAATGGGTAGAGATATTGTTGGCTCCCTAAATGGAGGTAAGAGTAAGACACAAAAGAAAATAAAAAGAATAAGAATAATGAGGGTAACAATGTTGTGACCCAAATATTACTGAATCCTCCCACTTCATTCCCGGCATGTGGCATTTCATCTTAAGACCTGCGGCACATAAAAAACTGAGCAACTTAGAACTCAGGAGAAATTCTTGTAATTACCACAGGACTGATTCTTGAATTATTCTTATCTCATGCATCTCTCTGGGTCAATATGTGCTATCACTCCTATTACAGTGTTTCAACACCCAAAGCAACCAGAAGCAGGGACTATGGCAGAGACTCCTATTGCCACTTAATATCTGTTCTTACCTTTTACCTTAGGAATAAATCCCAATTTTATTCAGGATGGTAATGCACCTTTTGCCCTGCCTGCCCTCTGGAATGTGGACAGAATTAACTATTGCTCTAGCAGTCATCGTGGATCCTAAGATGATCCTGAACATGGAAGCCAGACGCTGAGCATATGGAAACAGAGAAAAAGTCTGGGTCCCTGATTTTTTTTGTGAAGTAGATTGTGAAGCTGCCATCCCATCCGCAGACTGCCTACCCTACAGACTTTTAATGTATTTAACTACTATAAAAGAGTCTCTATTAGCAGATGAATGTAGTTCCTAACATAGAGAATTTAGGACATGGCAGTGTGGTGACACAAGTAACATAATCTAAAATAGCACACTCTCTTAAAGATGAATTAATGAGTTAATAAATTCCGATACTGACGGTTGGAAAGCTGATGACAAAGAATTTGGTCGAACTGTTATCTGCGGAATTTGAAAAGCAAGCCATATGCCAACTGAGGCTAGTGCAAAAACAGA
Source organism: Hylobates moloch (assembly GCF_009828535.3). Taxonomy (NCBI): domain Eukaryota; kingdom Metazoa; phylum Chordata; class Mammalia; order Primates; family Hylobatidae; genus Hylobates; species Hylobates moloch. Next base: position 44,034,356 of record NW_026652283.1, read on the forward strand.
AATGCAGGAAAAATTTAGAATGTTGGCATGTGTTGGCCCTTTCTCGCCATTTAAAGTGAAGTCTTAAAAGAGAAATAAACTTTGATGAGAGTTACAAGAAGAGACAGAGAAAGTACAGATTTGCTAAGATAGGTACTGCCTGCCCTTGTCCTGCAATTTCAGCTAAGAATCCTATAATCTGAAGTCTTGCAAGGCTGAAAAAACCAAGTGCTTGTGAAGTCCAAACTGAGGTAGGTGAGTGTAGCTACAAAACTACAGCATCAGCAGTAGAGAAGACTGATACCTTACCACACAAAGGTAGTGTTAAGGTGTTGTCTTTCCACCCAGACTACTGTTTCAGAAGGCCTCACGAAAGCCACCTTTTCCTTAGGAACTAAAAGAGGTCAAATAACTTGGATGAAGGAAAATATCTTCTTTATTTCCACTAACTTGTGACCAAAATTTAGCATTTCCTTTAAGTATGACAGTAGACAACAAATCACAGTAACATTAATAGTATCTGTAACTCCGCCACCAATAAAAATCACAAATATAACCAATGAGAAATGTTGCAGAAATCTAAAATTTTTATTTAAACTCATCAACTACTTCAAAACCGACTTTCTTAGATTTGTCACTAGATCTTTTGTTCAATGTGTTATTTTAAACGTATATATTACTATGTCACAAAGTTAATATTTTGATAACTGTATTTTGATATAATTAATTGGTTTTATTTTTAACCTTTTGTATTTTATGATTTTTTTCCAATTTTTACTATAAGTTCAGGGGTACATTTGCAGGATGTGCAGGTTTGTTACATAGGTAAACATGTGCCATGGTGGTTTGCTGCACAGATCAAACCATCATCTATGTATTAAGCCTGGCATCCATTAGCTATTCCTCCTGATGCCCTCCCTCCCCCTACCCCACCCCTGTATTTTATGGATTTTGAAACATTATTCTGAGAAAGATGCATAGGCTTCACCAGACTGTTAAAGATGTTCCATGGCACCAAAACAAGATATCCCTGAGGTAAGTAAAGTACAAATGGCAGTCTTCACACTAAAAAAAAAAAAGTGTCTGGACAGGTCCTTTGGCTCTAATTACTCAAAGGAGCAAAAAGTCTAGAAATTAAAATTTTTAAGGTAACTATATGGGAGGGTGAGAGGTGAAAGAGTCCAAACTGCAAAAGTCTCTTAAGTTTCTAAAATACTCCCCAAGGCTTATCAACGAAGAGAGCTGTAAAAACTGTGCATTTCCCAGAAAGGGCATCTTTATCAATACCAATCTAAGATGTGGCCATTGAGGATACTGGACAAGGTAAGATTCCTTGAAAGACCATAAAGGACAATGAAAATCTTCCCAAAGAGCAGATTAAAAGGACTTATTACTCTGCCAGGGAGTCTCTGCCACTCCTATCCAGCAGGATTTTATGATCAATATGGACTAGTGACTACTGAGTTTCCCATTATCCTCTTTTCTGAATAACACTGTTATTGTTGTTTTCCTATTCCTTCTCCACCACTGTATTCTGGATATGTAGAGTGCATATAATTCATCCTTGGTTTATATAGGTTTTCAAACCACAAGAAGTCATCCTTGGCTCTGATGAAAGGGACTGTATCCAGAGATCTTATATTTTCCGATATAGTAAATGGTAGAATCTCTGGGTTGTCTCCCTTGAGGAATGGGCAAATGAGTATTAGATATAGGAAGAAAAGTTTATGTGGATGCTTGGGTAGACAAAGGAGTCAACTACGGAAGAAATCTAAAAAGAAATAAAATAATTTACTATAGACTGACTTTATATTTTGTTATCATGTAATGTAAAATAAATTTTTTTAGGTTTGTAAATGAAGAAATAACTTAGGCTATTTCCAAAGGAAAACAGCTGGTGTTACTTTTTTCTAAATTAGTTATATACAACCCAAATCAAAGTTTCTATTCTTAGTATAATTTCAGCAAAATAAAAGAGTCAATGTCCACATATATGGGAAAAGACATGGCTTTGTGATTAAGAATAGAGGCTCTGGAGCAAGACTGCCTGGATTGGAATCCAAGTTCTTCCCTTCAGCTATGTAGTCCTGAACAAGTAAATTAACCTCCTCATGCCTCAGTTTCCTCATCTGTAAAATGAGGATAAAATAATACCCACCCCAAAGGACTGCTGTAAGATTAAATGAGTTAATACATATAAAGCACTGAGAACAGTTTCCAACACAAAATAACTGCTCATATTGTTATCAAGTTAATATTAATATGAAGTTCATACTCTTCAGGGTTTCCTAAATTTTTTTTCTTTTTTGAGACAGAGTTTCACTCTTGTCGCCCAGGCTGGAGTGCAACGTCTCAGCTCACTGCAACCTCCACCTCCCGTGTTCAAGCGATTCTCTTGCCTCAGCCTCCCGAGTAGCTGGGATTACAGGTGTGTGCCACCACGCCTGGCTAAATTTTCTATTTCTAGTACAGACGGGGTTTCACCATGTTTACCAGGCTGGTCTCGAACTCCTGACCTCAGGTGATCCCCCTGCTTCGGCCTCCCAAAGTGCTGGGATTACAGGCATGAGCCACCACGCCCAGCCAAGTCCTGGTATTAATTATTTTGGAGACCAACAATATTTCTTAAAATCTCCAAGGGAAGAAAAATTCACAATATATTTGATCTGTTCTAGGGTATACAATTCACTGTGGTTAAAAGAAAAAGTTGGCTGGGACGTGGTGGCTCACACATGTAATCCCAACACTTTGGGAGGCCAAAGCAGGCAGATCATGAGGTCAGGAGTTGGAGACCAGCCTGGCCAACATGGTGAAACCCCATCTCTACCAAAAAATACAAAAATTAGCTGGACATGGTGGCACGCATCTGTAATCCCAGCTACTTGGGAGGCTGAGGCAGGAGAATCGCATGAACCCAGGAGGCGGAGGCTGCAGTGAGCCAAGATCCCACCACTGCACTCCAGCCTGGGTGACAGAGTGAGACTCCATCTTAAAAAAAAAAAAAGTTTTAACAAGCTGATCTAAATTATCCTTGCTACACAGAAGTAAATTTCTATAAATTCTATCTTGGAAAATGAGAACTGGTCAGGGTTCTCTTCATAATGACTGTAACATATCCTACAACAGTAACACTATTTGGGTTCCTTCTTCACTAAGTTAAAAGTCCAGAACTTCTCCAATTCTTCTCACAAAATCTGTTTTAAGAATCACAATATGTTTATTGCTCTTCTCTAGTCTCTCCAAATCATTCCACAATTATTTAATCTTAAGATTCATAAAACTGTGTTCTGAATTTATACAATCTAAAGCCTTCCTTAGAATTCCATTTAGGGCTGGGCACGGTGGTTCACACCTGTAATCCCAGCACTTTGGGAGGAAGAGACGGGCGGATCACTTGAGCCCAGGAGTTCAAGATCAGCATGGGCAACATGGCAAAACCCCGTCTTTACAAAAAATACAAAACAAATTAGTCAAGTGTGGTGGTGTGTCCCTGTAGTCCCAGCTACCCAGAAGGCTAAGGTGGGAGGATCACCTGAGCCCAGGGAAGTCGAGACTGCAGTGAATTGTGATCACACCACTGCACTCCACCCTGGGCAACAGAATGAGACCCTGTCACAAAAAAATAAAATAAAAATAGAACTCCACTTAGAATACAAACCTAAGGATCATATATATGGTCAAAGATATTTTATGCTATAATTCTCATCTTCAAAATATTTCACTTTACAATTTAGGGAGGAAAAAATAAAGATTGTTGAACATTAACCAAATGTTTATTCTGTCATCAAGTAAATATTGTATTTTGCATTTAAATCTCACCCTATTAAAATGTCTACATCTCTGAGTGGTTGTAAAGATTGATGAACACAACCAGTCTTTCACATAAGAACATTCAACATCATCTTTGCAGCCATAATTTAAAAACTCAGAATCTGCTCCAGAATGTTTCTTATATCCAGTTTAGCACACACACACACATCCTTCGAGTAACAGATGTCCACTAATTTTGTTTCATTAAAGTGGTTATCCTGACCTCTGTTTGCAACCATACTTCAGCTCACCAACCAACATTTACTGGATATTCTGTCATCAGTTTTTTTCTCCACAACTTCTGCTTCCATGGCAAGTATGGCATCAATGCTGGCAGAGGGCTAACACAGTGGAAAGTGATCCTGTCTTGTCTTTTAGTGTTAAGTATGATGTACAGAAAATGCTAAAGAAACAGTTTAAGCTGCTATATGTGGTGTTTATGGATCAGCAGTTCTCAAAATGTGGTCCAGAGAACCTTCAGGCAGTCTGAAGAGTCAAAACTATTTTCATAAGGTATTATTTGCCTTTTTCACTCTGATCCTCTCATAAAGTGTATAGTAGAGCTTTTCAGATGCTATGTGGTGTGTGATATCACAACAGATTTAATGCAGAGAGAGAGATGAGAATCCAGCTGTCTTCTATTAAGTCAGATATTTAAAAGATCTGCAAAAATGTAATGTAACGCCAATTTTCTCACTAAATTTTGTTTTGGAACATAGAGTTATTTTTCATAAAACTTGTTATCTATGTTGGCAAAGGGTTTTTTAAAGATCCACAATGTAGAACTGAATTCAATTATATTTGTTATATGCTGTACACTATGGAGACTTTTGTTATTTTTTATGTGAATATTTTAAATTTTTCTTAATTTTAATTTGTAATACAATAAATATTGACAGATATAACCCACATAAACAAAAGCTCTTTAAGCACTAATTTTTTAAGGGACAAAAAATAAGCAACACTGATCTTTAGTCTTTTGGTCTCTTCTTGTATTTACACGTGTCTTAATATAGTATATACAATATTTATATATGAATCTGTTTCTTAATATATATATTTATGTACGTGTGTTTCTTATATATAACAGAAAGAGTAAGGACTTTGAAGTTACTGTGATACCTAGGCTTAAATTCTTACTCTCCCACTTATTAACTATGTATCCTTAAAGAAGTCAAATAAACCTCTAAGCCTCACAGAAGTGCTCTGAGGAATAAATGACAAGATACATGTGGAATATTTAGCACACAGTGAATGCTTGGTACATAGTAGGCATTCAATAAATGAAAAATATTATAATCAATTTTGTTAGAAACACTTTTAAAAAGACATGCTTATTTTCCCTTTGTCAAAAGTCTCCATAGTGTAAAACATATAAAAATACAATTCAATTCAGTTCTATGTTGTGGATTTAAAAAGACAAAAATCTTCCCTGCTCATGCACATGTCAGGCTTTGCATGAAGTGCACAGCACCTGAAGAGGCCAAAAAATAATCTCTGAATTACCTATAAGTCTTCTCTGATAAGCAATCTGACACAAGCTATTTAACAATATAAAATGTCTGAAATAATAAATATTACAAACCTTCCATACTGCTCATTATGATTACTTGAGTTGGAGTTATTTTCAGAGGATCATAAATACATTCCATCTACCTTTAGATTTCTTTTTATAATTTCAAGTGCACTAAGGTTCAAAGAAAAATTAGACTGAGTCTTTTACACAAAACCACTTCAATTTTTATTAAAAAATGGACAAAAAAATAAGCAGGGGTAAGTAGAGAGAGAAAGCTGGGTAAAGAAAATACATTCGACTAGAATTAAAATGTTAGAAAATAGTAAATAACTACGTTCCTTTGAGCACATGGTAGAAGATGAGTAGTTCTGTCAAGAAAAGGCTATGATGTTTTAAGGAAAAAGTTCCTATGCTGGAAGGGAAGAAAAAGATAGTTAAAGCCTATGTTAAAATTCACTCAACTCTGAACTTTAAAACAATAGTCATCAAAGAAGAGAAAAATTAGAGGACTACGCCAGTCAATTCATTGGAGGAATTCATATTCATTGAAGGAGTTCAAAAAAATAAGTAGGAATAAATTAAGCTAGAATCCCTTAAGGTTATGGATCTCACCATGAGTCAGCTGACCATTACCTACTACTAGTTAATATCTAAACAAACAGACCTCTGTTGTAACAGCGCATCAGTCTTTATCTACTTACATAAAACATCAACATTGATTATCATTAAAATTCCATACATGGTATGAAAAGGAGTGAAAAAGTGTGAAGATAACTGACTTACATGAAAATCCCAGCACTAGTTGGGATGCTCACTAATAATCCACGTGTAAAGATGCTGCAGCTTAAACTTACTAAGACTCTAAGAATCTCTCTACCTAAAGTCTTTCTTATTCTATCTTCTTTACTCTATTATACTGGCTCCTTTTAAAAGATCCTACATTTTTTGTTTCTATTTTTTATTTCTTGCCATCACTTTAAAATATCTGAACTTTGCTGTCTTTATCACAGACTTTATCTTTTTCTTCTTATCAAGTACAGCAACTTCTTCCTTAAAACATCACAATCTTTACTTGATGGAACTACTCATCCCTTCCCATGTGCTCAAAGAAGCCACAGTTATTTACTATCTTTTAAATTTTTATTTGGTAATTTGTAAATATGAATACCCTAATTTTCAACCCTCCACTAAGCAGATATGGGATATCAGGCTCTTTTCTCAGTTTCAGAAGCATAAAGGACTTAGACTGTCAGATTTCAAGGTTTACTGTAAAATTCCAATGACCACGTTTTGGAGAAAGGACAGACATAGATCAATAGAACAGAGTCCAAGAAAAGATCCATATATATATATATAGATAGATACAGTCACTTGATTTTTGATAAAGGAACCAGACAAGTAAGTGGGGAAAGGAAAGACTTTTCAAAAAATTATGTTGAAACAACTGTCTGCATGGGAGAAAAATTAACAATGACCCTTACATCACATCATACATAAAAATCTGAAAAATGAACAAACCTAGATATAAAAGCTAAATCTATAAAACTTGTAGGAGAAATCACAAGAGAAAATCTTGTTAGGCAAATATTTCTTAGATATGACACCAAAAACAATCGCAATTCATAAAACAACTAATAAACTGGACTTTATCAAAATTTAAAACTTTTGTTCTTCAAAGACAGTGTTAGGAGAATGAAAAGGCAAGTCACAAACTGGCAGAAACCATTTGCAAAGCATATATCTTAAAAAGGACTTGTGCAGGGCTTAACCCTACAAATTACAGGGCTCACATCTGTAATCCCAGCATTTGGGAGGCCAAGGCAGGAGGATCACTTGAGGCCAGGAGTTTAAGACCAGCCTGGGCAACATCGTAAGAACTCATCTCTAAAGAAAAAAAAAAATTTTTTTTTTGTTTTTGTTCAATCAAGGCAGGAAAATCGCTGGAGCCCAGGAGTTCGAAGCTGCAGTGAGCTATGATCATGCCACTGTACTCCAGCCTGGGCAACAGAGCAAGATCCACCTTACTGTGCGTGGAGGGGATGAACCAACAGGACTTGTATCCAGAAAATACAAAGAACTCTCAAAACTCAATGAGATGAGAAAACCCATTTTTTTTAAAGGGCAAAAGACTTGAACAGGTATTTCAACAAATAACATATAGCAAAGATTCAGAGGAGCCAAGGGCAGGAGCCAGATGGGGCCAGGAGGATGGGAGCGGGCTCAGGATCCTGACGCCGGTGGGAGGAAAGGCAGGAGTGGGAGCCAGGGGATGGGACCCTGAGGAGGGGGGTGCAAGGCCAGGGGATGGGACCCTGAGGAGGGGGGTGCAAGGCCAGGGACAGAACCCTAAAGAGGGGTTGCAAAGAAAAAGGATTCATAAGAAAAGATGCTCAACATCATTAGTTATTAGGGAAATGCAAATTAAAACTACACTGAGATATCACTACACACCTACCAAAAAGGCTAATTGAAAGACTAACCATACTAAATGTTCTCAAGCATATGGAGCAAATGGAACTCTTACACACTGCTGGTGGGAGTTTAAAAAGGCACAACTGCTTTAAGAACAACGGCTTGGCAGTTTCTTAAACATACACCTACAATATGGCAGTCATTTCACCCCCAGGTATTTAGCCAAAAACTGAAAACAATCCAAATATCCATCAACAGCTGAATGAATAAACAAACTGTTGTGAATATATCCAATGGAATAAAAAGGAATGAACTGCTGATGCAGGCAGCAACACAGATAAATCTCAAAATAATGAAACAAAACCCAGATAAAAATAAGAATATATATTGTATGACCATTTATGTAAAAATCTAGAAAATGCAAATATATAATAAGGAACAGAAAAGCAGATCAGTAGATACCTTGCAGACAGAGGGACAGCAGGGAAGAACTTCACAGAAGCACTTTTGACAACTGTTGGGAATGACGGGTATGTTCACCACATTGATGTGGTGATGATTTATGTGTGTATGTATTTGTCAGACTTATAAAATTGTACTATGTCAATTACATCTCAGTAAAGCTGTTTTTAAAAAACAAGTATTTGTGGGCTCGGCATGGTGGCTCACGCCTGTAATCCTGGCACTTTGGGAGGCTAAGGTGGGCCGATTGCTTGAGCTCAGCATGTTGAGAACAGTCTGGGCAACATGGTGAAATCCATTTCTACAAAAAAATACAAAAATTAGCCAGGTGTGGTGGTGGGCACCTGTAGTCCCAGCTACTCGGGAGGCTGAGATAAGACGATTGCTTGAGCCTGGAAGGTGGAGGCTGCAGTGAACCAAGATCACACCACTGTACTCCAGCCTGGGTGACACAGTGAGACTCTGTCTCCGAAAATAAAATAAAAAACAAGTATTTGTGATTTAGAGTTAAGTAAAGATTTCTCAGCTTGGACATAAAAAGAGACAAACAAATATTTGTGATTAGGAATAAGTAAATATTTCTCGGCTTGAACAATGAAAGAAAAAATTGGTAAGTCGGATGTTACCAAAATTTAAAACTTTCTTGCTCTAACAAAAAAAAACTTGTATCCAGAGTATTTAGAGAACTCATATAACTCAATAATTAGAAGACAAACTACCCAGTTTTAAAATGTACAAAAAATTTAAACACGGACAAACCCCAATAAACACACGAAAGATGCTCAACATCACTAGTTATCAGGTAAATGCAAACTAAAACAACAAGATACTATTCCAAACCCACTAAAATGTCTAAAAAATCTGAAAAGCAATAATAATAATCCTCCTTCCTGAATTTATTTTAAGCATACTGGGTTCTTCTTGATATCGATAGCAAAAAAATATTTGTGCTGTGAGGTAAAGCATGAATGAGTATCTCCATTTCACATGGCTTCCAATCCAGTCTCATGAGCTTCTCTTGGTTTTCTATTTCTTGAATATCTATAGACCTATCTTGCACTATACTAAGAAGCACTATCTTTTTCTCAGCCTCTGTTTACTCAGATAGTCTCGTCTTTCCATAACTCCATTCTTTGTGCTTTTTAACATAGCTGATATATCATTTTGCAAGCTCCAAATATTGTGAGGGACTGGGAAAGTGTTAACAAAACTGTGAAGAAATGGATCCCTATACTAAAAGCCCCATTCAGATCCCTAACCTTCAAAAGAGACCCAGCCAAGCACTTATCCATCAGGCTCTCAAGTAAGCACTAGTAGGGGGTGGAATAATCTTTTTGTTTTCCTTTTCTCTTGTTGCTTTTGTGGACTCTTGAACACTAGTAAGGACGTAAGTATTCAATATATATTTATCAGATTGAATAGAATTGAGGCAGGAGTCCAATTCCAAATCCACAATTCTAAGGATATTCTGGATGTTCTAATATAAAGCTGGGAATCAAGTCTCCCATTCAATACCCAATGACCATAAGGAATCCAAAAATTATCCTCTCTTGAAATCCTTTCTCAACCAAAAGTGGATACATGCTGCTTTGTCTCAAACGCTTTCTGTAATGTTTTGCCTAGCTCATATCAATGCCCTTTCTCAGAGGTGCCTCCATCCCCAGGGCTCTGAAAGCTGTACTATACCTTGTCTGTACCAGTAATACAGGAACAAATTAAAAAATCTGAACCAAGGGTGCTACCTGATTCAAGCTGTTTACCTAAATTTTCTCCCCCAGGATTTAGAATTAGAACTGAAACAGTTTGGGCTGCTCTCCTGAATAAAGAAGCCATGAACTTGAGGCCACGCGCAGTGGCTCATGTCTGTAATCCCAGTACTTTGGGAAGCCGAGGCGGGCAGATCACCTGAGATCAGGAGTTCGAGACCAGCCTAGCCAATATGGCGAAATCCCATCTCTACTAAAAATAAAAAAATTATCCGGGTGTGGTGGTGGGCACCTGTAATCCCAGTTACTTGGGACGCTGAGGCAGGAGAATTGCTTGAACCCGGGAGGCGGAGGCTGCAGTGAGCAGAGATCACGCCATTGCACTCCAGCCTGGGCAACAAGAGCAAAACTCGGTCCCAAAAAAAAAAAAAAAAAAAAAAAAGAAGCCATGAACTTGAGGGATAGAATGGCTATGTGTAAGAAAATCAAAGAAAGTTGCCTGTAGAAATGAAGAAATAAATTAGACTCAGAGAAACTCAATGCAGAAGAGTAAGTACAATGCCTAGATTTCTAACAGCATTTCATCAATTCCTAGTTCCATTTCAAGAGAATAAACTATCCTTGTATTCTGTAAAATACAACCATGTTTTCTAAATTCATTCCATAAATTCTTTTTCTTTTTTGCTTAATGTATCCAGAGTTAGTTTTCTTGCAACCAAGCGAAGCTTTTTTTAAACTTTAGATTCAGGGGGTAAACATACATGTTTGTTACATGGGTACATTGGTGGAGACTGGGCTTCTAGTGTACCCACAATCCAAATAGTGAACATTATACCCAACATGTAATTTTTCAACCCTCATCCTCCTCCCTCCCCCCGGTGGAGTCTTCAGTGTCTATTATTTCCGTCTTTATGTACATGCATACCCATTATTTAGCTTCCACTTATAAGTTAGAACATGTGGTATTTGATTTTGTTTCTGAATTATTTCACTTAGGATAATAACCTCCAACTCCATCCATGTTGCTGAAAAGTACATGATTTCATTCTTTTTTATGCTGCATAGTATTCCATGGTATCTGTATACTACACTTTCTTTATTCAGTCAACTGCTGATGGACAGTTAGGTTGCTTCCATGACTTTGCTATTGTGAATAGTGTTGAACATGACTACAAGTGTCTTTTTTTTGTGTGAGACAGAGTCTCACTCTGTCCCCCAGGCTGGAATGCAGTGGCGCAATCTTGGCTCACTGCAACCTCTGCCTCGCAGGTTCAAGCGATTCTCTTGCCTCTGCCTCTCAATTAGCTGGGATTACAGGTGTGCACCACCTTGTCTGAGTGATTTTTCTGTTTTCAGTAGAGACAGGGTTTCACGAAGTTGGCCAGGCTGGTCTTGAACTCCTGGCCTCAGGTGATCCGCTGCCTTGGCCTCCCAAAGTGCTGGGATTACAGGCATGAGCCACTGCACCTGGCCAGGTGTCTTTTTTATATAGTGATTTATTTTATTTTGGGCAGATGCCCCCAGTAGCATGTTTGCTGGATCAAAAGGTAGTTCTATTTTTAGTTCTTTGAGAAATCTCCATAGTTTTCCACAGAGATTGAACATTCTCGTCAGCAGAGTATAAGCATTGCCTTTTCTCCACAACCACACCAACATCTGTTATTTTTTGGCTTTTTAACAGCAATTCTGACTGGTGCAAGATGGTATCTCATTGTGATTTTAATTTGCATTTCTCTGATGATTAGTAATGTTGAGCATTTTTTTCACGTGTTTGTTGGCACTTGTATTTCTTCAAAATGTCTCATGTCCTCTGCCTAGTTTTTAAAAGAAGCTGTTTTTTCCTCGTTGAGTTATTAGAGTTCCGTGTAGATTCTGGATGTTCATCCTTTCTGAAAGTAATCATTTGCATATATTTTCTCCCATTCTATAGGCTGTTTAATCTGTTGAGTATTTCTTTTGCTGTGAAGAAGCTTTAGTTTAATTTGGTGCCATTTGTCTATTTTTGTCTTCATCATAAATTCTTTGCCTAGGCCAACATCCAAGAGTTCTTCCTAAGTTTTCTTCTAGGACTTTTATAGTTTAAGGTCTTATGTTCAAGTCTTTAATCCATCCATCCTGAGTTAATTTTCATACATGGTGAGACACAAGGGTCCAGTTTCATTCTTTTGCATATGGCTAGCCAATATCCCAGCACCATTTATTGAATAAGATGTTAATGTCCTTTCTCCACTGTTTATTTTCATCAACTTTGTCAAAGATCAGTTGGTTGTAGGTATGTGGCTTTATTTCTAGGCTCTCTATTCTGTTCCACTGATCTCTATGCATATTTTTATACCACTATCATGCTGCTTTAGTTATTATAGCCTTGTAGTATAATTTGAAGTCAGGCAATCTGATGCCTCTGAATTTGTTCCTTTTGCTTAGGATTGCTTTGGCTGAGTGCTTTTTTGATTCCATATGAACTCTAATGCTGTTTTTCTAATTCTGTGAAAACTGACGTTGGTAATTTGAAAGGAATTTCATTGAATCTATAGATTGCTTTGGACAGTATAGTCATTTTCGTGATATTGATTCTTCCAATCCATCAGCACAAGATGTTTTGCCATTTGTTTGTGTCATCTGCAATTTCTTCCATTGGTGTTTTGTAGTTTTCCTCGTAAAGATCTTTCACCTCCTTGGTTAAATGTATTCCTAGGGGTGTATGGGTGTGTGTGTGTGTGTGTGTGTGTGTGTGTGTGTGTGTGTGTGTGT